>NC_044551.1:153314381-153617411 GCF_007565055.1 Rhinopithecus roxellana | reverse complement strand
TTGGTGCATTTTACAATCCTCTTGTAAGACAGAAAAATTCTCCAAGTCCCCACTCGACTCAGGAAGTCTAGCTGGCTTCACCTCTCAGTAGGATGCTGAGGAGAGAACTGGGAGCACAAGAGCAATGAAAAGCAAGCTGAAACCAGGATGGAGGGTGGAGGGAATGTAATTGAAAAATGGGAGAATTAGAGGGCTAGCTGGCATGTGTCCACCCAGGAGGGTAAGGAGAGCACAAGAAAGCAGGTCTTGGTCTTCGGGATTAATCCAAATCCTCTCCCAAGAAAGCATTGTCTTTTCCTCTGAAGAGTCTGATACTAGTAACCTGAGTGCCCTGCTCCTCTCGCCAGGACCCCTCTCTAGAAATTGCCGGGATTGCCACAGGGTAGAATGCCAGAATGGCACCAGAATAGCAGGGGGATATATGACTATATTTTTCACCCCACAAACATTACTTTTCCCTCGGAATGTACTAAATGTGTGGGATGTGTCCTCCGGGTCCCCACTTCTGACAGCTTCAGTCCCCCGTTCACACCTTTATTGGGGGTGGTGATGAGCGCCTTAAAAGGCGGGCACTTTTCTCCCATCACCGGCCTGTGTGTTGTGACTGGAATACCAAATCTGAACACATAGCCCTCTGCAGGCTGTTGCCTTTGATTATTTCCTTCTTTGGGATGTATCAAGCTCCAGGCAATCTGTGCCTGACTTTCTTCTCATAAGGACCATTTGGTTGAAGACGCTGTGAGTGAACAGGGCCCAGTAATTGAGAGCCTCCTCTCTCCATTTCGGGTTTCTGATCTCTCTCGACCCACGCCAGTGGCTCCCTGCTAGTGAGCTTGTCCCTGAGTGACAGATTCGTTCTTTCAGGATTCCAGTGCCTGATCCCATCAGACGTCCAAGGCTTGTGTACTTTGGGGAGCCTGTGGAAAATCCAGCAGTCTTGTAAGGATACAGATTACCTGCACATCTGTCAGGATTTAGTTAAACACAACTAATTTATCTTGAAGCATGAGATTTCCTCTGCACGTTGACTTGGCAATTTTCTCTGTTCAGAGAACATTTAGAATAGATGGTGTGCATGGCAATAGAGAAAAAATAGAGGCTATTAATTTCCCATTTTCAAGTGTTAAATTGACTATGGAGTGCACAACCTATTTCCCTTAGAAAAACGGGCCACATCCTCTCCTGCTTAGAGCAGGACAGTGTCAGAAAAGTGAACACCTAGGTTCACAAGGTTCTGAGTTGGGGCCAATAAGCGTGTCGGGATGGCCTGCTCCTGAGGGTCTGCCTTGGCATCTGGGCTAAGCCAGGATTCTCCACCTTCATAACAACTAAACAACTACCTTCCCTACTATTTGGGAGCATGACTTAGCAAGAGATGCTGGTTCCTGGTTTGTGGGGGCTTATCTTCTTTCTCAGCTCATCTTAAACAGCTGAAGGGAAGAAGTATGGGAACAAACCTGGATGGCAGAATATCATGATGATGCTCCAGAAAGTTAGCCCAAAATGATCGCTAACCTGATTCAGTGCTGCCCAGCACGACACCCTGCTGTGGTGGTAAGATTCTGCACCTGTGCTGTCCAGTGTGGGGGTCACTAGCTGTGTGGTGCTGTTGAATGCAGTGGTGCAACTGAGGAACTATCTATTAGATTTTTAAAAATTTTTATTTTTGAGACTGAGTTTCTGCTCTTGTTGCCTAGGCTGGAGTGCAGAGGCACAATCTCAGCTCACCACAACCTCTGCCTCCCAGGTTCAAGCGATTCTCCTGCCTCAGCCTCCCAAGTAGCTGGGATCACAGGCATGCACCACCATGACTGGCTAATTTTGTATTTTGAGCAGAGACAGGGTTTTACCATGTTGGTCAGGCTGGTCTAGACCTCCTGACCTCAGGTGATCCACTACCTCCCAAAGTGCTGGGATTACAGGCGTGGGCCACCACACCTGGCCTAAATTTTAATTAATGTAGATAGACATATATGGCTAATGGCAGCTTACTAGATAACACAAGCATCTATTTTTACTTATTTCCTATGTGGCTAAAGCCAGTTGTGTGTAGGTGGATTTGTTGTTGGTTTTCTGAATGCTGTGATGCTAGCCCTAATGTTAACTATAACTCTTTAGTTTAAAAATAGCGATAGCAATAATAATCAAAATCATAGGTGGCACATACTGAGTAATTACCATATATCATGTACTTTGCTAAGAACTTTATATACATTGTCTGATTTATAGTTATATAACCATATTGTCCCAAGTTTTACAGATAAGGAAGCCGAGGTGCTGGAGGCTCACTGACTTGTCTGAGGTCACCCAGCCAGTGAGTGGCAAAGCTGGGATTCATTCCAGCCAGCGTGACTCCTGAGAAGTTATTCTTTGCTGCCTGTCGAGACATTTCTCAGTGCTGTTTCCTGGCTGGTGTTTTAAAATACAGCCAAACCCTGGTTATTAAAAGCAAGGCAGTGTTTTAAGGCCATTAAAAACTGGGGTACAAACACCAGACACTCAATCATTCCATGCTTTGCAGAGTCTGGATCCTACTTGGACAGAAGACAGTGTCGTAAATGAGAGTCCTCAGGTTGCAGAGACCCAGTCAGGGCCTGGTCACCCTTCTTTTAATATGGAGGGTGGAGAAAGACCTTTTCTGCCTGAGCTCTGGGAAGCTGGGTTCTCCATCAAGCCCTAGGGTGAGAAATGGGCTTACCTGATAAGCACATGTGGATGATAAAAATAAGAACAGGATCTGCATGGTATTATTTTCTTCTGGAGAAGTTTCACCTTGTCCTTTGCAAGGCAGGCCGATGGGGGTTGATCACCTTAATTCAGTCAGGGCCTGTGTTGATTGAAGGCCAGCTTGGAGTTTTGGTGAGACTGTTTACTCCTTTTTCATCACTGTCCCTATGGCTTCCAGTGAAGACCCCAGGGATTCCCCCAGGCTCCCTCTGCACTGGTAGGTTCTGAGCCCTAATCTGTGTCTCTTCAGCACCATGAGATATTCAGAACTTGACTGTGCCTTGTAACAGCATTTGTGCTTAACTGCTTAGCAGCCTGCTCATGTAGCTTTAGAATTTGGGAGAAATGACAGATGTGGGGTTCTGTTCTTTGTCCCTTTTTGCTCATTGGAATTTTGGCTCCTCAGATCTTTAATTTGTTTCTCCAGAGGCTAAAGGCCCCAAACGTATTGCTGGGTTCTCTGGGTCTTGGTAGCAGCCTACTGCCTGGACCCTTTGCAGGTTTTCTCAGTACCAAGAATTAGTGTATGCCCTGCGGGAAGAGGGAGGGGCTAGGGAAAGTCAACTCCTTTCTCTGCACCATTTTTAATCCTTTGGGATTTCTTTCCTCAAGTTTTAGCACTCTAGAAGACCTTCAAATAGCTTGCACCTACCTACTCACCTGCCCACCCATCCATCTGTCTGGATTTTCTTGTTCTCAGGAGTGTCTGCCCCAGTGATTCTGTCTTACCCTAAGAAATGAGCTAAATAGTTATAGATGGGCTGAAAGGACTCTTTCATGGAGAAGGCATCCATTTGTTTATAGTGGAAAGTCAAGAATGAGACCACTGGAAGGCTAGCAAAATAGACCCAAAACCAAACCTTGGGCTAAAACAAAATTGGGAGTCTGCTATTAATGGGATCTTTCAGTGTCCTAAGCAGCCTCTAAGAGCATTAGCTGTGCCTAGGTGTTAATCTCTTGGCATGAGTTTAGTGGAAAACGTAATCTACTCTGGCAAAACTGCAAGAGCAAGCTTTATGCGGTTAGCAAAAGTGATCTGTGATCGTCTTCGGAGGATGCTGCACAATTATGAGACCACCGCAGCTTGCTTTCACAGCACAGAGGCCATCTAAATTCAAGTTCTGAACAATGGCTGCTTGTCCTGGGGGTCTAGGCTCTCTTTTTGTCCCACTCTTTGTGCTAACAGCATCTTTGGGGTGTTTTCCACGTGAGGTAACAGTTATATCATGGTTGGATAGACAAGTTTGCTTTGAATATGGTTTGCCAGCAGCCCTACACACAGAGGGCAGAAAGCCCCCAGACCCATTGTCTGTTCTGTTTGCTTTCCTCTAGCCTGCACAGACAAGGAGTTGCGGAACCTTGCCTCCCGGCTGAAGGACTGGTTTGGAGCTCTTCACGAGGACGCGAACAGAGTCATCAAGCCCACCAGCTCCAACACAGCCCAAGGCAGTAAGGCCATTTTACTTTTGCTCATGTATTTCATTTTAAATATCATGTTTCCTCAATTTATTAGACAGTGATTTAGGGTTAGCAATATCATTTGGGGGGTGAAAAACACCCACTACCTTAAATATATACTTTATGTCTCAATCTCAAAAAAGTTGGATTAAAAAATGTTTAGTATAGGCATTTTGAAAAAAATATATGATCTCACCATTTTAATGACCGTAAGCATGCTGTGGTACCTACTTTTGAGGTTTTCTTCGGTGTCATATATGAAACTGTGTGTGTGTTTATAATTACAAAGTTTGGATCATACTTTCCAGACTGTTTTATGATCGTTTACCATGTAGAAATGTGACCATCTTTTCATGTTGTGAATTGTATTCTACTGATAGCTACACAGAATCCCAGTTTATGGAGATAACAATTTACTTAATTTGATCTTTATTTTGGGACACTGAGGTTGTTGCCAGTGTTAGGTTAATAGAAGTAACACTGTAGCAAACATATTTGGTGCTACGTCTTTGTGTACAATAGTCAGACTGCACATTGTCTTCCACAGAAACTCCCAGATAGGTATCCGCTCTCCCCATCCATAACATGCAAATTGCTCAAGGAGCCTCCCCGCAGCATCAGGTGATGAGTTGGCAGAGACCATACTCAGCTTTGTCATAAGTTGCAGAGAACACTGAGAGTGGGTCCTCACATTTGCACGTCGATGGAGTCTCTTTGATGCCTTTAATTCAAAGGCAGTTAGGGATAGGCTGCTCCACACTGTGGCCAATGAGCACAGAATAGATTACTAAACACAATTATTTGATATATGTAGTTTGGCCGCAGCCTTTTCTATTTAGCCATTCTGATATTATTTGGTCAAAATATAAAAACACATCATTTAAAACAGCATTTCACCTGATCTCATGCTTGTTTGGAATTTCTGAAAGTAATGCTCCTGGATTGAATGTAGTAAGTAAGAAGTTAGAGTAGCAACTGTTGAGATTCTGAGTTTGACTAGCATCTGTTTTTCAGCCAAAACAAAAATGATCTCCTTAATTTTTAGTTATTTTTGGCTGCTCATAGAGATATCAGTGGAGAACATCAATCCAGGGGACAATTATTTTAATAGTTGAGATCTTTTACCTTAAGGAAAAAATAGCATTTAAGTGTCCCCAAAGTGGTTCTTGGTGGTTGGGTCTGTTGCAAAAGCAAAATAAGACTTTTTTCCCCTGGATCCACTAGGAGCAGCCTGACCCTTGGGTTTTCTGAACAACCTTTCAACAAAGAGCAGATTGATGTGAGGAGAACAGCTGCTTGCAGCCTACAGTCTCTGGAGATTTCTCCAAAAGACCTGCCTTTTCCCAGAAGCAAATTGAGTCCCCTAAGAGGCTTTTAGGTTTGATATCCTGAAGCAACTGGAGTGAAGGGAATGTTAAAGAATGATGCTTGGTTAGCTCAGAAGGCCAGAGGAGTGAGCTGCATTTGAGTCTAGGAGTTCTGAAGGGGAAACCCTGGAACCTGCTTGGTCCTGCACTCTTGGGGCCAACAAGAAGGGCTGCTGTCCTTTCCCCTGCATGACAGGCAACCACAGATGTCAAGATGCAGGCACCCATTTTCTAGTAGTGGTGGGGTGGGCTGGGCTTGACTTTTTGACTACTGCCCAACCAGATTGGCACTTCTTTTTGCTGACCAGTCAGCAGTAAACTCCTCTTGCCTTATGTATTAAAATATCAATATCCTATAAAATTGATGCATAGTAGGTAAAATATTGTATACAAAAGCGTAGAGCTGGGTAGTGCCAAAGTAAATTATTTCCTCTCATTCAGCAGCCCCTGAGGACAGCATCATCAAAGACTACTGATAATCATGACATTTGGTCAAACAAGGGGCCACGTTATGTCCCATAGCCTCTCTTCTGAAAAAAAAGGGGAGGTATTTTAAAATGTGTTCTAAGATATTAATAAATTTAAAAACGGAAAGATTTTATGTTTAAAGCAATAGAGTTTACAATAGCTAGAAATCTCCTCCCAACATTTTTTTAAATTGAGCACTATATGCCTGTCATGCCTGAGGCTGCTGAAGGGCACAAGATAGTCTTTCCCCTAAGGGAGCTAATAGTCTGATTAACAAGCATGGACAATGAGGGGAAGCATAGGGTTGTAAGAGAGCTCAGAGGAGGAGATGCTGTACTTATGCTTCTGGACAGTGAAGACTATTCTGCAAAGATGCTGCTTTAAAAAGAGTGGGTACACGGCTGGGTGTGGTGGCTCACATCTGTAATCCCAGCACTTTGGGAGGCTGAGATGGGCAGATCACGAGGTCAGAAGATAGAGACCATCCTGGCTAACATGGTGAAACCCCATCTCTGCTAAAAATACAAAAAATTAGCCGGGCATGGTGATGGGCGCCTGTAGTCCCAGCCACTCAGGAGGCTGAGGTAGGAGAATGGCGTGAACCCGGAAGGCGGAGCTTGCAGAGAGCTGAGATTGTGCCACTGCACTACAGCCTGGGCAATAGAGTGAGACTCCATCTCAAAAAAAAAAAAAAAAAAAAAAAAAGAGTGGGTGCACTTTACTGTATTCTCCATTTCACTAAGAAAGGGTTCCTAGTGATGCACATAGAAACTTAATGACCAGGCTGTGGGCAACTGACACCATCAGGCTCCCCTTGCACCGCCCATCCCTAAACATGACACTCTAGGCCAACTGGATGGCCTCAGGACAGGAAGATCAAATCAGGCAGAAAACTAGCAGAGGAGTCATTGAGAATATGTAGATTCTGGATTAAGCTTGCTGGGGTCTGAATCTCCATTCTACAATTGTATGACCTGGAGTCTTATTTTTTTCATCTGTTCATCCGTACCGTGGAAATGATATGGCACCATTTCATAGGACTTTTACAAGGATTCAGTGAGAAAATTAAGTACAAAGTGCTTAGAAGCATGCTTTCTATATAGCAACAGACATTCACTTTTATCATTGGTATTCCAGAAAAATACAACTAGCCCTAGAAATCCAGTTTGTGGAATAACCTGAGATTGCATGGCACCTTTGATTCTGAAAAACGATGAGTTTTAAATCTGGGGCATGTCTACAGTAGACTCAATATCCCGAGTATTGAGCTAAGTGTTATTATTTTAGTGCATACACTTTCCATTGTGGAAACAAATAATTCTTTAAGAAAACAACTTCTTCTCCCCCAGGGAAATAAGAAAGAAATTATTGTCTGAGTTGATTTGGATTCCATCTCATGGATCTCCTTAGGGGACTGCAGAAGAGAAGCGTGGGGAACAGAGGCAGGCACCTGGCTTGTTTTGCCATTAATGTTCAGACTGCTTGGATTTAAAGGGCCTCTGGGATGCAATCAGTGCTTCTGGATTATGCTATATTGTTTCATTTCACTGCTATCCTTTTAAAAATATTTTATTTTGGTTTTCCAATATTTTTTGAAATATAAAAGCATAGTTTTTGGTACCACAAGCTATACCTCTCACTCACCATGTTTCTATTATTTCTTTCAGGCATACCCCATTTTAAGCAAATGAAAACACAGATTTATGTCACAGATACGTTAATGTTGGGGATTTTTTCCCCTTTAGAACATATTTTCCTCAAATGATGACTTTTAAAGCATTTCACTTAAAAACAACACAAGGAAACACAAAATATTCTAGAGAACCACTAAATCCGTATGCGGGGAAAGAAACAGCCTCAGGAGAGGAGTCGGGTGGGCCTTGGCAGCTTCTTGGGGCAGGAAGCTGGGGAGTGAGCAGGGAGGGAAGCACCAGGTTTGGTGGCAGCTGAGATGTGCCTTTTGCTTGGCAGGGTTTGACACTAGCATCCTGCCCATCTGCAAGGACTCCCTGGGCTGGATGTTCAACAAGTTGGACATGAACTATGACCTCCTGCTTGACCATTCGGAGATCAATGCCATCTACCTGGATAAGTACGAGCCCTGTATCAAGCCTCTTTTCAACTCTTGTGACTCCTTCAAGGATGGCAAGCTGTCTAACAATGAGTGGTGCTACTGCTTCCAGAAGCCTGGAGGTAAGGTAGGATGGAGGGGTGGGGTCCCTAGCCCAGGGCAGCCTTGCTGGAGCAGAGGAGGACTGCATATGTCTATGAAGTGGGCAGAGAGCCACAGCCAGAGAATAAATAATTCATTCCATTTAATGCCAGGCCCAAAGTCTCATTTCTTCCAGTTTATTTCTGCTTTTAATGTGGTATACAAGAAAACCCAAGAGTAGTAGTCTCTCAACTGTCTGTTTTTTTCCTCTATAAAATGGGTATAGAAACCTTTACTACACAATCCTCTCAATGTAAAAAATACCTTACAAATGTAAGAGACAATGAATATCATTCTCATTGAGAAAGTCACTTGTCAGTTTCTCTAGGATAAGTTCAGATTTATACTAAGTGTCCTAGACAAGGATATTTTGGTTATAAATAAATTCCAGCTAATGAAAAAAAGAGACAAGATTTGGAGAATGGAAGAAAAGATACTGGGATATTTCATATAACCCAAAGTCAAACAGGTCGGCCTGCTGGGGGATTCAGAGTAGGGACAGGTAGCCAGTGGCAGATGCTCTGACTTTACCTCCCTCTGCCTGGTGGGGGGGTGCAACTGAGTATGGCACTCACAGTTAATGGGACCAGCAGAGACTGGCCCACATCGGGAGAACATACAACTACAGGCATAGCTGGCACATCTTACTGCCAGGAAAGGAAGACTGCTGCTAATATGAAAGTATTTAAGTTACGGATGCATAGACAATACACACACAACAAAAAACGTGAGCATTCAGTGAAAGGTAAGTAAGTGTGCATGAGATTTCAAGATATGTTCTTAAAATTACTAGTCAAAAGGCATGTGCCTTTTAAAATTTGAGCAATATTTCCCATTTGACCTCACCTCCAAAGAGGTTGTAACAATTTTTACTTTCACCAAAAATATATGAGAATACCTATTCTCTATGGCATTACCAAGCTTCTTGATTTATGACTTAGGTTGAACATCTGTACATATGAAACATTCTTGAAATGTCTCTATGTTCTTTGTATATTGTTTCTATCAGGTTCTTGTGTGTTTGTTTTTTAAGGAAATTAGAACTTCTCTGGTCATAGGTATTGTAAATATTTTTTCCCAAATTACAGTTCATGCATTTTTGTTAGGGAGAAATTTTAAGATAGCCAAGCTTCTCTATATTTTATGGCTTCTAAGAAGCCATAAAGCTTAGAAAGGTATTTCTCACTTTATCTCTTATGTTTTCTTCATAAGAGGAAAACTTCTGTTGTTCACTTAAATTCTGTATTACACAGTCAAGTAGGCTCCCAGCCTCCCTGGAGATGGTCATTCAGTTGCTATATATATAATATATAAATAATATATTTTATATTTTATATATTTAATATATAGCTATATTATATAAATATATTAAATATAGCTATATATAATATATATTTAGATCTATTGATCTATATTTAGATCTATATTATGATCTATATTATCTGTATTTAGATCTATCTATAGATCTATTGCTGAATACTCTGTTCTTACTATTAATCAGTTTTAGACTTTTAAATCACAGTTGTTTTATAATACGTTTTAGAATCATCCTTTGCTGCCATTAATGTTTTCCTAGAATTTTCCTGGATATTAGTATGTTTCTTTCCCTCTGTGAACTTTAGCATTAGTTTATCCAATTAAAAACAATTCCTATTGGTAATTTTTAAGTATCAGGCAAAATTAGATTAATCAAATAAAAATCAATAGCAGTATAATACGGAATCATTTTGTTTTAGAACAAGATCTATCAACCAGTGGTGTTACATTTTTAAATTTTGTTCTAACAATTATTATACTTCCTTGTATTTTTTATTGTTACCGTTGTAAATGAAACAGGGTTTTTTTTGCATTATATTCCCTCCCTGGTGGTTGTTTCAACATTAATTTTGTTCCCAACCACCTTACTAAAATCTCGTTTTGTTTTTAAGTTATTCTGGTCAGTTTGCTTAGATTTTTCAGGTGTGCAATCATACCATCTGCAAATAGTGATAATTTTTCTCTTCATTTTCAATTTTTATACCTCATTTCTCTTTTCTAATTACATCTGTTAGTACCTAAAATCAATGTTAAAATAATGACTATTTAGAAATTTTAGTCATGTAAATACTTGTAAGTGATTCTCAGCATTAGGCCTAGCGATAGTTTTAGGTTTGAGTTCATATTGTAACATCTGATTTTTAGCCTGGTTTCCTTACAACACAGAGTCTGTGTGTTAATGCTTTGCCTGAAGGTAACAGTGCCAGAGCTGGCCACATGGGACATCTCAGGATAGACTGCCTCTTACTCTTGCAGTTGCTAAAAGCCAGAACCCCTACCTGTGGCACAGCATCCAGGAAATGCTACTTTTTATAATCCAGATGAAATTTGCTTCTCCTTTCCTTTGATGTTTTCAGTTGATATATTTCTCCTTTACTCTGAAAGCATCTTAAAACAAGAAGTCAACAAAATGTATTTTACAAGCAGTTTCTCTCATGGAACAAGCAGCAAGACCAGGTATCATTGAGTTGTAAATAGTTGCTTAGATACTTTATATGCAAGTGCGGGGCCTGCAGAAAGAGGCAGTATCAGCCAAAGATAAGAGTTCAGAGAACCAGAACTCCTCTGCCAAGGACAGGAGAACCATGAACAAACTAGCAGAACTCCCAGAGCCACAAGGTCTGCAAAGGCAAATTATGGTAAAACTCTGAAGAATGAATGAGGTCACTTTTCCTTTTGCATGGAATAAAACTAACTTCTTTTCTATGACATATATTTTGTCGCTGAGGACCCAGAGGCTGGGACAGGTGAAGAGACTTGCTCAAAGTATTCAGCTAGGAGGTGGCAGAGCCTAAAGTCTCATCACTGCCTCTCCAGATCTCTTCTGTGTCTTCATATTGTCCTTCAAAGCATGTGTTTTACTTTCCTGGGGGTAGTGAGCCATGAGGTCTGAAGTAACCATTCCTATCCATCCTTTTCTACAGCAAAACCTAGGCTACATAAGTATTTGTCACCTTTGGTTGGTGGATTCAGAACACTTCCCCACTAATAAGCCTTGGCTGATTACTTGCTTCCTGATAGAAAGGAAAAAGTCTATTATACCACCTATTAGATACTTGGTATTTGCTTGAGTTGGTGCTAGAAAGAAAAATTTCTATACAATGTAAGTAGCCCCCAAATACTATTTTAAGTGCATTGTGGTATGAGGTTTGTTTTTTTAATTACTAACACTAATGGCCCAAATTTGTTTTGTTGCATAGTAACAGCATATGGAACAATTCCACTCCCAGGTGTGTCATTGTCTACATTTCACATCAAGAGTGAAGTCAATCATTAGCGATTATACTCCATACCATCTGGAAGCTGACTTTCAGAAATTATTTTTAGGTCTCCCTTGCCAGAATGAAATGAACAGAATTCAGAAGCTGAGCAAGGGGAAAAGCCTGTTGGGTAAGTACAATTTCTTGCCACTCGTTTAAACAACTCATTAAACCAGCCATGTCCCTTGTAATGATCAGCATGGCAATGGTTATTCAATTAGGGCTAGTGTTTCATGAAAGAAATGCCTTGTTTTACCCCAGGCAGCTGGACATAAACAGAGGACTGCCTGGTTGAGAACTGCTATGTGTTCTTTCAGCAGGAAGAGAGGTCGGCCAGGTCTGGAGTCCAGCACCTTCCCCACTGCTAACTCCTTCCTGATCTTAGGCTAAAACAAATCTTGGCTTTTTCGTTCTAAGTAAGATCATTGAATGGTGCTCTCAAGTGCTCTTTCCAGTGCTAAAACTATAAAGTCTAAAAATTACAGCATTTCCTCTATTCCCCAGATAGGGTTGTCTGTTGAAGGAGGCCGATGGGCTGTACTCTTCAGAATTTATCAGACAGGGTTGAATGACATGCATGTGCTTAAACCTATTTCTACCTTCACCTAATCCCTCCAGGAAAGTGTGCAGGCTCTTTGGACACCACGGAAGCAAGTGGATTGAGTGAATATGTGTTCCCCTAACATGTGCATCTTGCAGGCCTCTCCAAGTGTCCCTGTTAGCTCCAAGCCTGCCTTCTCCAGCACGTGGAGGAAGTCCTGGCATTTGTCATAGAAACATTGGCCATTCTCATTGGTTTTCTGAAGAAAGGAAGAGCCTGCTTTGCTTGCCTTGCTTTTAAAAAGTGTCAGCTGCAACACAGTAATACAGAATTATTCCTGTGAAGCATTCAGAGGCAGGTGCATTCCCCAAGCAGTCTGCCATTTCAGAAGTTTCTCTATTCATTTGAAGGAAATGAATAGAGAAGGAAATGGGCAAGTTTTCTTGCAGATTGTCAAATGTAGGCAGTCTATGAATTCTGGTGATTTCTTCTCAGGATTTTTTGAGCTTTTTCAAAATGCATGTAGACTTCCCCAAAGTTGTCATGATTTTGAACTCTTTGGGCCTACATTCTTCTGCTGAGTAAAAGGACGTAGAGATATATTTCTGGTCTGAAGGCAAAGTGGCTGGATCCCTCCTCCATAGGTTTTTCCAGTGCAAGGACTTGTGTTTATTGATCTCATTTCTCCATGTGGATATTATTTTGAGTGACGTACCTATGATCCGCAGGTAGTTGAAGAATTAGTACATTGCTGTTTATTAAAACATTCTTTTCATGCAGTATAGATATCTTATACATTGCCTCATTGGTAAGGGTCACCTGTGATAAACCCCATTTTGTTTTAAAGCTTGCTTTATCACATTTCCTACTTACGGAGATTACTCCAGTTGACTCAGAAAAAATGCCATTTGCTTACAAATTCTTTATATATTCAGGGGTATACAGAGTCAAATAAATAAAACAAATTATTATCAGCTATAATTATTACATTGTAGATTTAGAGCAGCACCTGCTTCTTACCAACCCAGGAGCTCAGCCCATTTTTTCTATTTTTTTTTTTTTTTGGTCCAAAGAGGAGCCAGCTCTCTACATGTTCTCTTTCTTTGCAGTCCTTGATTATCTGTTCACAAATCTCTTTTTGGGCTACTGACAGCATCTGCATTTTCTTTTTTATCTACTGCTCTTTGAAAACTAGGGATAACATGCAATGGCATACACTCCTTAATGAGAGGGTGGGCACCACTAAGCCTCTAACTGTGGCATCAGCAGCCTTTCCTAAGTGATAGATATGGTGTTTCATGGTCTCATTTAATCTCTAAGAATATGGTCATCTTGGTATAGCCTGGTGAGTAGCATGTTCTAGACTAGACCCTAGAGTCAGCTGGGTCTGGGTTTAAGTCTTGATTCAAAATAGGAGCAATCTGTCCCTCCCATGCCACACTTTTATTCTGGGATTGTTCCACTAAATAAAAGGCAAATTTGAAAATGTGAGCAAGCTCACACAAATCAGAAAATTAGGGCATAGAAAGATACAGTGGTAGGCAGGAGCCTCTATTTTCAGGAGGCTGATGTAGATGGTGTTACCCCCCCAGATTATCTTCCATAGAAGATGCATACTCTCATGAAACACACACACCCTGTAAGGAAAACCAAAACTAAAAACTGTTATAAATAAAAATTACCCACAGTACAATGAGAATCAGGTTGACATCAGACTTACTGTTGGCGACACTGACTTAAGAGAAAATACTGTCTTCAAAGTGCTGAGGGGAAATAACTGTGAACCTACAATTTTAAATTTATCCCAATGATCATTCAAGTGTGATGCCAGAGATACTCTGAAACCATCTAAGATTCAGTCAGCTTACTAGCCACAGACTCACTTAAATATCACTAAAGGATTTATTCTACCAAACAAATGATCCCAGAAAGAATTATTCAGATGCAATAATGAAAAAGAAATGACATGCTGCTAACTGTAAATAAAGAAGACCAATAAAATAGTTTTATAGCAACCTAGAATTAAAATTCCAGACAATTGGGGGAAGTGAGAAACTGGTGGTAAGAATGTGTTAAGCTTCTAGTTTGTTCATGGAAAAAAATATATAAAAAATATATATATGTGGACTAAATGTAGATTTTACTAGGAAAAACTATGCTCCTCCGTGGAAAATGAGTAGCCACAAGAATATTAGAATATATAGGTTTTAAACCTATGAAAGAAAGGTATAAAGAAAACTTGATTTCCATAGAAAGCAGGAAAAATGGTAAATAGGAAACAGATATGGTGGCAGAAATTCTGTAATCACAATAAGTGTGAACAGGCCAAAAATATTATTAT
Source organism: Rhinopithecus roxellana (assembly GCF_007565055.1). Lineage (NCBI taxonomy): Eukaryota > Metazoa > Chordata > Mammalia > Primates > Cercopithecidae > Rhinopithecus > Rhinopithecus roxellana. The sequence continues at coordinate 153,603,001 of NC_044551.1, read as the reverse complement.
TGATTAATATTTTAAAGGAGAGTTATAACAAAAATAATTCCACAGAAAGTTGAAATTAAATGAGGATAAATACTCTTTTTTAAACAACATTAATATCTGACAAAGCAAATCTGTTTTTTATAATGCAATCATCTTGCTGAAATATCCCTTTTACTATATTTTGCCACCAGTTGCTGTATAGACATGCCTTGCTTAGTGACAGGAATAGGTCCTCAGAAATGTGTCATTAGGTGACTTTGTCATTGTGTAAACATCATAGAGTGTACTCACACAAACCTAGATGGTGTAGCCTATTGCTCCTAGGTACAAACCTGTACATTATTTTATTGTACTGAATACTACAGGCAATTATAACACCATGGGAATCATTTTTGTATCTGAACATAGAAAAGGATTAGTAAAAATATGGTGTTGTTATGGAACCACTGTCACATACACAGTCTATTAACTAAAATGTCACTATGTGGCACATTACTATACTCATAACTTAAAATGGAATAGAGCTATAAGGGGGAATTATATCCACAGTGGTCTTCAGAAACTTTGGCATTCTCTTCTTGAAACTTACAGTTCAAGTAGACAAAGACTTGTTAGCATTCACACTTATATATGTATTCCTGAATCTTGGCATTGAATGTAGTCTTTCAAACATCTGCCACAGACCATATCACAAAAGCAAATTCAACAAATTTCAAATAAATGATCACAGATCAAACTTACTGGCCACAACACAATAACAATAGAAGTAAAATATGAGATTACTAAACCCCCATACATTTGGTTTTGTGAATACATATTGATCAAATATGAAGTAAAGTAAAATACATAAAATATCTAGAAATGAATGAAAATGAAAGCATGGTATACAAAATACATGGGAAGCAACTAAAGTGAAACTTCATAGCTTCAAATGCATTTATAAAAAAAGATCAAAATGAAATTAAACTATAGGAACAACACAATTTTCTAAACAAACTAATGAAATAGACAAACATTTGACACTATGAAGAAGTGCAAAGGCTCAAATAGTGTCATGAATTCAAAAGTGGGATTTAAGCTCATAGAAGAATATTGTAAACTTGTGGTTCTCAAACTTTAGTGTGTACCAGAATTAGCTGGAGGATTAAATAAAGGAACAGATTGCTGAGCCCCACTCTCTAAATCTCAGGTGGGGCCCAAGAACTTGCATTTCTAAGAGGTTTCCAGGTGGTGCCACTGCTGCTTGTCCTGGAACCTCACTTTGAGAACCACTGCTGTAAGTCAATTTATAACAATTATGAAAACCTAGTTGAAATGGATACTATCAGTTGCCAAATTTTGGTAATAGAAGACCCAAGTAAATCAAAACCAGGAAATTAATCAAAATGCTACTTTCATCCCTCAAAATGGGCACCAGGCTCAAGATATTTTTATGGGCAAATTCTTCAAAAGAGAGATTCTCATAAAAAAAAATCTAGAGCTTACCTGAATCATTTTATGAATTAGGAACTTCAATAGAAACAATGCAGAAAACACCAAAACAAAATTATATGCCTCAATCACTGTATTAGTCCATTTTCACACTGCTATGAAGACATACCCGAGACTGGGGTAATTTATAAAGAAAAAGAGGCTTAATGGACTCACAGTTCCACATGGCTGGGGAGGCCTCACAATCATGGCAGAAGGAAAGAGAGCGTGTGCAGGGGAACTGCCCTTTACAAAACCATCAGATCTTGTGAGACGTATTCACTATTATTAGAACAGCATGGGAAAAACCCGCCCCCATGATTCAATTACCTCCCACAGGGTCCCTCACACAACACGAAGGGATTATGAGAGCTACAATTCAAGATGAGACTTGGGTGGGGACACACAGTCAAACCATATCAATCACCTAGTAACATACTTGTAAATTTGTGCCACTAGCAATCCATCTTGTTAAAAGTATATAAAGCATAAAAACCATATGATTTTCTCATGTTAAAAATGTAATTAATAAGAGTAGTACCCATTCAAGATTTAAAGGGAAAAATTAGAACTAATCAAAGAAGGAATTTTGCTTAACCTTGGGCAAATTGTTTAACTCCAGTTTATCACTTTTTTTTGCCTGTAAACAGCGAGAGAGTAATAGCAACACCTTATGGTGATATTGGCATGGCTTGATGAAATAATGCAAGTAAAGCACTTAGCTATTATTACCTCTTTCTTAGAGGCTAGAAGACAGTGACAAGGAATAGCTTGGAACTGTGTGATCCACAGACTGGTGTTGTTCATAGAACATTTGTTACTAGTCAGCACCAAGTACAGTAGTTAATGTATATAAGAAGTTTTGTAACAATTTCACAGAGTCACTTTATGTGGTTGGGCAAAGTATTGGTAATGCTGGACTTGATATTTACTAGCAGATGCCTTGGGAAGATTAATTTTCCTAGACATCAGTTTCATATTAAAAAGTAATGATGGTATGTATCTCTTAGAGTTGTGGGAATAAGAGATTCCGCAAACATATGTATATATACACCTACATATGTAAGCATGGTTTAGGTCAGTGCCCAGAATAGAAGTGTTCAATACATGATAGCTATTATCATTCCCATTTAAACACTGACATCCTTAGAGCTCATTGCATTTGGGCCTCATCCCCATCCTCTGCTGCTGGCCCTGCAGCAGATATTCTGACATGTGACCCCTCTTCCCTGTATTGAGGGGCATTAACCCCGAGTATCTGCATGTCTCTGATTAAAGTTGCACCTTTTGTTCCCCCAGGGGCCTTCATACCTCGGTGTAACGAGGAGGGCTATTACAAAGCCACACAGTGCCATGGCAGCACAGGGCAATGCTGGTGTGTGGACAAATATGGGAATGAGTTGGCTGGCTCCAGGAAACAGGGTGCTGTGAGCTGTGGTGAGTAAGGCCTCCTGCATCAGCCCCACAACAACCTAGGTGGCCTGTGGGTCCTCACTGTGTAAGGATCTCTGCAGAAAAATGTCGAGAGGTAACTCCAGTCTACATTAAGTTTATAATAGAGGCATAGTAACCCTGAAATCACATGAGCTCACATATAGCTAGCTTGGCAAGTGACAGGAACTCATTATGAACAGAGAAGAGAGTTAGACAGAACTGCTATAGGCAAAGAGCAACTTAGGCTGCCTTCACTTCTCATTTAGGGTTGGTAAGAGCATCTCAAGAATTCTAGGGCTCTTATGAGAACACAGTTTGTAATCTGTGCCCCGAAGACTCACCTCAGTGGGGCAGGGATGTTCCTGTTTTCAGAAAGTAAACTGCTTGGTTTTACCCTACAATTAAGTTACATGCAAAGGAACCCCTGACGTGGGTCATGAGGTATAAGTGGAAACTAACCTCAACTCTTTTTTTCAATCTTTCAGAAGAGGAGCAGGAAACCTCAGGGGATTTTGGCAGTGGCGGCTCCGTGGTCCTGCTGGATGACCTAGAGGATGAACGGGAGCTGGGACCAAAGGACAAAGAGGGGAAGCTGAGGGTGCATACCCGCGCCGTGACAGAGGATGATGAGGACGAGGACGACGACAAAGAGGATGAGGTCGGGTACATATGGTAGTGCCCACAAGAAAGAGGACACAAGTTTTGCACAAAATTGCAAGTCACTTCCTATTCCTGCATTTGTATCTAAGACTCCAAGGCACCAAGGTCTCTTCTCCATTGTTGCTCTCTATACCCGACCTAAGGTTTGGAAGACAACTGCTTGTTCCCAGAGGATTCTGATTTTGCATATGTTTGTATGGGAGAAAGGTTGTTGTGTTTTTTTGTTGTTTATTTTTTGGATAGGGAAATGGCTGACTTAATTAGAGCCTCCTTCCTTCCTGTGAGATTTTTCCAACAAGCATGTGATTTATGTGGAATTCTGACAGTGCAGGGAGCCCCCACCCTCTTAAACGTCAAAGTCCCTTTTTGATTACCCACACTGGTGGTTATTACAGCATGGTTCCCAGCCTTACAGTGTCTAAGTGCTTTTCTTGTGTCCTGTAGATGTCGTGAAAAACAAAAAACACACCACACTGTACCTTTTCCCCCTGCCCCCATTGCTCCCGGTGTTTATTATTAAAAATTAATTCGTTTTTTTCACATCACTATATCTGGCTTCCTATAAACAACAGCCTTAATTCAGTCAAGACTCCCTTTGGGGATTCATTTTATTAAAAATTGGTGTCTGGATACTTCTCTGTACATGCATAAAGACTGTGTGTGTGTGCCCTGCACACATACCTCTCAGAAAAAGTGTTTGGGTATCTTAAAAACTCACTTGAAAAACAATGATAAATTTGTCAGCTTATCCAGACCTGGAACAAAATTTCTAGAATAAGAAATTTGTATCAAAGTCTTTTTTTGCACTAACAGTTGGCTCTTGTAGCCTGCAGGCTGAGGAGGTCTCTTCTCTGTGCATCAGCAGAGTTACTGAAAGCCTCTGATTGAGAAAAAACCTCCGTTTGCCTAAATCACTTTGCTCACAGAAGCCATGTGACTCCCACACGACACGGGCAGCTTCACAAGCCATCTCTTTCATTTCTGCTTGAAGCCCCCTTGGCTGCAGCAATCCTGTATGCCATAGGTTCCTTTCTTCCTTACCTACTCAAGGGCTTTTTCTAAGGCATGCACACGTATCCCCTGTTCTCTGAGAAGAGAGTACTATGGTGTTCCTTAAGAGAAGAAAATTTCTAATTCTGAACTCAACGTTTTGCTTTTACTCCCTTTCTATTGACAAATCATGATAAGGGCACAAAAGCTGTACAGATTTTTTTTTTAACCACTCAATCCCAAATGGAGGCCTACAAAGAATGTCATAATAGCACATGGAAGCAAACCCTGGGTTTTTAAGAGCAAATTCTGTCCCCCTCTCACTCCCCACAAATGACAAGATACTAACGAAGAAAGTTCTTCACCATACTGTTTGTTTTAACTAAACTCACTGGAGTCTAGTTCCAAATGTGGTAGGGTCATCATCCCTACATTCCTTAGGATTTCTCTCCCTATCAAGCTGGCCCAGATACAAGTACCAAACAGTAGTCTCTGAAGTTCCCCCATTTCCTTCAGTACCAGTCTGTAAGCTCCTGCTCCATCTGGTTTTCATCTACCAGGATGCCCTCATCAGACTCAACCACCCAAGCAAGCCTTTCTGGCCCACATGTCTATCTCTTGCCTTCCCCATCAACTTCAGCCTGTCCACACAAAAGCCACGTAAACCTCCATCTGACCAATCCTCCATCCCAGATTGACCATTTGGATGTACCAACTCACCTTAAATTAGCATGTTCCAATCCTTGCATTGGCTGAATAAAGTGGCATCATACCTACAGTTGGTTTTAGATAGGAAACGAACTACTTGATATAGCAAAGTCCTTTGGCTTTGTAAATAACCCTGAGGTTTTGTACTTACTTTCCCCATAGGAAGACAGATCATAGGCAAACTCTGTATTGGGATCTCAACTCCATCACCTTTGTTTCAATATTCTTTTCTGTCTTGAACAAAACTGAGATAATTTAGAAAACAGGTGCTTAATTGTAACAAAATTACTATAAAGTATATTAAAAATCAAGACATTATAAAATCTCAGTTTAGATCACCAAAGAAAATCATTGTTACTATCTGCTTTGCGCTTAGGAAAATGTACAAGAAAAGAGATTAAAATTGAAAAATTGATTTCACTTAGAAAAACTTCTAGGAACAGGGTGAACCACTGATTTTAATTTGCCTAATTATCTTATGACAAGTATCAAATTAAGATGACACTTAAAGATCCTTAGCATTAACTTGATGGAGAAGAGAGCTCAATAGACAATTCCCAGTAAGGCAATGAGATGCCATTTTCAGAGACATTCTAAGAAGATATTTTGATTCATCAAAATATTAAATAAAAAGCCCTCATCAGACTGGAACCCCCAAATCGATGGAGCCACATTAGTAATACTTTTCATGCCTCACTTTGACATGACAGCATTAGATTTTTAAAAGATCTTTAATATTTTCCACGAGTACTAAAGATTATAATGAGTTACCTTATGCTTAGAAGTAGAATGTTTGCTTTCTTCTTTTTGGAAATAGTCCTCCGAAAAGTCCACTTGTAGTAGTGACAAGGAGTCACTTGTACAGTGACCAAGTACACATAAAATCCTGATTATAAAAATAATATGGCGATAAACTAGTCCCTTGTTTGATACAGGTATTAAGCTGAATCCTCACTAATTCACTTTTGAAAAGTTCTTAATGAACAGTTTTATTCTTATTCCACAAACAACTCTTTTAATACAATTTCCTTGGTATCCAACTTAAATCCCAGAATTTTCTTCCACCCTGTTTAGTTGTTTGCTTATGAAGGTATTCTTGTTTCTACCAATATTCTAGGCATAAGAATACCTTATTGCTGAGTTGGAGGTTTTGTATCTCTTTCTCCTCCTTTATGCCCATTTTCTTACCCACAGCGGCAAATGACAATGTGTCTGTCCAGGTCTGCCCCCACTGCTCATCCCAGGATGCCACCCGCATTTTTTTCTTGTTACCTTGACCACACTGTACAGTAACATCCAAAAGCCCGTTCTACAGTGGGTGGTTTTGGTCTTTTTATAACTTTTTCTCAAAGTCACTGATGTTTGTCCCTGTTAAATGTATAGCATTGTAATGAGAGCCCATCAAATCCTGAGTGTCAGTTTGTTGTCCCTATTGTAGATGAAATAGTGACATAGCAAAAACCTAGTAAATTCTGAATGCTTTTCCACGTAGACTTATCTGGAATGTGAACACAACTCTTTGGTTAATAATAAATGCTTAACTGTAGTCCTGAGTAGGTGCATTTCTGTCTGTCTCAATAAATTTTACTTTGTCTGCAACATTTGAGTGTTTGTATTTCATTGGGTGGAATGTACATTCAGCAGGCCATGTTCCACATGCAATCACTACAGAATAGTATGAGCAGACACGGGATAGCTAATAAGGCTCTGTCGGGACTTCTGATTGTGGTGGGGAGGTCTGCCTGCCGGTGGTCTAGCCTGGCGCCTGCAGCACCCCTGGCACATGCATGCCCTGTGCTACTCAGTCTAGACCATGGGTCCCCAAACCCTGGGTCACAGACCAATACCAGTCTGTGGCCTTTTAGGAACCTGGTTGCATAGCAGGAGGTGAGCAGGAGGTGAGCAGCAGGTGAGCAGCAGGTGAGCAGCAGGTGAGCAGCAGGTGAGTGAGTGAAGCTTCCTCTGTATTTACAGTCACTCTTCATCACTTGCATTACTGTCTGAGCTCTGCCTCCTGTCAGATCAGCAGTGGCATTAGATTCTCATAGGAGTGAGAACCCTATTGTGAACTGCGCAGGCAAGATATATAGGTTGCATGCTCCTTATGAGAATCTAATCTAATCCCTGATGATGTGTCACTGCCTCCCATCACCCCCAGATGGGACTATCTAGTTGCAGGAAAACAAGCTCAGAGCTTCCACTGATTCTACGTTATGGTGAGTTATATAATTATTTCATTATATATTACAATGTAATCATAATAGAAATAAAGTGCACAACAAATGTAATGCACTTGAATCAGCCTGAAACCATCTCCCTCACCCCTGGTCCATGGAAAAATTGTCTTCCATGAAACCCGTCCCTAGTGCCAAAAAGGTTGGAGCCGCTGGTCTACAACCACTCACCGGAGCCTTTCTCTTGGCTGCCTTTGCCTCTCTCAGGCTCCAGCTTTACTCCTTACCTATCAGATTTCACTCTTGTCATCCTGTTTACAACCTTAAAGTTTTTAAACTCTGCTTATCCCTTCCCTCCCCAGCCAGTTATTCTCCAATTCTCTGAAAAACAAAAAAAACAACACAACTTACCTCTCTTCCCTTGATGGGGACCCTAGGGTCTCCTCTCTTTGTGAATACACCACATATTTGTCGAACATCAGAAAGCACCCAAACTGGAACACAAATTATTTCCGTTTCCCCTCTATCCACTTTTGGGCCAGTGTGTCTACGACTTAATTATACCCTGAGTGAGTAATTTCTCCATGAGCTGAGGTAGAAACTATCTTATGAATAATTCCATTCCTTTACCCTCTGGACTAAATTTTACAGACAATTTACAGATTGACAGTTCAAGAAAAGTTGCTTCATAAATCCGCAAAATAACTAAGCAGGAGAACAAGGACCAATGTAAAGTCTCTGAGGTAGTTAAAGGGTACATTAAAGAGTTGTTGGTGTTTGTGAACACACTTCAAATTCCTCTCAAATCAGCAGGTAAAACCCCACATTTCTCCTAAAGTTGCACCTTCATGGATGCCATGTTAGTATGTTAAAGGCCAAGACTAACAGAAGAAGAATTGGAAGCCAATTTTCCAGCTTTGTTTATAGACCTGAACATAAAGGTCACAGTAGTTTCTTAAAGTTCTTAGTGGTAAGATTTGCTTTGATATATTGACTTAAAGAAAGATTTTAAAAATATTCATTCAACAAACCCTTATAGATTAATTGGTACATTTATAGATTTCACTCTGTTGGATGGATGGATGGCACCATGGGCAGGAAACATACTCAGTTATAGGAATATAAAAGTGAGTAATATCTGGTACCTGCTTGAAAAAGTTATTACCACCTCGAACAAGACAAGTGTAAATAATTTTTATTTTTTTATTTTTTTGAGATGGAGTCTCGCTCTGTCGCCAGGCTGGAGTGCAGTGGCGCAATCCTGGCTCACTGCAACCTCTGCCTCCCAGGTTCAAGCGATTCTCCTGCCTCAGCCTCCCAGTAGTTGGGATTATAGGCATGTGCCACCACGCCTGGCTAATTTTTGTATTTTTAGTAGAGACGGGGTTTCACCATGTTGGCCAAGATGGTCTTGATCTCTTGACCTTGTGATCTGCCTGCCTTGGTCTCCCAAAGTACTGGGATTACAGGCGTGAGCCACCACACCCAGCCAATAATTCTTTTAGAAAAATAGGTTGAGGCTGGACGTGGTGACTCACACCTGTAACTCCAGCAGGTTGGGAGGCTGGGGAGGGCAGATGTCTTAAGCTCAGGAGTTTGAGACCTGCCTGGGCAACATGGTGAAATCCCATCTCCACTAAAAACACAAAAATCAGCTGGGCGTGGTGGTGGGCACTTGTAATCCTGGCTACTTGGGAGGCTGAGGCAGAAGAATTGCTTGAACCCAGAGGGCAGAGGTTGCAGTGAGCCAGGATCACACCACTGAACTCCAGCCTGGGCAACAGAGTGAAACTCCGTCTCAAAACAACAAACAAAAACAAAACAAAACAAAACTAGCTGGGCACAGTGGCATGTGCCTGTAGTCCCAGCTACTTCAGAAGCTGGGGTGGAAGGATCACTTGAGCCTGGGAGGTCAAGGCTGCACTGAGCCATGCTCGCACCACTGCATTCCAGCCTGGTGACAAAGTGAGATCCTGTCTTAAAAAAAAAAGGATTGACATTGCCATGATCAAAATGGGTTGATGTTGAGGGCAGTAACTACTTAACCGTTGTTAAAGCTTGCCTTTCTTGGTTCTTTTTATTCATCATTCCCCGGCTTTCCTCCTGCCTCTCTAGACATTCCTTTTAGGTTTCCTGTATATTCTTTTGTTCAACCAGTTCTGTTAGTATGGGTGTACCTCAGATCTGCATCCCTGTCCCACTTCTACCTTTACATGCTTTCTCTGGACAATCTTATCTATGTCTACGGTTTTAAACATCTCCATTCTGAGATGCCCTCAATCTGTATCTCAAGTGTAGGTTTTGATTTCTGCTCCATTCTGAAACCATCACCTGCCATTTAGATAATTCTACTTGAATTTTTCACTGATACCTCAATTGCAAATTTAAAAAAAATCCAAATGACGGAATGAAATATATAAGAAGTATACTTATGACAATAGGAGTCAGCAAGGCTTTTCTTAAGTCCTAGCACACATAAGCCAAATGGAAAAGATGAAAAAATTTGCCTCCATCAAAATTAGTAACATAAACTAGAGGCTAAAAAAGATAGAGGTGACATAAAAGAGATGGAGGATTAAGGTCTAATATATGTATGTATTTTATAACTTTATAAGAAATATACAGCCCAACAGACTAATGGGCAAAAGATAAAAGCAAGCAATTTATAGAAGACACTAATGGCAGTGAAACTATATCTGATCTTATCCATGATCAGAGAAATGCAAATTAAAGCAGTGATATATTATCACCCAGAAAAGAATCTTGATCACATCAAGTATTGATGAGTGTGCAGGGTAAGGCGCCCTCTTGTATGCTGTACAGTCAGAGGAGCCATGTGGAGGGTAATTTGGCAACAGCTCCAAAAATAAGAATGTACATCCTAGGACTTAGTAAGCCCACTTCTCCGTAATTACTTCTGGAGAAACAAAAATTGTACTAATTTATAAAGTTATGTGTAAAAGTATATCCATTTGTTAGAACAGGAAACTCGGAAAAAGCTAAATACTAATCAGTGGTGACATTGGGTGAGTCAAAACTGCGGAATATTATGTAGCAATTAAAAAGAATAAAGTAACTTCTATACACTAACTTGGAAAAACCTATAAAATATTGGTTGTATAGGGAAAAATCAGATGACATATAAAGTATAAAATATGTAAGTTAGATGTCTAAAAACAGATACTCTCCATTTTCTTAGTGTAGGTGTGAAAATGCACAGAACAAGTCCTGAAAAGATACACATCAACCTATTAGGAGTGGTAACCTCTGAGGGAAGAACGGATTAGGGCAGGTGGCCAATGAGGACATCAACGTCATCTCTAACTTTCGCTTTTTAAAAAAATTATGAAGCAATACACCATAATGTCTTGTGGGATTTAAAAATTAATGATATAAAAATAAGTCATCAGGTTCCTCTTTAAACTGGCTCTTCCAACAGCCCTTAGCTTCAGAAATGGTACCACTATGCCATTATCTCCCAGTCTCAACCTGTAATAAGTCACTAAATTCTGTTGATTCCTCTAAATATCTGTTCCTCTGTATTCCACCACCATTGCCATGGTTCTGACCATTGTCATTTGTCTCAATAGTCCAAGGAGTTTCTTAACTAGTAACCCTGCTTCATCCTTGCCTAACTCTAATCTATCCCACATGCGACTGCTGCTGGAGTCATTTATTCTCAAAGGCAAATCTGATCATATCATTGCCTACTTAATTTCAAGGTTTCCTGTCATCTTCAGGCCCAAATGTGAACTAATTGCCTCGGCAAACAGCCTCTTTTGTAGTTGATCCTTTGCACTTCTTCATTCCCTTGTATTTATATTCCTTACTTCTCAAATGCTTTTTCCCAAGTATCTCCACTCTTCTCAAGCTTCTGGACTGTTGAGACAAATGATAATGGTCAGAACCATGGCAATGGTGGTGGGATAGAGAGGAATAGATACTTAGAGGAATTCAGCACTGGCTGGTTTATTTACTGGCATTATTCCTCCTCTATAAATCCTTCTAGATTACTCCCCAAAGCAGGGATTCCTTCTTTTTCTAGCACCCTATGTGTGTCCGTCAATATAGCACTTGGCCACTTCCCATGTTCAATTCTCTCATCAAACACGAGTCCTTTGAAAGCAAGACATGTTGCAAAATGGTTGACTAGGGACGTTCCAAGCCTTCATTCTCCTCACAGAAACACCAAAAAACCAAACAAAAACCAAATCAAAACTGGTTAAAACAACCTTAAAGGAGCTCTGTAAAATATGTTAAAGATCTACAGCAACGAAGTCAACACTTGATCAAGAGAAGGTCACATTCACAATAGTAGGTCTTCTCTGTCTTCTCTGGTTCAAGGGAGGTCCTTGGTCTGGAGGAGGTGGCAGCTCAGTTACCGAACCAGAGGGAACAGAGAACACGTTATTTGCAAAGTTTTAACTTGTCTGGAGACTTCCTAAAGGGCTAGTTTCTGTTTCACCTAACTTGAATCTCAGGTTGAGAAAAGCAATGGACACTATCCATCAAAGCTCCAGGAGGACTACAGGCCTGCAGATGCCTGGGGCAAGAGGTTTTGGTAGAGGCATATAATATGTCATCTAAGGCTCTGAAGAGAAGCTGGGTTAAAATTCTCTGTAAAGCAGCCATGCACATGGAAAAATAAAAAGGCACACACAGGCCCAAGCAAGATACATACTCAGGCCCAATGCATGAGAACACTTTAAGATCTCACTTTTGCTAATTAACTGAAACTCAGACTTGCCTAGTTAATTAGCAAAGGACTGCCCTGGAACAGTGAAAGTCTGCAAAGACTAAAAGAGATGGATGTTTTTTCAAATGCTCAATTTGTAACAAAAAATTGCAAGGTATACAATGCAACAGAACAACATAGCCCATTCAAAGGAAAAAAGCAAGGTGGCAAAAATTTTCCCTGAAGAAGCATAAGACTTACTAGACAAAGACTTTAAAACAACTATATTATATATATATATACACACACACACACACACACACACATTTGTATATACACACACATACATACACACACACACATACACACACACACACACACACACACACACACACACACACACATGCTTAAAGAGCTAAAGGAGCCAGGCATGGAGGCACATGCCTATACTCCCAGCTACTTGGGAGGCTGAGGTGGGAGGACTGCTTGAGCTCAGGAGTTTGAGACTGCAGTGAGCCCTGATCACCACTGCTCTGCAGCCTGGGTGACAATGAGACCTTTTCTCAAAAGAAAAAAAAAAAAAAAAAAGAAAGGCTAGAGGAAAACATGGACCAAAAACTCAAGGAGATAAGAAAAATGACATATGAATAAAATAAAAATATGAACAAAAGTTCTAAATTATAAAAAGGAAGTAGGCCGGGTGTGGTGGCTCATGCCTGTAATCCCAGTACACTGGGAGGCCAAAGTGGGTGGATAACCTGAGGTCAGGAGTTTGAGACCAGCCTGGCCAATATGGTGAAACCCCATCTCTACTAATAATATAAAATTAGCTGAGCATGGTGGTGCACTCTTGTAATCCCAGCTACTCGGGAGGCTGAGGCAGGAGAATTGCTTGAATCTGGGAGGCAGAGGTTGCAGTGAGCCAAGATTGAACAACTGCACTCCAGCCTGGGCAATAACAGTGAGACTCCATATCACAAAAAAAAAAAAAAAAAAAAAAAAAAAGAGGAAGTATTAGACATTCTGGAGCTGAAAAATACAGTAACTGAATTTACAAATTCACTAGGAGAGTTTAATAGTATATTTGAGCAGGTAGAGGAAAGAATCAGAAAACTTGTAGATAGGACATTTGAAATTAACAAGTCTGAGAAACAGAAAGAAAAAAGAAAAGCAAGTAGAACTTAAGGAACTTCTGGGATATCATAAGATGGACCAATATGCACATTAAAAGCAGATTCCAGAAGAAGAGATAAAGGTTTACAGGGATTACTTGTGAAAAATTAAAGCTGAAAATGTCTCAAGTTTGAGGAGAGACCTAACATTACAAATCCAAACAGCTCAGTGAACTTTAAGTGAGATAAACCCAAAGAGATCCACACCAAAATACATTATAATTAAACTGTTGAAAGCCAAAGCCAAAGAGAGAATCTTGAAAGTAGCAAGGGAGAAATGACTCATCAAATACAAAGAATCCTCAGTAAATTATAAGCTGATTTTTCAGTAGAAACCTTGGTGACCAGAAAGGAATGAAATATTTGAAGTGCTGAAACAAAAAAAAAAAAATTGTCTACCAAGAATTCTCTACCCAATACAAATGTACTTCAAAAATGAGGGAGAAATTAATACATTCCTAGGTAAACAAAAGCTAATGGATTTCTGTACCACTAGACTTGCCCTATAAAAAAATGCTAAATGGAGTCCTTCAAGTTGAAATGAAAGGATGCTGAACAGTAACTCAGAGCCATACAAAGATATAATTTCCTTAAAGGTAAAGGTAAATACATAGTCAAATATAAAAACCAATATTATTGTAATTTTGGTTCATAATAGTTTTCAACTTCTATGGGATTTAAAATGCAAATAAAAAATAATTATAAATCTAGGTTAATGTGTACACAATATATAAAGATGTAATTTGTAACAATAACAAAGTTGAGGGGGTGGAGCTGTAAAGGAGTAGAATTTTTGTATATAGTTGAAGTTTGCCGAGACCAGCTCCATCAGGGAGACTCTAGCCCAGTAACACTAGAGGAATTAAAAACACACACACAGAAATATAGAGGTGTGAAGTGGGAAATCAGGGGTCTCACAGCCTTCAGAGCTGAGAGCCCTGAACAGAGATTTAACCTCATATTTATTAACAGCAAACCAGTCATTAACATTGTTTCTATAGATATTAAATTAACTAAAAGTATCCCTTATGGGAAACGAATGGGTGGGCCGAATTAAAGGAATAGGTTGGGCTAGTTAACTGCAGCAGGAACATGTCCTAAAGGCATAAATTGCTCATGATATTGTTTGTGGCTAAAGAATGCCTTTAAGCTGTTTTCCGGCCTGGGCGGGCCAGGTATTCCTTGCCCTCATTCCTGTAAACCCACAACCTTCAAGCTTGGGCGTTAGGGCCATTATGAACACGTTACAGTGCTGCAGAGATTTTGTTTATGGTCAGCTTTGGGGCCAGTTTATGGCCAGATTTTGGGGGGCTTGCTCCCAACAAAGTTATTACCAATTTAAAATAGATTGTTATAACTTTATTTATTTATTTATTTAATTTATTTTTGAGATGGAGTCTCGCTCTGTCACCCAGGCTGGAGTGCAGTGGCGTGATCTTGGCTCACTGCAAGCTCTGCCTCCCAAGTTCATGCCATTCTCCTGCCTCAGCCTCCCTAGTAGCTGGGACTACAGGCACCCACCACCACGCCCGGCTAATTTTTTGTATTTTCAGTAGAGATGGAGTTTCACCATGTTAGCCAGGATGGTCTCGATCTCCTGACCTCATGATCCACCTGCCTTGGCCTCCCAAAGTGCTGAGATTACAGGCGTGAGCAACCACATCAGGCCTGTTATAACTTTAAGATGTAATTTTCATAGTAACCACAAATAAAATGAGAAGGGAATCAAGACATGTGATTACAAAATAAATCAACTAAATCTGGCCCGGTGTGGTGGCTCACACCTGTAATGCCAGCACTTTGGGAAGCCGAAACAGGTGGATCCCCTGAGGTCAGGAGTTTGAGACCAGCCTGGCCAACATGGTGAAACCCGTTTCTACTAAAATCACAAAAATTAGCTGGGTGTGGTGGTATATGCCTATAATCCCAGCTACTCAGGAGGCTGAGGCAGCAGAATCGCTTGAACCCAGGGGGCAGATATTGCAGTGAACTGGGGTCTTGCCACTGCACTCCAGCCTGGGCAACAGCGAGACTCTGACCAAAACACACACACACACTCCGAAGAAGGCAGTAATGGAGACATGAGGGGGAAAAAAACTATAAGACACACAGAAAACAACAAGATGGCAAGAGTAAGTTTTTTCCTATTAATAATTACTTTAAATAGACTAAACTTTTTAGTCAAAAGGTATAGATTGGTAGAATGAATAAACAAAAATATGATCTAACTCTTTGCCCTCAACAAGATGCTCTGCTTTATATCTAAGGATACAAATGGTTGAAAATGAAAGAACAGAAAAAGATTTTTCATGTAACTATTATTAACCAAAAGAGAACAGGGATGGATATATTATTATACAAAATGAAGTTGACATTAAAAATGATTACAAGAGACCAGGAAGGACATTGTCTAATGTCAAAAGGTTCAATTCACCAAGACAACATAACAATTATAGACATGTATGCACCCAAAATCATAGTTCCAAAACACACAAAGCAAACAGACTTGAAGAAATAGCTCTACAATAATAGTTGGAGACTTCAACCCCACTTCCAGACAGAAGATCAATGAGGAAATAGAGGACTTGAACAACACTATAAACCAATTGGACCTAATAGACATACACAGAACACTTCTCTCAACAATAGTAGAATATGCATTTTTCTCAAATGTATATGAAACATTTTCTAAGATAGACCACATATTATGCCATGAAACAAGTCTTCTTAAGACGTTAAGTTGTATGTATTTAAAAAGACAGAAATCACACAAAGTATTTTTTTCTAAACCAGTTGAATGAAACTAGAAATCAATAACAAAAGGAAAACTAGAAAATGTACAAATGTGTGAACCTATAGCCATACCACCCTGAACACACCCAATCTCATCTGATCTCCAAAGCTAAACAGGGTTGGGCCTAGTTGGTACTTGGATGAGGAAACTTACAAATGTGGGAAAATTAAATAATACACTCCTAAACAACCAGTAGGTGAAAAAAGAAATCACAAAGGAAACTAGGGAATATCTTGAGACAAATAAAATAAAAATAAATAAACCAACACTTGTGGGGTGCAGCAATACCAGTACCAGGAGAGAGAGACTGATAGTTCTGAATGTTTACATTGGAAAAGAAGAACAATCTCAAATCAACAACCTAACTTTAAACCATAAGGAACTAGGAAAAGAAGGACAAAATAAAGCCAAAGCTAACAAACGGAAGAAAATCACATAGAGTAAGGTAGAGACAAATAGAGAATAGAGAAATAATACAGAAAAAAAAGCAAAACCAAAAGTTTATTTTTTGAAAAAATGAACAAAATTGACAAAGTTTTAATTAATTGACTAAGAAAAAAGAGACGACTTACATTACTCAAAACAGAAAGTGGGAGGTCCTCTACTGATCATATATGAATAAGAAGGATTATAAGAGAATGCTATGAAAAATTGTATGCCAGCAAGTTGGATAGTCTAGGTAAATAGATAAAAATGAAAAAAACTTCTAGAGACGCACAACCTACCAAGACTGAATCATGAAGAAATAGAAAATCAAAATAGACTCGTAACTAATAAGGAGACACAATCAGAAGTCAAAAACTTTCCAACAAACAAACTCTACGGACCAGAAAGCTTCACTAGTGAATTCAGACAATTAAAGAAGAAGTAACACCACTCCTTCTCAAATTCTTCACAGAATACTTCCTAAGTACTTTTATAAGGCCAATACTACCTGGAAACCAAAGTCAAAGACGCTACAAGAAAACTACAGACCAGTATCAATAATATTCTTGTAAAAATCTTCAATACTAGCGAGCTAAATTCAGCAGTATATTTAAAAAAGTATTAACCATGCCAAAGTGGAATCTATTCCTGGAACGTCAGGTTGTTCAACATACAAATCTCGATGGTAATAACATACCTGGCATTAACAGTTAAGAATAAACAGTAACACATGATTATCTCAACTGATTTGACAAATTCAACACCTTTTCATGATAAAAATACTCTGGAAATAGAAGAAAACTATTTAATAAATCCTAGATGTGAAAAGCATTTAGCTAACATCATACTCAATAGTAAAAGACTGAAAGCTTCTCTTTTGTGATCATAAAAACAAGACAAGGATTCTGCTTTCACTACTCTTATTCAATATAATATTTGAAGTTCTAGACAGAGTAATCAGGCAAGAAAAATAAAATCATCCAAATTAGAAAGGAAAAAGTAAAATTAACTCTGTTTGCAGATGGCATAATCTCACATATATAAAAGCCTAAATATTTCACACACAGAAAAACTTAGAATAAACGAATTCAGCAAAGTTTCAGGATACAAAATTGATAGACAAAAATCAGCTGTATTTCTAAAGAACGATGAAACTCCAAAAATTGAATTAAGAAAACAATTCCTTTTACTACAGCAACAAAAAGAGTAAAATATTTAGGAAGAAACCTAAAGGTAGCAAAAGACGTGTACAATGAAAACTGTAAAATATTGCTGAAAGTAATTAAAGACATAGATAACGGAAAAACATCCAGTGTTCACAGACGACTTCATAGTATTAAGATGTTTCTGAAAGTGATTTACAGGTTCAAAACAAATCCCTATAAATATTCCAATGATTTTTTTTTTTGCAGAAATAGGAAAACCCATCCCAAAATTCACATGGAATCTCAAGAGGCCCTGGATAGCCATAACTATCTTGGAAAAGAAGAACAAAGTTGAAGACCTTACACTTCCTGATTTCAAAACCTACTACAAAACTGTGGTAATCAAAAGGGTGGTAATGGCATAAAGACAGACATACAGATAAATGGAATAAAGAGCCAAGAAATGAACTCTCATATATATGGTCAAATGATTTTCAGTGAGGGTTCCACTTTCCATGCAATGAAGAAAGAATAGTCTTTTAAACTAATTGTGTTGGAAAAACTGGATATCCTTTGCAAAATAATGAAATTGGACCCTTACCTTATACCATATATACAAATTAACTCCAAAAAGGATCAAAGACCTAAATGTAAGAGCTAAAACTATAAAACTCTTAGGAGAAAAAAAAACTTCAAGACATTGGATTTGGCAGTGGTTTCTTTTTGACACCAAAAGCACAGGCTACAAAAGAAAAAACTGATAAATTGAACTTAATGAAAATTAAACACTTTTGTACAAAAGAAATTATGAACAAAATGAAAATGCAAATCATAGAAGAGGAAAAATATATGCAAATACTATATCTATAAGGGATTAATATTGACAATATATTTAAAAAACTCTTATAACTCAGCAAAAAACAACCTGATTTTTAAAATAGGCAAAAGACTTACTTGAATAGACATTTTTCCAAAGAATATGTATGAATGATCATTAAGCACACACACAAAATGCTCAACATCACCAATCGTTAGGGAAATACAAATCCAACCACTTTACACCATTTAGGATGGCTATTTCCAAACAAATAAATAACAAGGATGTGGAGAAACTGGGAACCTTGTGGATTGCTGGTAGGAATGTAAAATAGGACAGCCATTGCAGAAGACAGAACAGCAGTTCCTCAAAAATGTAAATGTAAAATCCCAATATGATTGAGTAATTTCCCTCCTACTTATTTATCCAGAGAAATTGGAAACAGGCTTGAACAGATACTTGTACACCAATATTCATAGCAATATTATGCACAGTAGCCAAGAAATGGTAACCCAAATGTTCATTAATGGATGAATGGATAAAGAAAATGTGGTCAATATATACAATGAAATATTTTTCAGCCTTCAAAAGGAAATTCTGTTATAGGCTACAACATAGATGAAGCTTGAACACATTATGCTAAATGAAATAACCCAATGTCCAAGGACAAATACTGTATGATTCCACTTACATGAGGTAACTGGAGTAGTCAAATTCACAGAGATAGAAAGTAGAATAGTGGTTGCTGGGGGTTGGGGAAAACAGAATATGGGGAGTTAGTATTTTATGGATACAGAGTTTCAGTCTGGAATAATAAGGGGAAAGATAACAGTGATGGTTGCACAAAAATGTGAATGTACTTAATCCTGTTGAACCATACATTTAAAATGATCGAAAATTTTGTTACATAGATTTTAGTACAGTTAAAAAAAATCCTGCTCTTATTCCTCAATGTTCAACACATGGTAGATGAGCAATTACTATCTGTTGAATGAACAATGAACATAGCAAATAGCAACAGAAACAAGGAAAACTGACCAATTAATTCTGCCTGGATATATTTTTAAAAAGAAACTTCATAGAAACAATGACATCTGATCAATACTTTTACACACATTGAATTTTTCATCAGTTCACACAAGTTGAATTTATAAATTATTGAGGAATAATTTATTTAGTATAAAGTCCACCCATTTGAGGTGTGACCTTTTTGAAATTTACTGAATTGTTAACCACAGCACATCTAATGTTAGAATATTTCCATTTCTCCAAAAAGAAACCTCATACCCAGCTATACAGTCCTTTCCCTTTCCCATGCTGAGCCCCAGGTAACCGTCAAACTATTTTCTGTCTCTATGGATTTGCCTTTTTTGAACATTTCATAAAATAGAATTATACTCCATGTAGTGTAATGTATAGATCCAAGATTCATGTAGATCCAAGATGACAAATCTACAATGTCAAGTTTCTACTGTCCAAAAGTTCAAATATCACAAATTCAAATGGTATCCTGGTGCCAGTGATTTGCAAAGGTTTTCAACCCTGGGTCTTGAGACTCTAAAGGACTGACAGCACATGCTCTCCAAATCAGAGGGCAGTTCTCTTTTCCTGACATTCCTGTTGTTTTTACTATTTTATTCCACTATTCTTAGTTTTACTATTCACTGTTTCCTTTTTTTTTTTATTTTTTTTTGTGTGTGTTTTGAGACAGAGTCTCGCTCTGTCACCCAGGCTGGAGTGCAGTGGCAGGACTTCGGCTCACTGCAAGCTCCGCCTCCCAGGCTCATGCCATTCTCCTGCCTCAGCCCCCCTAGTAGCTGGGACTACAGGCGCCCGCCACCACACCCGGCTAATTTTTTGTATTTTTAGTAGAGATGGGGTTTCACTGTGTTAGCCAGGATGGTCTCGATCTCCTGACCTCGTGATCCGCCCGCCTCGGCCTTCCAAAGTGCTGGGATTACAGGCGTGAGCCACTGTGCTCGGCCTTTTTTTTTTTTTTTTAAAGGACTTAGAGACCATTTGATTATATATAACAAGAACATTTTGCTCATACTTATTTTTCACAAATTTGACCTCTATTCCTATAAATCCAAGCTTAATTTTAAAAAGCTAATCACATTCTGGCAAAACAATGAGACACATTAAAACAAAGTCTTAGTTTTTATGAAAATTCTGGCCAGTCCTTAAAATAGGGACCTTGGTAATGCTGTTTCCATGACTTGTGGATTGGAGGCTCAAGGCGGCTTTCACTCACCTCCTGATCGTCTGTGACCATTTCAAAAACAAATGAAGGCATCAACATTAACAGTCTACTTGGTGGTTCACACTCTTCTCCCTTGGAGAAGAACACTGATTGGAGGCAGCTTTGCAAGCTAGGAAAAGCAACAATGCCTTAATGTGAAACTATGCTATGAGAATACTGTGTCACAAGTGGATGTAGTTCAGTCTCTGCATAGAGTTTGTCATGGGGGAACTGGTGCAGGAGTGAGTTAGGATGAAAGGGAAATAACATTAACAACCATCATTAGAGGCCAAGATTGCTTACCTACAACTACATTATCTTGTAGAAGTCCCACCACAGTTCTATAGGTAGATACAATGTCTCACTCCACTTTACAGAGAAGTTATGCCACTTGTCTAAAGTCACACAGTTAATAAATGGCAAAGTGAGGATTTGAACCTTGCATGGGCAATCACCAAAGCCGACATTCGTAACTGCTATGCTGTGGGGCTATGTGATCTGACTTAAAAAAAATAAAAGCAAACCACCATGGCACATGTTCAACTATGTAACAAACCTGCACGTTCTGCACATGTATCCAAGAACTTAAAGGATAATTAAAAACATAAAATAAATAAAAAGAAGGTAACTACATATACACATCCCTCCACCCATCTGTACAAAAAGCATACCACTCTGGACCTCGAGGAAAAATCCAGTAATACATCAATTCACAATATTTATCATTTACCAGGTACCCAGCCCTATTTGAGGAAGAAATCAGACCCTGCCCTTAAAGAATTACTGATTTCTGCACTGGAGAGAGCAGAAGATGGAGAGATGGGCATTCTGCACACAGTGTTGAGTGAATAGGCTAGTCTGATTATAAGCCCTGTTGGGTAAGAATTTCACTGGCTCTCTGATTCCTTAGACAATTTCCTTCCCTTTCTGGGCCTCACGTGCCTCACCTGTGAGATGGATGGGCTGTCCCTGAGGTCCTATAATTCTGTGCTCACTGACAGTCTGTGCTCTTTGCTTTCTGTATGACACCATTTCTGCACATCAAACCCTCACCCCTGGGCTTTCCCCTGATTTCCATGGCTTCGAGGACAACGACGCCCCACATATTTCTTAAACACCCAGCTGTACTATGTGGAGTAGCTTTCTCTTATAAATGAGGATGAATTAAGATGAATTTTGTTTGGGGAATTGCTTTACACTTTAATCACACACTGCCCTCCCCTCTCTCACTGATTTTAGCCTCCCTATGGTTTCTCAAAGTTAGAGTCTCAACTTCCTACAGCACTTAGTGCCTCATTCACCACAAACTGCCATATTTCACCTGTGGCTGAGTGAAGAATTCATTTCATTTCACTGTTCAATCTCAATAGCACAAGCATATATTCAGGACTGACATATTTTCATTATGGAAAAGCAAAGCTCTCAGACGCTGCCCATAGGGATTAATGAGGGGAATAGTTATTTATTCTGCCGCTTGACATTTCGTGCAGAATAATTCCCAAGTTATTTTATACTTTAACAAATAGTTCACGAACAAAGGAACTTAGCATTTTGGATGAGCATTAAACTAGGATTTAGGAGCTGGCTAACATTAACCAATAGAAATGAAGCTACTTTCCAGAATCACATTTAATGTAAGGATATTACCTAATGTCACAGCCAGCTGGCCACAGGAGATAGTCATTATTGACACCAGACAGCACCACCCGCCCTAGAAACAAACCACAACAATCACTCCTAGAGAACTCTGAGGATACCCTGTAGTCTCTTGCCCCAACACAAAATCTCTGGCCTGTGGATTCAGTCAACTGCCTTTGTTAGCATGAAATATGCTGGCCCATTTTTGGTCAAAAACCCATGACTTTTTGCCACATAAATAACACATAAACTCCCTCTACAATTTCTCTGTGTATGCAAAGCCTACCTCCATCACCCTTGACCTCCTTTTCCATGTTAATCTTTTTTTCTCAATCTGCTTCACTTTTATCCTACAGTCATTTCTCTGTTTCTGGAATATCTCCTGTTTCCCCATCTCAAGCCATGTGCTTGGTGGAAGCATCTGCATCAGCACTGATATCCTCCAGGTGATATGTTAGCTATCGCATATGGCCCCCTCAATTGTCGAAAAAGGCCACTTCCCTACACCCCACAAAAGCATAGCCTGGGCCTTTTAGCTGGTTTGGATGCTCAATAAAATTCTTTTTTAAATGAAAAGAACGGAAATAGCCCAGGATCAATCATGGACTAGAACCTCCAGTAATATTCCAAGGCTCAGAAAAATTCCTGTGAACTCATCCACTCAACAAATATTTATTTTTCCCCATCTTTACTGTATTCATTGATGGGGTTTCCTCCCATCCTACAACATGTGACATTCGTAGTAGAGAGATTTCCCAATTCTGGGTCCATGTCTGAGGGTACTGCAGTTGCTAGATCCGGGATACCCAGTATTGTTGCTTTTACTTCATTGTTCTGATCTGCAGCCTGTCTCCTTTGAGGTTCTCTGATGGCACTTGTGCCTGCCCCTTCTGAACAGAGATTGAAGAAAAAGGGGGACGTGACTTCCAAAACCCCACCCTCTCCAAGTTGCTCTCAGGTTATCATCTCAGGACACAAAACTCCCAGTGAGCCAGAATAAGGCCTAAACTCTTATGGACAAAACTCGCATGGGTTCCCCAGGGAATTTGAACCTGCCTCCCTTCCCATCACCCAAGCTTACGACCAAGTGAATTCTCCAAAGCTCCTACTGGGGACTAGGGCCAGCACAATCACTAGGTCCAGGATATTCAATGAGGAGTATGGGTAGTGATAAGAACCTCAGTCATGGGGGTTAGATAATTCAAGTGACCTCAATGTTTGGTAGCAGAACTGACAAGAAGCTCATTATGTTTCAAAATATTGAATAAAATTAATGTACTTCACTGATAGCTCAACCACCAAGATATAGATATAAATATAAATGTGCCAATTAGTAAAGGAAAAAAGCAACAAGCTAGCAAAAATCCACAAGGTTAAGCTAATTCTAGGACTAGCTTTTGCCCCAGAGTATCTGCTAATCTTTTATTGGTTTCTGTCTCTGTTTTAATAGTCTGTGGGTTCAGGAGATAGTAGTAGACAAAGCCTAGGCCACAGAAGTAAGTATACAGGTAAGCTCAGAAACTTCCGGAAAGCCAAGACCTTCAAAAGACAATGACCTCAGTGAATGGATTTTTTTAAAAACAGGAAAATTGGGGTAAAGGAGTAGATATGCTGATCTTAGCCTTGGTGTCATATAAAATAGAATAAAAATAAAAAACATTTCCCATGAGAATTTTTACACAATCTGCATTCATGTGGGTTTGAGGGAAGAATTTATATTATCTATGTGGTTCAAAAACCCAAGAAGAAAATTGAATTTAATGTGTCCCTAGCAGAATGAAACACAAATCTTCTCTGGGGAATAGCTGACAAACTGATCCCAAATGTAAACACAAGATATAGAAAACATGGGGAAATAATTTTAAAATATGAAACACAAAGTGAGAAGGTCCAATATAAGTATAATTGAAGTTTCAGAAGAATACAGGAAGTAGGGTAAAATCAATATTTAAAGAGGTATTGGGTTACAATTTTCCAGAATTAATGAAAGCCACCAATCTTTAGACCCAGGAAGCCCAAGAAATTCCAATTAAAATAAATAAAACTAAATTTATTTATAGACCTATCCGAGTCTGTAGAACATTAAAGACAAAGAAAAATTCTTAAAAGCAGCCAGAAATAGAAGCTGAATTACCTTTACCCTTTACAGAAATAACAATTAGATAGCTGGCTCTCAAACTTAAGTGGGCAGTAGAATCACTTGGAGGACTTTTAAAAACACATTTCTGAACCCCAACTACAAAGTTTGGGTTCAGCAAATCTGGAATAAGATTTTTAAAAGTTGCATTTCAAAAAAGCTCCAAAGTGATACTGATGCGGCTTGTCTTTTTTTTTTTTTTTTTTTTTATTATACTTTAAGTTCTAGGGTACATGTGCATAACGTGCAGGTTTGTTACATATGTATACTTATGCCATGTTGGTGTGCTGCACCCATCAACTCGTCAGCACCCATCAATTCATCATTTATATCACGTATAACTCCCCAATGCAATCCCTCCCTCCTCCCCCCTCCCCATGATACGCCCCAGTGTGTGATGTTCCCCTTCCCGAGTCCAAGTGATCTCATTGTTCAGTTCCCACCTATGAGTGAGAACATGCGGTGTTTGGTTTTCTCTTCTTGTGATAGTTTGCTAAGAATGATGGTTTCCAGCTGCATCCATGTCCCTACAAAGGATGCAAACTCATCCTTTTTTATGGCTGCATAGTATTCCATGGTGTATATGTGCCACATTTTCTTAATCCAGTCTGTCACAGATGGACATTTGGGTTGATTCCAAGTCTTTGCTATTGTGAATAGTGCCGCAATAAACATACGTGTGCATGTGTCTTTGTAGTAGAATAATTTATAATCCTTTGGGTATATACCCAGTAGTGGGATGGCTGGGTCATATGGTACATCTAGTTCTAGATCCTTGAGGAATTGCCATACTGTTTTCCATAATGGTTGAACTAGTTTACAATCCCACCAGCAGTGTAAAAGTGTTCCTATTTCTCCACATCCTCTCCAACACCTGTTGTTTCCTGACTTCTTAATGATTGCCATTCTAACTGGTGTGAGATGGTATCTCATTGTGGTTTTGATTTGTGATGCGGCTTGTCTAAGAACCACTTTTGAAAATCACTGAAATAGAGTGATATTTGCATTATAAAGAGCAATATTGGGAAACAAAAGACATTAGAATGATATCTGTAAAGTACCAAGTAAAAAATGTCACTGTCAATCTAGAATTGATACTTGGGAAAACAAACTATCTTTCAAGAACATATGCAAAATAAAGATATTGTTGGACAAAAATTGAGAATTTAAAACAGACTTTCACTGAAATAACTTCAAGATTATGTGCTTCCGGAGGAAGAAAAATTATTTCAGAAGGAAGACTCAAGATGGAAAAAGGAATAGGGAAGCAAACAAAGTGGTGAATTTAAACCAATATTGATTATGGAAAACAAAAACAATACTTTCTAATCTGAAGGACTGTAAAAATGAATTTAGAATTAACACTGTAGCATACAAAAGCATATAGATCAATATTGGAATGATCAGATTTAAAACAGATTCTTATTTTGTGTGAGGAAAAACAATACATTTATTACACTTAGACTCATGAAATTATAAATATTAAAAATTTCACTTCATTCACTATAACAATGGTAACAATATATAACACCAAATTAGTTGAGGGGAATGTATGGAATGAGAGGAAAAGAATAGTCCAAAGGAATTTGTGAAAATAAAAAAATAAGATAATAGAAAATCTTTACTTATTTTAATAAGTATGAACCTTTATTTTTCTTTTAATATTTAACTCATTAAATAAGAAGCCTATTACATGTTAATATCAATAGCACTTTATAAAAATAAGTATATATTTCAAAACAATAAACAATGAGAAGAGTGGCAATGTTCTATACTTGTGCAAATCTCTTTTATGTTCAACTTAATAGAAGACAGCTGGATTGTCATATCTGTT
Organism: Rhinopithecus roxellana; assembly: GCF_007565055.1. Classification (NCBI taxonomy): domain Eukaryota; kingdom Metazoa; phylum Chordata; class Mammalia; order Primates; family Cercopithecidae; genus Rhinopithecus; species Rhinopithecus roxellana. Next base: position 153,576,706 of record NC_044551.1, on the reverse strand, counting down.
TCTGCATTCAATCTGTTGCAATATGTTGTGTTGGTTGAAGTATATAAAGAGAATTCAACTTCACATAGATGTGAGACTGAAGAAGGAAGAATCTTTTATACTCTTTAAAAGAGTCTTTGTGACCTCCAGGGGTCCTTGGATCACACTTTGACAATTACTGCACTAAAAAGTTTCCAGTTGCAAGATTGCAAACTAAACATGTGTACCAATCTTCTGCATCCTATGCCAAACTGAAAGAAGTTACAGAAAATACATTAAAATAAAAATGTATGGCTGTACCAAAAAAAAAAAAAAAATTCAGTATAGGCTGAGTGCAGTAGCTTATACTTGTAATCCCAGCACTTTAGGAGGAATGAGGCAGAGGATGACTTGAGGCCAGGAGGCTGAGGCCACAGTCAGCCATGATTATGCCACTGCACTCCAACTTAGGCAACAGAGTGAGACCCTGTCTCCCCCACACCCCGCCCCCCCATAAAGAAAAGGAAAACTAGATATTTGTGCATCAGGGGACAGAAAAATTCCTTGAAGGAGAATTCTATCATAAACAATTGAAAATGTCATTTTTAAAAGTCCCACGCATTGAGGTGGTGGATGTCAGAACCTGAAGGTGATCCAGAAGCAACAAATAGGGTGCTAAGTTGAGATACTCCAGGCAGATAAAATCTTGTGCATCACTCCTCAGGGCCCAGGCTGCAGCCATAGCGGTGGGGGTAGGGATGGAAGGTTGGTATCAGCAGGTGGGAACTGAAATCAAAGAGGCAGGACATTGCTCCCAGGGCCAGGAGAAACATAGGGTGCTCAAGCACCAAATGCCAGCTACTACTCAACTCATTCAATCCACCCTTGCCCATTCTTACCACACACATTTCATTAAAATAGTAACACCTGCTAAAGTCTCATAGTGTAGACATACTGGATAGTGGAAATTTTAACAGGAAATTTCAAGCACCGAGATGAACACACAATAAAAAAATCATCAAATATAGGAGGAAATTTGACACCATGGAAGAAGCAAACTCAACCAATGGCAGAATTTATATCCAAAGACAAAGAATTAGTATTAGAAATAAGGATATGATTTTTAAAAAAGATAATTTACATACTTAGAAAATCTTCAAAATATATTACCTTCTTAGAATGAAAAATATAAGCTAGAGGGGAAAATGCTCAATAGATGTACTGAAATATCAAATAAATACTAAAAAGGAAAAAAATTAATTAACTGGAAAATTGAGTAAGGATTTTTTCCAAAATACAGCCAAGGGAGTAATCAGGTGAAGAGAAGGAAAGTAAGTTAGTAAATGTAAAGGAGAGATCTAAAAGCAAACAAGTTTGTAATAGAAGTTCTGGAGAGAGTGAGAACTGATAATAAAGGGAGAGCAATGAGAGAAAAAAGAATAGCCAAGAACTAAAGACGGGCCCAAGTCTTCGGTTTAAGAGACCATTAATTGTCAAGCAAGATAATGTCAAGGCTACATGTAAAACTCTAAAATATGCTGGAAACTCATAATAGCCACACGTGAATAAATCAGATTGATGCAAGAGACTAGATATACAAACAGACAATGGCCAGGTCATATATAAAAATAGAACTCTGACTCACAATTTGCAGCAACCAGCTCAGGAAGTCAACCCATAATCTGTAGTAAACAGCCCAGGAAACCAGTCTGCTATTTCTAAGTCAGACTTGTAGGGTGTCAGATCTCTATCCTATCAAAAATCCAGGAAACTAAACAATAATACCTGTGATAACTGTCCCCAAGCAGGACTTTATTAATAACTGACAGCTTTCCTAATTTTGTACCTACTTTTGTACAACAGAGGACCAATTAGGTGAAGTCAAATACTTACCCCTAACCAATGACATAGAATGCTCTGTTTCTCGTTAGCCTGCCAGCAGCTTCCTCATGCCAATAGCCTCCAATAGGGCATAGCTGAAGCCTTCCCTTTATTCACTATAAAGCTTTACCATTCCTCTGCCTGCCATTGAGCCTCTGCCAAGCACGAATGATGGTGGCTGACTCCCTTGCTATGACAGGCTCTGAATAAACCATGCTGGGTTATTCTCATTTGGTTGGTCTTCATTCATTTCCATAGTTATTGTGGAAGCTCCACAGAGCCCCTGTCTTCACTGTGCACTACACAGACCTCAGCCTTCATCCAGGTGCACTATTCACAAAGGCCCCTCATGCCTTGCTGCTTGTGGCTTATGAATCTTGTGATGCTGCACCCTGGGCATGAACTCTGCTCTCTTTGTGTTAAGTTTCTTGGCTATTTATCCTCAGTTTAGTCACTGGCTTTGTTATTGGTTCCTATTTGTTTGGCATCCTTGTTTGAATCAGGTCATCTCTTTTCATCTCCCCTGCCTTTTTTTTTTTTTTTTTTTTTTTGCTATTTTTTGTGTTACTGTTTTGTGTCGTGCTGTCTAAAAGTGTTACTTGTCAAAAGAAGGAGAATCCTAGGGCAGAACATGGGCAAAGATCTTATTGGCCTGTTGTTCAAGCTGGCCTCACAGGCGGGGAAGTTTTCAGATCTTGTTGGACTGGTACCCATTGGACAAACTTTGCTGTGGGTCACCAATGGAAACCAGATGAGGTTCTTCTTCCATCCTGAGTTTGTCTACTGAGAGCTTGGCTTTGATCCAGAGGGAATGTTATTTCTGGTTTTCCACCAGCCAGGGCCACAGACTCTAGGGTCTATGTTCAGAGGCAGCCAACTGTCAGGTTGTGGACCTGAGACACGAAGTGCACAGCATTACATTCCTACCAACTATCACCAGCTCGCATGGGGTTCTCTAAGTCTAAATTCTCTCCTGTATCTGGAAAAATCCCTGCTTCTTGTATGTAATCTGATTACAGTCCTAATTCTTATCTCTCTCTCTCTAAATGGCATAACTTCAGAAGGTGACTTAGGTCTTCAGTGCCACTCTGGGGAACACTGAATTTGAATAAAATAGTTGGAGAGGCACCTAAGAAAAGAAAAGGAGTAAGATTCTACAAGCTCCATGGGTACCATGGGTAACATTTCTTTTTTTTCTTTCTTTCCATCTTTTTTTTTTTTTTTTGAGACAGAGTCTCGCTGTGTCGCCCAGGCTGGAGTGCAGTGGAACGACCTTGGCTCACTGCAAGGGCAGCATTTCTTGATTGGTGTTCAGGGACCTCCAAACAAAACTCTGAAGTAAAAATTGCATCACCAAAAAAGTCTCTAGCTAAAGCTAAAGGGCAACTTGACAAAGTCAAGCAAGAACAAACTAGACTTATTTCCCTAGTAAATCCTCCCCACAGTCCTTATCCTCCAGGTGCTAGCTCCTCAAGAAACTGCCTCCCTTCCCATCGCCCAAGCTTACGACCAAATGAATTCTCCAAAGCACCTACTGGGTGCTAGGGACAGCACAATCACTAGGTCCAGGATAATCAGTGAGGAGTATGGGTAGTGATAAGAACCTCAGGTCAGGGGGGTTAGACAGTTCAAGTGACCTCAACGTCTTCCTCTTATGCTGCTGATCTCTCTTCTTCCACACCTCCTACCTCTTCTTCCCTTTGTCCAGCCTCCATACCTTTCCCAACAACTTTCCTAAAACCCCCAGATGCCAGTTGCCTATAAGGACCCATTCCTCTCATGAGCCAGTCATGCAGGCAACTGTAGAACTTAAGCCTTGGACTTGAGCTCCTTCAAGAGCTGCAACTAAAGATTTCCTTAAACCCAAACAAGACCAGCAAATACACAATAGCAAAGACTTGGAACCAACCCAAATGTCCATCAATGACTGACTGGATTAAGAAAATGTGGCACATATAACACCATGGAATACTACGCAGCCATAAAAAAGGATGAGTTGGTGTCCTTTGTAGGGACATGGATGCAGCTGGAAACTATCATTCTCAGCAAACTATTGCAAGAACAGAAAAACAAACACTGCATGTTCTCACTCATAGGTGGGAACTGAACAATGAGATCACTTGGACACAGGAAGGGGAACATCACACACCGGGGTCTGTTGTGAGGTGGAGGGAGCGGGGAGGGATAGCATTAGGAGATACACCTAATGTAAATGACGAGTTAATAGGTGCAGCACACCAACATGGCACATGTACACATATGTAACAAACCTGCATGTTGTGCACATGTACCCTAGAACATAAAGTATAATAAAAAAATTCATAGAAGAATTTGGAATTATTTTGGGTACATATGACCTAGGGTTACCTGACCTATATCAACTTGTACACACGTTGGTCCAAACCTCAGATACTGAATCCTAAATGGCAAAAGCTAATTGGGCTGACCCAGAAAGCAATCTACAGGATCCTTCTTTCCATAACAAATGTGAGGGTCAAAAACAGGCCAGAAAATTAGGTCAACATCTCATAAAAAGCCATACCTGAAACATTAACAGTAAAAATTGATAGGACCACAATTCAATCATGCAAATAGGCACAAAAGATGAAACTATAGATTGCTCTACAGCAGGAAATACTTTCTAATGTCTCTTGGGAGATAAAGAAGGTGCTGTTGGCTCTTGCATTGTGAGCTGCCTGCTCCTCTCTACCTTCCACTGTGATTGTAACCTTCCTGAGGCCCTCATCAGAAGCCAGTGCTGGCACCATACTTGTCCTGTCGGCAGAACGCAAATAGCATCATGATATACTGAAGTCCAAGAGCTACTCAAATTCATCATGAAATAAGATGCATCAGGGGGGCGGAGCAAGATGGCCGAATAAGAACAGCTCCAGTTTAAAAGGTAATGTGCACTCAAAGCTTATCATTTCCTAATTATTTGACTACATTTTAACTATATTCTTAGGATTATTGACATCTATTGTATCTGTGTAATGAAAATGGTATGTGAAGATGGCCGAATAGGAAGAGCTCCAGTCTCCAACTCCCAGCGCGAGCGACACAGAAGACCGGTGATTTCTGCATTTTCAACTGAGGTACTGGGGTCATCTCACTGGGGAGTGCCGGACAATTGGTGCTGGTCAGCTGCTGCAGCCTGACCAGCGAGAGCTGAAGCAGGGCGAGGCATCGCCTCACCTGGGAAGCGCAAGGGGGAAGGGAATCCCTTTTCCTAGCCAGGGGAGCTGAGACACACAACACCTGGAAAATCGGGTAACTCCCACCCCAATACCGCGCTTTAAGCAAACAGGCACACCAGAAGACTATATCCCTCACCTGGCCGGGAGGGTCCCACGCCCACGGAGCCTCCCTCATTGCTAGCACAGCAGTCTGCGATCTAACTGCAAGGCAGCAGTGAGGCTGGGGGAGGGGCGCCCTGCCATTGCTGAGGCTTAAGTAGGTAAACAAAGCCGCTGGGAAGCTCGAACTGGGTGGAGCTCACAGCAGCTCAAGGAAACCTGCCTGTCTCTGTAGACTCCACATCTGGGGACAGGGCACAGTTAACAACAACAACAACAAAAGCAGCAGGAACCTCTGCGGACGCAAATGACTCTGTCTGACAGCTTTGAAGAGAGCAGTGGATCTCCCCACACGGAGGTTGAGATCTGAGAAGGGACAGACTGCTTGCTCAAGTGGGTCCCTGACCCCTGAGTAGCCTAACTGGGGGACATCCCCCACTAGGGACAGTCTGACACCCCACACCTCACAGGGTGGAGTACACCCCTGAGAGGAAGCTTCCAAAGTAAGAATCAGACAGGTACACTAGCTGTGCAGCAATATTCTATCTTCTGCAACCTCTGCTGCTGATACCCAGGCAAACAGGGTCTGGAGTGGACCTCAAGCAATCTCCAACAGACCTATAGCTGAGGGTCCTGACTGTCAGAAGGAAAACTATCAAACAGGAAGGACACCTATACCAAAACCCCATCAGTACGTCACCACCATCAAAGACCAGACGCAGATAAAACCACGAAGATGGGGAAGAAGCAGGGCAGAAAAGCTGGAAATTCAAGAAATAAGAGCACATCTCCCCCTGCAAAGGAGCGCAGCCCATCGCCAGCAATGGATCAAAGCTGGTAAGAGAATGACTTTGACGAGATGAGAGAAGAAGGCTTCAGTCCATCAAACTTCTCAGAGCTAAAGGAGGAATTATGTACCCAGCGCAAAGAAACTAAAAATCTTGAAAAAAGAGTGGAAGAATTGACAGCTAGACTAATTAATGCAGAGAAGGTCATAAACGAAATGACACAGATGAAAACCATGACACGAGAAATACGTGACAAATGCACAAGCTTCAGTAACCGACTCGATCAACTGGAAGAAAGAGTATCAGCGATTGAGGATCAAATGAATGAAATGAAGCGAGAAGAGAAACCAAAAGAAAAAAGAAGAAAAAGAAATGAACAAGCCTGCAAGAAGTATGGGATTATGTAAAAAGACCAAATCTACGTCTGATTGGGGTGCCTGAAAGTGAGGGGGAAAATGGAACCAAGTTGGAAAACACTCTTCAGGATATCATCCAGGAGAATTTCCCCATCCTAGTAGGGCAGGCCAACATTAAATTCAGGAAATACAGAGAACGCCACAAAGATACTCCTCGAGAAGAGCAACTCCAAGACACATAATTGCCAGATTCACCTAAGTTGAAATGAAGGAAAGAATCTTAAGGGCAGCCAGAGAGAAAGGTCGGGTTACCCACAAAGGGAAGCCCATCAGGCTAACAGCAGATCTCTTGGCAGAAACTCTCCAAGCCAGAAGAGAGTGGGGGCCAATATTCAACATTTTTTTTTGAGACGGAGTCTCGCTCTGCTGCCCAGGCTGGAGTGCAGTGGCCAGATCTCAGCTCACTGCAAGCTCCGCCTCCCGGGTTCACGCCATTCTCCTGCCTCAGCCTCCCGAGTAGCTGGGACTACAGGCGCCCGCCACCTCGCCCGGCTAGTTTTTTGTTTTTTTTTTTTAGTAGAGATGGATGGGGTTTCACCGTATTAGCCAGGATGGTCTCGATCTCCTGACCTCGTGATCCGCCCGTCTCGGCCTCCCAAAGTGCTGGGATTACAGGCTTGAGCCACCACGCCCGGCCTCAACATTCTTAAAGAAAAGAATTTTAAACCCAGAATTTCATATCCAGCCAAACTAAGTTGCATAAGTGAAGGAGAAATAAAATCCTTTACAGATAAGCAAATGCTTAGAGATTTTGTCACCACCAGGCCTGCCTTACAAGAGACCCTGAAGGAAGCACTAAACATGGAAAGGAACAACTGATACCAGCCATTGCAAAAACATGCCAAAATGTAAAGACCATCAAGGCTAGGAAGAAACTGCATCAACTAACGAGCAAAATAACCAGTTAATATCATAATGGCAGGATCAAGTTCACACATAACAATATTAACCTTAAATGTAAATGGACTAAATGGTACAATTAAAAGACACAGACTGGCAAACTGGATAAAGAGTCAGGACCCATCAGTGTGCTGTATTCAGGAGACCCATCTCACATGCAGAGACATACATAGGCTCAAAATAAAGGGATGGAGGAAGATCTACCAAGCAAATGGAGAACAAAACAAACAAACAAACAAACAAACAAACAAACAAAAAACGCAGGGGTTGCAATCCTAGTCTCTGATAAAACAGACTTTAAACCATCAAAAATCAAAAGAGACAAAGAAGGCCATTACATAATGGTAAAGGGATCAATTCAAAAGGAAGAGCTAACTATCCTAAATATATATGCACCCAGTATAGGAGCACCCAGATTCATAAAGCAAGTCCTTAGAGACTTACAAAGAGACTTAGACTCCCATACAATAATAATGGGAGACTTCAACACCCCACTGTCAACATTAGAGAGATCAACGAGACAGAAAGTTAACAAGGATATCCAGGAATTGAACTCATCTCTGCACCAAGCAGACCTAATAGACATCTACAGAACTCTCCACCCCAAATCAACAGAATATACATTCTTCTCAGCACCACATCGCACTTATTCCAAAATTGACCACATAATTGGAAGTAAAGCACTCCTCAGCAAATGTACAAGAACAGAAATTATAACAAACTGTCTCTCAGACCACAGTGCAATCAAACTAGAACTCAGGACTAAGAAACTCAATCAAAACTGCTCAACTACATGGAAACTGAACAACCTGCTCCTGAACGACTACTGGGTACATAACAAAATGAAGGCAGAAATAAAGATGTTCTTTGAAACCAATGAGAACAAAGATACAACATACCAGAATCTCTGGGACACATTTAAAGCAGTGTGTAGAGGGAAATTTATAGCACTAAATGCCCACAAGAGAAAGTTGGAAAGATCTAAAATGGACACTCTAACATCACAATTAAAAGAACTAGAGAAGCAAGAGCAAACACATTCAAAAGCTAGCAGAAGGCAAGAAATAACTAAGATCAGAGCAGAACTGAAGGAGATAGAGACACAAAAAACCCTCCAAAAAATCAATGAATCCAGGAGTTGGTTTTTTGAAAAGATCAACAAAATTGATAGGCCGCTAGCAAGACAAATAAAGAAGAAAAGAGAGAAGAATCAAATAGATGCAATAAAAAATGATAAAGGGGATATCACCACCGACCCCACAGAAATACAAACAACCATCAGAGAATACTATAAACACCTCTACACAAGTCAACTAGAAAATCTAGAAGAAATGGATAATTTCCTGGACACTTACACTCTCCCAAGGCTAAACCAGGAAGAAGCTGAATCCCTGAATAGACCAATAGCAGGCTCTGAAATTGAGGCAATAATTAATAGCCTACCAACCAAAAAAAGTCCAGGACCAGATGGATTCACAGCTGAATTCTACCAGAGGTACAAGGAGGAGCTGGTACCATTCCTTCTGAAACTATTCCAATCAATAGAAAAAGAGGGAATCCTCCCTAACTCATTTTATGAGGCCAACATCATCCTGATACCAAAGCCTGGCAGAGACACAACAAAAAAAGAGAATTTTAGACCAATATCCCTGGTGAACATCGATGCAAAAATCCTCAATAAAATACTGGCAAACCGGATTCAGCAGCACTTCAAAAAGCTTATCCACCATGATCAAGTGGGCTTCATCCCTGGGATGCAAGGCTGGTTCAACATTTGCAAATCAATAAACGTAATCCAGCATATAAACAAAACCAAAGACAAAAACCACATGATTATCTCAATAGATGCAGAAAAGGCCTTTGACAAAATTCAACAGTCCTTCATGCTAAAAACGCTCAGTAAATTCGGTATTGATGGAACATATCTCAAAATAATAAGAGCTAATTATGACTAACCCACAGCCAATATCATACTGAATGGGCAAAAACTGGAAAAATTCCCTTTGAAAACTGGCACAAGACAGGGATGCCCTCTCTCACCACTCCTATTCAACATAGTGTTGGAAGTTCTGGCTAGGGCAATCAGGCAAGAGAAAGAAATCAAGGGTATCCAGTTAGGAAAAGAAGAAGTCAAATTGTTCCTGTTTGCAGATGACATGATTGTATATTTAGAAAACCCCATTATCTCAGCCCAAAATCTCCTTAAACTGATAAGAAACTTCAGCAAAGTCTCAGGATACAAAATTAATGTGCAAAAATCACAAGCATTGTTATACACCAGTAACAGACCAACAGAAAGCCAAATCAGGAATGAACTTCCATTCACAATTGCTTCAAAGAGAATAAAATACCTAGGAATCCAACTTACAAGGGATGTAAAGGACCTCTTCAAGGAGAACGACAAACCACTGCTCAGTGAAATAGAAGAGGACACAAACAAATGGAAGAGCATACCATGCTCATGGATAGGAAGAATCAACATCATGAAAATGGCCATACTGCTCAAGGTCATTTATAGATTCAATGCCATCCCCATCAAGCTACCAATGAGTTTCTTCACAGAATTGGAAAAAACTGCTTTAAAGTTCATATGGAACCAAAAAAGAGCCCGTATTGCCAAGACAATCCTAAGTCAAAAGAACAAAGCTGGAGGCGTCACACTACCTGACTTCAAACTATACTACAAGACTACAGTAACCAAAACAGCATGGTACTGGTACCAAAACAGAGATATAGACCAATGGAATAGAACAGAGTCCTCAGAAATAATACCACACATCTACAGCCATCTGATCTTTGACAAACCTGAGAAAAACAAGAAATGGGGAAAGGATTCCCTATTTAATAAATGGTGCTGGGAAAATTGGCTAGCCATAAGTAGAAAGCTGAAACTGGATCCTTTCCTTACTCCTTATATGAAAATTAATTCAAGATGGATTAGAGACTTAAATGTTAGACCTAATACCATAAAAACTCTAGAAGAAAACCTAGGTAATACCATTCAGGACATAGGCATGAGCAAGGACTTCATGTCTAAAACACCAAAAGCAATGGCAACAAAAGCCAAAATTGACAAATGGGATCTAATTAAACTAAATGGGATCTAATTAAACTAAAGAGCTTCTACATAGCAAAAGAAACTACCATCAGAGTGAACAGGCAACCTACAGAATGGGAGAAAATTTTTGCAATCTACTCATCTGACAAAGGGCTAATATCCAGAACCTACAAAGAACTCAAACAAATTTACAAGAAAAAAACAAACAACCCCATCAAAAAGTGGGCAAAGGATATGAACAGACATTTCTCAAAAGAAGACATTCATACAGCCAACAGACACATGAAAAAATGCTCATCATCACTCTCCATCAGAGAAATGCAAATCAAAACCACAATGAGATACCATCTCACACCAGTTAGAATGGCAATCATTAAAAAGTCAGGAAACAACAGGTGCTGGAGAGGATGTGGAGAAATAGGAACACTTTTACACTGCTGGTGGGATTGTAAACTAGTTCAACCATTATGGAAAACAGTATGGCGATTCCTCAAGGATCTAGAACTAGAAGTACCATATGACCCAGCCATCCCATTACTGGGTATATACCCAAAGGATTATAAATCATGCTGCTATAAAGACACATGCACACGTATGTTTATTGCGGCACTATTCACAATAGCAAAGACTTGGAGTCAACCCAAATGTCCATCAGTGACAGACTGGATTAAGAAAATGTGGCATATATACACCATGGAATACTATGCAGCCATAAAAAAGGATGAGTTTGTGTCCTTTGTAGGGACATGGATGTAGCTGGAAACCATCATTCTCAGCAAACTATCACAAGAACAGAAAACCAAACACCGCATGTTCTTACTCATAGGTGGGAACTGAACAATGAGATCACTTGGACTCGGGAAGGGGAACATCACACACCAGGACCTATCTTGGGGAGGGGGTAGGGGGGAGGGATTGCATTGGGAGTTATACCTGATGTAAATGACGAGTTGATGCGTGCTGATGAGTTGATGGGTGCAGCACACCAACATGGCACAAGTATACATATGTAACAAACCTGCACGTTATGCACATGTACCCTAGAACTTAAAGTATAATAATAATTAAAAAATAAATAAATTAAATTAAATAAAAAATAAAAAATAAAAAGAAGGTGCTGTTGTGATAGCAGCCCTTTCATCTCACTTTGTCGATGGAGTTAAACCTGACGTTAAAGACCTAATGTGAAAGTAGACATTAGAATGGGAAACCACCCCATTAGCTAAACTCTAATACCTGACAGAACATTTTGCCAGGGCTTCAGGACATAAGTGAGACAAGCTCTAAAGTAAATTTATGGTACTATAGATTAAACAGCTAGGTAGTCCATTCCCTAACCAACAACCTGCTGACAAGGACACATGTAGATATTGTTAACAGAAGGAACACTGGAAAAAGATGAACCCATCTTATAAAAGAAAAACCAAGACAAAGAAACATCCCTCAATTTGGATCAATGAACGCGTTCCAAGAAATGAAAAAGCATTCAATATCTTGTCATACCCTCAAACACTCGAAGTAAATTAACTATGAATACAGTCATGCTAATCAATTCCTAGTTCAACTCATACTAAAAAAATATGTGTGCCACTTTTTCTGCATTATACCTTGTTACCTTTCTTAACTTCTTCCTCAGAGTAAACTTACAACATATGTGGGAGGTATTTCAAATAACCCTCAGGTTTTTCCCATCTCCCAGCTCTTAACCTAACCCTTGTGTCTTTGACTGAAAAGCATTCCTTCCTGCTCTGTGATACCACCCTTGCAAATTTAATAGAAAGGTTACTTTGCAAATGGAACTTCAGTGATTAAAAGCATGCCAGGAGGACTATTTCTTGAGGTTCCAGAGAACTCCTCTGTTTATAGTCAAGTTGTGTCTGCTCTGGATATGCCATTGCTTCCCCCATTACATTTAATGCATACCACAGAAAAGTGACACTCTATGGGCAAAAATTTTACTGATATAGGCAAAACAATCGAGCAGAACCTATAAAAATTACAGATAGAGTCTATCAAACCATTACATAAACTTCCCTAATATTCCTTGAACTCAGACACAGGTAAGGGATCAAATCTATAATTATAAGCCTTGTATCTCAAGGTCTTCTCACACCCTTCATTAGCCCTGTAACACTTCTGTCCTGTGAGTAAAGAACCCAAACAGATGACGATGTCAATTTGCTCAAGACTTCAAGGCCATTGGCAAAATTGTTATTTCTCACTTTCCAGAAATACCCCAACCCACACAATTCCTTTAGAAGCCACCTGCTTACCTGCAGTGAATCTTTGCTCTACCTTTTTCAGTGTGCCTCTAGACTAAGAGAGTCAATACATTTTTGCCTTTTCCTGAGGACAACATTCTATCTAGACAGTCATGCTTCAGGGTGTTACTAAAGCCCTTTCCTACTTTTCCTAGGTCCTCAAACAAGACTTAAAAAATATGGGAGTGGTTGGCAAGATGGCCAAGTAGGAAAAGCTCTGCTCTGCAGCTCCCAGCGAGATCAACGCAGAAGGTGGGTGATTTCTGCACTTCCAACTGAAGTACCTGGCACATCTCATTGGGACTGGTTAGACAGTGGGTGCAGCCCACTGAGGGTGAGCAGAAGCTGGGTGGGACGTTGCCTCACCCAGGAAGCACAAATGCTCGAGGAACTCCCTCCCCTAGCCAAGGGAAGCTGTGAGGGACTGTGCTGTGAGGAACAGTGCACTCTGGCCTAGATACTACGCTTTTCCCATGGTCTTCACAACCCTACAGGCCAGGAGATTCCCTCCAGTGCCTACATCACATGGGCCCTGGTTTTCAAACACAAAACTTGGCAGTCATTTGGGCAGACACTGAGCTAGCTGAAGGAGTTTCTTTTCACACCCCATTGGTGACCGGAACGCCAGCAAGACAGAACCTTTACTCCCCTGGAAAGGGAGCTGAAGCCAGAGACCCAAGTGGCCTAGCTCAGTGGATCCCACCCCCATAGAGCCCAGCAAACTAAGATCCACTGACTTGGAATTCTCTTTGCTTGCACAGCAGTCTGAAGTCGACCTGGGATGCTTCACTTTGGTGGGGATAGGGGCATCTGCCATTACCGAGACTTGAGTAGGGAGTTTTCCCCTCAGCGTAAACAAAGCCTTAAGGAAGTTCAAACTGGGCAAAGCCCACTGCATCTTGGCAAAGCCGCTGTAGCCCAGACTGCCTCTCTAGATTCCTCCTCTTGGGGCAGGGCATCTCTGAAAGAAAGGCAGCAGCCCCAGTCAGGGGCTTATAGATAAAACTCCCATCTCCCTGGGACAGAGCACCTGGGGGCAGGGGTGCCTATAAGTGCAACTTCAGCAGACTTAAACATTCCTGCCTGCCAACTCTGAGGAGAGCAGCGGATCCCCCGGCACAGTGCTGGAGCTCTGCTAAGGGACAGACTGCCTCCTCAAGTGGGTCCTTGATCCCCGTGCCTCTTGACTGGGAGACACAGCAGGGTCTACAGACACCTCATACAGGAGAGCTCCAGCTGGCATCTAGCAGGTACCCCTCGGGGATGAACCTTCCAGGGAAAGGAACAGGCAGCAATCTTTGCTGTTCTGCAGCCTCCACTGGTGATACCCAGGCAGACGGGGTCTAGAGTGGACCTCCAGCAAACTGCAGCAGACCTGCAGCAGAGGGGCCTGTTAGAAGGAAAACTAACAAACAGAAAGGAATAGTATCAACATCAACAAAAAGGATGTCCACACCAAAACCCCATCTGAAGGTCGCCAACATCAAACACCAAAGGTAGATAAGTCCACAAAGATGGGGAAGAAACCAGTGCAAAAAGACTGAAAACTGCAAAAAACAGAACGCCTCTTCTCCTCCAAAGGATCACAACCCCTCACCAGCAAGGGAACAAAACTGGACAGAGAATGAGTTTGATGAATTGACAGAAGTAGGCTTCAGAAGGTGGATAATAACAAACTCCTCCCAGCGCAAGGAAGCTAAAAACCTTGAAAAAAGTTAGAGGAATTGCTAACTAGAATAACCAGTTTAGAGAAGAACATTAATGACTTGATGGAGCTGAAAAACACAGCACAAGAACATCATGAAGCATACACAAGTATCAATAGCTGAATTGATCAAGCAGAAGAAAGGATATCAGAGGTTGCAGATCAACTTAATGAAATAAAGCATGAAGACAAGATTAGAGAAAAAATAGTGAAAAGGAATGAACAAAACCTCCAAGAAATATGGGGCTATGTGAAAAGACCAAACCTACCTTTGATTGTTGTACCTGAAAGTAACAAGAAGAATGGAGCCAAGTAGGAAAACACTCTTCAGGGTATTATTCAGGAGAACTTCCCCAACCTATCAAGACAGGCCAACGTTCAAATACAGGAAATACAGAGACCACCACAAAGATCCTCCTCAAGAAGAGCAACCCAGAGACACGTAATTGTCAGATTCACCAAGGTTGAAATGAAGGAAACAATGTTAAGAGCAACCAGAGAGAAAGGTCAGGTTAACCACAAAGGGAAGACTAACAGTGGATGTCTCTGCAGAAACTCTACAAGCCAGAAGAGAGTGGGGGTCAATATTCAACATTCTTAAAGAGAATAATTTTCAACCTAGAATTTCATATCCAGCCAAACTAAGCTTCATAAGCGAAGAAAAAAATAAAATCCTTTACAGACAAGCAAATGCTGAGAGATTTTGTCACCACCAGGCCTGTCTTACAAGAAGCAATAAACATGGAAAGGAACAATCGGTACTAGCAACTGCAAAAACATACAAAATTGTAAAGACCATAAACACTATGAAGAAACTACATGAAATAATGGGCAAAATAACCAGCTAGCATCATAATGACAGGATCAAATTCAAACATAACAATATTAACCTTAAATGTAAATGGGCTAAATGCCCCAACTAAAAGACACAGGCAGGCAAATTGGATAATGAATCAAGACCCACTGGTGTGCTGTATTCAGGAGACCCATTTCACATGCAAAGACACACATAGGGTCAAAATAAAGGGATGGAGGAAGATTTACCAAGCAAATGGAAAGAAAAAAAAAAGCAGAAGTTGCAATTCTAGTCTCTGATAAAACAGACTTTAAATCAACAAAGATCAAAAAAGACAAAGAAGGGCATTACATAATGGTAAAGGGATCAATGCAACAAGAAGAACCAACTATCCTAAATATATATGCACCCAATACAGAAGGACACAGATTCATAAAGCGAGTTCTTAGAGACCTATGGAGAGACTTAGACTCCCACACAATAATAGTGGGAGACTTTAAAACCCCACTGTCAATATTAGACAGATCAATGAGACAAAATTAACAAGGATATCTAGGACTTGAACTCAGCTCTGGAACAAGCAGACCTAATAGACATCTACAGAACTCTCCACCCCAAGTCAAAAGAATATACATTCTTCTCAGCACTACATCACACTTACTCTAAAATTGATCAGATAATTGGAAGCAAAACACTCCTCAGCAAATGCAAGAGAATGGAAATCATAACAAACAGTCTCTTAGACCACAGTGCAATCAAATCAGAACTCAGAATTAAGAAACTGCACAACTACATGGAAACTGAACAACCTGCTCCTGAATGACTATTGTGTAAATAATGAAATTAAGGCAGAAATAAATAAGTTATTTGAAACCAATGAGAACAAAGACACAACATACCAGAATCTCTGGGACACAGCTAAAGCAGTGTTTAGAGGGAAATTTATAGCACTAAATTCCCACAAGACAAATCAAGAAAGATCTAAAATCAACACCCTAGCATCACAATTAAAAGAACTAGAGAAGGAAAAGCAAACAAATTCAAAAGCTAGCAGAAGACAAGAAATAACTAAGATCAGAGCAGAACTGAAGGAGATAAATACACCAAAAACCCTTCAAAAAAAGCAGTGAATCCAGGAGCCAGTTTTTTGAAAAGATCAACAAAATAGATAGACTGCTAGCCAGACTAATAAAGAAGAAGAAAGAGAAGAATCAAATAGATGCAATAAAAAATAATAAAGGGGTTATTACCATTGATCCTGCAGAAATACAAACTACCATCAGAGAATACTATAAACACCTCTATGCAAATACACTAGAAAATCTAGAAGAAATGGATAAATTCCTGGAAACATACATCCTCCCAAGTCTAACCCAGGAAGAAGTCGAATCCCTGAATAACAATAAGAAGTTCTGAAATTGAGGCAGTAATAGCCTACCAACCAAAAAATGTCCAGGACCAGATGATTCACAGCCAAATTCTACCAGAGGTACAAAGAGGAGCTTGTATCATTCCTTCTAAAACTATTCCAAACAATAGAAAAAGAGTGACTCCTTACTAAGTCATTTTATGAGGACAGCATCATCCTAATACCAAAGCCTGGCAGAGACAAACCAAAAAAGAAAATTTCAGGCCAATATCCCTGATGAACACTGATGTGAAAATCCTCAATAAAATACTGGCAAACCGAATCCAGCAGCACATCAAAAAGCATATCCACCATGATCAAGTTGGCTTCATCCATGGGACACAAGGCTGGTTCAACATATGCAAACTGATAAACGTAATCCATCACATAAACAGACCCAATGACAAAAACCACACGATTATCTCAATAGACGCAGAAAAGACCTTCAATAAAATTTAACACCCCTTCATGCTAAAACCTCTCAATAAACTAGGTATTGATAGAACATATCTCAAAATAATAAGAGCTATTTATGACAAACCCACAGCCAATATCATAATGAATAGGCAAAAGCTGGAAACATTCTCTTTGAACACTGGCACAAGGCAAGCATGCCCTCTCTCACCACTCCTATTCAACATAGTATTGGAAGTTTTGGCCAGAGCAATCAGACAAGAGAAAGAAATAAAGTGTGTTCAGATAGGAAGAGAGGAAGTCAAATTATCCATTTGCAGATGACATGATTGTGTATTTGGAAAACCCCAACATCTCAGCCCAAAATCTCTTTAAGGTGATAAGTAACTTCAGCAAAGTCTCAGGATACAAAATCAATGTGGAAAAATCACAAGCATTTCTACACACCAATAATAGACAAACAGAGAGCCGAATCATGAGTGAACTCCCATTCACAGTTGCTTCAAAGAGAATAAAATACCTAGGAATACAACTTACAAGGGATGTGAAGGACCTCTTCAAGGAGAGAACTACAAACCACTGCTCAAGAAAATAAGAGAAGACACAAATGGAAAAACGTTCCATCCTGATGAATAGGAAGAATCAATATCATGAAAATGGCCATACTGCCCAAAGTTATTTATAGATTCAATGCTATTCCCATCAAGCTTCCATTGACTTTCTTCACATATTTAGAAAAAAAAAAACTACTTTAAATTTCACATGGAACCAAAAAAGAGCCCACATGGCCAAGAAAATCCTAAGCAAAAGAACAAAGCTGGAGGCATCACGCTGACTTCAAACTGTACTACAAGGCTACAGTAATCAAAACAGCATGGTACTGGTACCAAAACAGATATACAGACCAATGGACAGAAAAGAGGCCTCAGAAATAACACCACACATCTACAACCATCTGATCTTTGACGAACCTAATACAAACAAGCATTAGGGAAATAATTCCCTATTTAATAAATGTTGTTAGGAAAACTGGCTAGCCATATGCAGAAAACTGAAACTGGACCCCTTCCTTACACCTTATATAAAAATTAAATCAAGATGGGTTAAAGACTTAAATATAAGACCCCAAACCATAAAAACCCTAGAAGAAAACCTAGGCAACACCATTCAAGACATAGGCATGGGCAAAGACTTCATGACTAAAACACCAAAAGCATTTGCAACAAAAGCCAAAATTGACAAATGGGATCTAATGAAAGAGCTTCTATACAGCGAAATAAACTACCATCATAGTGAACAGGCAACCTACAGAATGGGAGAAAATTTTTGCAATCTACCCATCTGACAAAGAGTTAATATCCAGAATCTACAAAGAACTTAAGCAAATTTACAAGAAAAAAACATCAAAAATTGTGTGAAGGATATGAACAGACAACTTCGCAGAAGACAACATTTATGCGAACAACAAACATGAAAAAGAGCTCATCATCACTGGTCACTAGAGAAATGCAAATCAAAACCATAATGAGATACCCTCTCATGCCAGTTAAAACTGGTGATCATTAAAAAGTCAGAAAACAACAGATACTGGAGAGGATGTGGAGAAATACGCTTTTACACTATTGGTGGGAGTGTAAATTAGTTCAATCACTGTGGAAGACAGTGTGGCGATTCCTCAAGGACCTAGAACCAGAAATGCCATTTGACCCAGCAATTCCATTACTGGTTATATACCCAAAGGATTATAAATCATTCTACTATAAAGACACATGCACATGTATGTTTATTCTAGCACTATTCACAATATCAAAGACTTGGAACCAATCCAAATGCCCATCAATGATAGACTGGATAAAGAAAATGTGGCACATATACACCATGGAATACTATGCAACCATAAAAAAGGATAAGTTTATGTCCTTTGTGGGGACATGGATACAGCTAGAAATCATCAGTCTCAGCAAACTAACACAGGAACAGAAAACCAAACACCGCATGTTCTCACTCATAAGTGGGAGTTGAACAATGAGAACACATGGATCCAGGGAGGAGAACATCACACACCAGGGCCTGTCGGGATGGGGGAGGGGTAGCATTAGGATAAATACTTAATGTAGATGATGGGTTGATGGGTGCAGCAAACCACCGTGGCACGTGTATACCTATGTAACAAACCTGCACACTCTACACATATATCCCAGAACTTAAAGTATAATAAAATATTAAAAAATAAAAAAGATCTAAATGCATCTTGTGATTCAGTTCTAATATGCTATGTAGATATCTCATACTCTTTTCTGAGAACAAGGAACACTATAAAAAGATTCCATTTACTTGCTCTTAGAAAATGGACTTAAAGTTTCAAAAGATAAATTACAATTTTTCCTGAATAGTTTATTGAATAGGGCACAAGACGGGAAAAACTGTTAGACTGAAGGCTATTCAAACGTGCTCTAGATGTCTTACAAACTACAATAGAAAGGATTTGTAGGTTTAAGTGGATATTGCAGACAATGGGTGCCAAATTTTCCTGAGATTGCAAAACCTTTTTACGAACAAATCCTCAGGAACAGTCTTCTGCTCTGAAAGCCCAACCAGGAGCAGGACTTCTGGAACCTGGAGAAGGTGTTTCAATTGCCTCCTTTTCTAGGTGTCTCTAACTAAACCAACAACAACAAAAACCAAAAAAAAATTTCATCTATTTGCACATAAGTGATTGGGACAAGTCCTTTGGGTTTTAACTGCATCATCAGTAGACCCAGGGGCAAAAGTTCATCCCCCTTGTCTGAGGACCACAGCCGCTATTGCAAACTTAGTGATGTTTCTGCTGAGCTGGTTCTAGGCTCCCTGCTTGACCTCAGAGTTCCTCACACAATACAGACATTACTGAGGACACAGCACTTTTCAACCATCTGATTAACCTCTTATGAGATGCTATTACTCCCTACCTCTCACATGGGTTATTCCCCGCAACAAAACCTAAACCCTGTCACTCTCCTGCCCTACAAGAAGATGGGGAGCTGAACCTCAGGATTATCTTTTCTTAATTAGGGAACCCTCGGTAATTCGATCAGATTTAACAGAAACTCATGTTGAGAACCATGACCTCATAATCTTTGCTGGTGGATCATACCTCAAAATGTTAGTAGTGTAAGGTATCCAAGTCACAAGGCACCAAAATATGTTAATAGTGGCAAATAAGTACTGGCCTGCAGCAACCTCAGTTCTTGCCTCCTCAGAAGAAAGAATTCGACTTCAGGGCTTAAGATGGAAGGAGGGACTGAGGAAAGTTTAAGAGCAGGAGAGAAAATTTATTAAAAAGCTTTAGAACAGGAATGAAAGGAAGGAAAGTACACTTGGAAGAGAGCCAAGTGGGCAACTTGAAAGACAAGTGCACTGTTTGAGCTTTTTGAATTGGGGTTTCATATGTTGGCATACTTCCGGGTCTTGCATCACTCCTACCAACTCCTAAGATCTTATTGCGAAGCTGCTAATCATCAGTTTCAGGTGTTTTGTATCCATTAGGAGACGGTCTTTCTCTAGTGCCAGCTGGTACCAATTATTTCTTTACAGAGACAGTTAACACTGCCTGACTGTCACTGGATGGTCACCTGACAATCCTGGAGTGTGTTGGGTGGTGGGGAGCCCTTTTATGCCCTGCTCATACCTGACTAGCTACTTACTGTAACAAAAACTGAATCTGGAGGTTATCGAGCAAGATATTCCATCACTAATCCAAGTGCTCCTTTAGAATACAGTCCTCTGAGGAAAAGGCATCCCAGGTGGCAGAATTTATTGCACCTATTGGAGTTTGTCAACTAGCCAAAGACCAGAGAATAGCCTTATATACAGATAGCAGGGGTACTCTAGAGTAATACGTGACTTTTAGGTGCTTTGGAAACAAAGAGGGTCTCTCACCTCCCTGGAACCTCCATCAAAAGTGGACAGCAAGTTAAGAGACATTTAGTTGTATTCCTGCTTCCTAGAGAGGTCGCTGTTATAAAGGTTGAAGCCCAGGTAAAAAGATAGCATAGAAGTTAGGCAATGTAGCAGCAGGCCGTCATGCCGCTGGGCAAGTGGCTTTAGCCAAGATTATGATCCTCTCTAAACCTTCCAAGGATACATTTCTGACCAAGGGATTCAAAATGGCCATTATAAAATTACAACGCAACAAACATCAAAAACAGTGATTTACAAGAAGCACATCTGAAATAAAGTGACATAGGAAAGCTGGAAGTAAAGGGATGGAAATGCACACATGAGGCAAGTAATAACAAGAAGGCTAATTGCTATATGATGAAGCAGAATAGAAGGCAAAAAATAAAATAGATTTTATAAGGATTAAAGAAAAACTGACTTTACTCATGGAGAGTCCTACCTTGTTTCAGGTTGTGGGATAATCTGCTGGAGTGTTTTTCTCAATGTCTGCTCCCCTGTTGGCTTTGGATTTACTGGCTTGACACTGGGTCTTCCCTTTGCCCTGCTCCCCAGAGAAAATCCACTTCTTGTGCTTCTCCTATCTTATCCCACTGTTATTTTTTCTTAACATTTGCTGCAAAAGCAGGGCAATGTTCTCTGATCTTCTGGTTAAGCCTCAGTTGTGGGCAATCCCTGAGCACCTGTCTCAAGGGGGTGTGGTCTTACCCTCCTGCAGACTTGTGCTGGGGTACTCTTCCTGCCTTTCTCTCGGGCCCTTTCCTCCATGCCCAGCTGCAATGAATTGCTTCCAGCTTCTTAAGGCTACAATTTTTTTATTGTGCTTCCTTCTGAAGATGAACGCTTTTATTTGAAAGGGGCGATGGGTCTCCATGAAGTTTCGCAGGGGCTAAAGCTAAAGTAAGCCGAACACCTGAGGGAAGTTACACCTGTGAGAGTTTGCAAACCTGTTCCTGTGGCTCCCAAGAAATTCACCCTCTTATGGCCCATATCCAGCCTTTAGGAATTCCTTAAAAGTTTCTATATGAACCTTCTTATGCACTTACATGGTGTTTGGTATTCTGCATCAGATAAGCAGCTGTCCTGGTCCTGTTTCTCTCTGTAGGCACTTGTCTCTCTCCAGGAACAATGCTGAAATTTACTAAGTCTTGTGCTCCCAGCAGACAGCAATAGTTAAGTTCTTCGATTATTTGGCGTTTCAGGAAAGGACATCACAAAGAACCACCCTTCCCAATATGACTCAGCTAAAACTTGCTGTCCACTCTTTGTCATGACTGGCATAAGACTTTTGTGTTTACCTGAGACAAGGTCAAACACATATCTTTTTTCCCCCTTTTGTTTGAACCTGTTGATAAGCCAGATATAGAGCCTTTCCCTTTCGAATGGGAATGAGTAGCTAAAGTTAGAACTGTTTGTTTCCCTGAAACCTGGTAGACATACAAATAAACACCTCTAGTTCAACAACGTGACTGAGACTTCCCATAATTGCAAAATGATCCCATCTGTAAATCACACCCAGCTGAAAGTTATCTACTGCTCCCTAAAATGTCCAGAATGAAACCACGTTGCTGGGATACTCTAATCTTTGAATCCAAGGTGTTCATCTATTACAATAGTCTAAATATAATCATCTCCTTAATTGTCTGGTGCATTTTGTCTTCGACACTAGATTTCAGGTTAGTTATTTGCCCTGTGACCTCAGTTCTCTGAAAGTTCAAGAAAAGTTGCTTATTTACATTTTTTGAACTGTTTTCATACTGTAAGTGTGGGAAAAATACTGCTTTCTACTCTTTGTATCTCTGAGCTGAAACTGAGTCTTGATTCTCTTATTTACTACTTCCAGAATAAAGAGGGTGTTCCCTAGTATCTTGCAAAAGTGACCAATCAGGTGGTGGTGGTGGTGTTGTTGTTGGCAGTACTATTACGAACTAATGGATTTTAACATTTTAAGGTTTCCAATCTGTTACAGTCATTCTTTTAAAAATCATTATTTTCCCAGCTTTAGAGAGTGGGAGTCCCTTCAAATTGGTCTTTTAAATCTTTGACACAACTCAAGTAGTCTTTGATAGCTTCTTTGCTTTCTGCATAACAGGATGTTCTAGTCTTATTCTATGTTTTTCCCACACTAGATCTAGAATCAGCAATTCCTCTAGGAAGCCTTTCTTCATTTTAGTAGAAAATGGCATTTAAAGACTATAATCTGGCCTCTAGTAGTATTTTAACTCTGTTTGAGCAGAGTCTAGCTCTGTCACCAAGGCTGGAGTGTAGTGGTATAATCTTGGCTCACTACAACCTCCACCTCCCAGGTTTAAGCAATTCTCCTGCTTCAGCCTCCCAAGTAGCTTGGATTACAGCCATGATGCCCAGCTAATTTTTATATTTTTAGTAAAAATGGGGTTTCACCATGTTGGTCAGGCTGGTCTCGAGCTCCTGACCTCAAG
This sequence comes from Rhinopithecus roxellana, assembly GCF_007565055.1. Taxonomy (NCBI): domain Eukaryota; kingdom Metazoa; phylum Chordata; class Mammalia; order Primates; family Cercopithecidae; genus Rhinopithecus; species Rhinopithecus roxellana. The sequence goes on along the minus strand of NC_044551.1, from coordinate 153,553,448 downwards.
TGATCCACTTGCCTCGGCCTCCCAAAATGCTGGGATTACAGGCATAAGCCACCACACTGTCCCCATTTTAACTATATGAAAAAATAATTCATGTATTTTCTTAAAAATATGGAAATAATAATATTACTCATAGTATTGTATTAATGAAATGAAGTAAAGTATATAATCAAGACTTACTAAGGGCTAGCTTTTTCATTTGTTTAAAAAATATTTTTTGAGCACATGCTTTAAGCTAGACATGTTTTAGGCTCTGGGGATAGATGTAGTGGGTGGGGGAGGAGAAAGAAGTCAAAATCTTTGCCCACATGGCATTTACATTCTAGTGGAGGGAGGAAAATAATACACAAATAATAAAATAAATAGTATATCAGGCAATATGTGGTTTGAAGAAAACTAAAGCAATGAAGGGGCTAAGGGAGTGTTATTGTTATTTTTAGTAATACTATTGTTATATGACTAATAAGGAAGGAATGAATCAAATTTCCATATATATATCTATATATGTATCTATATATAGCTATATCACCCCAGGCAATATAGTTGGGAAGGTAAATCTAATTTATGGAAGCAAAAAATCTATTTTCAATGTTCTATAAGGCCTCCTTATTTAAATAGATTATAAATAAGTCATTGTGTAAGGCCTGCATATTATCCTCCTCCAAACCACATCCAGGTGTCCATTTCTCCAATGAACTTGGTTCATGTAATATCTTGTTTCTCCAATGAACTCAGTTCCTGATAATATCCAAAGATATTATTATTAATATCCAAAGATATGACCACAAACTGAGTTCATTGGAGAAATGGAAAACTGCATTTTGTTGGTGTCTGGAGATGAGGCCCATGTGTGCTCTGCTCCCATGCTGGCAGATACACGAGGCACAGAGCATATCAACGAGCCTCCTCTGGATGTGTGATAGTACATATAAAATTCTATTATGATCCCTCCTTCCCAATAAAGGTGAAGTGGCCAATAGAAAGATCTATCCTTTTAAGAGGTAATAATCCCTCAGCTCTGCCTCCTCATTCCCACAGATGGGTCCTTAGAGACCCTCCAGCTCCTCTTGAAAACACTTTGAAGAGGACTATTGCACCTAAGTACAGGAAGTTTTCATTTTAATGTCTATTGACATATCACCAAAGAACCAAATAAAAACATTTTATTTGGTGATACTTTCTTAAGGCAACAACTATTTGTGAAAAACATTTAGGTGCCAGGAATGAATGACAGCCCCAACCACATTTCCAATGTATCTGCATAAGAAATAAGAACATTGCTGCCTGAATGCTATAAAGTATTTTTATGAAGCTCTAAATTCTGCTGGTGTATAGTAAACCAGGCACTAGAGACAAATTTCCAAGATTGCGTATATATCAATATAATAGACAGCCCAATCTATTTCTAGGGTAATCGTTGTATATATCTTAAAGATACATTTTTATTAAAAATGAGATTTATACTATATGAACAGCATTACAAAGTGACTGCCCAATGGTATGGCATCAACTTTTTTAGATTATTATTCAGAGTTGGTGCTGTAGATTAGTGTCTTCAGCATGCTATTGCTTTGGGTACCAGGTCACCCTAAAATCCCCAAAGTCTTGACGATTAGATTGTTAAATCTCTTAAAAATCTCCTTAGATGCTTTTGAAAATGGTAGAGACACATAAAGCCTGCACTAAGGATGTTCTGGGTTTAATCCTCTGCCTTACTTATTTGCCATGGCAAAACATGGCTCATATACCAAGAAATCAGAATCTATGGGTGACATTTCAGTCTCTGAAATGTGTGAAGCATGTGCCTGTTGTTTCCAACACGTATTCTTCTGCCCACTAGACTGTGGACTTCTCAAAGTTTGTGCTGTATCTTATTTATCTCTTTGTCCCTAATACTTGACTGGGACACCATAGTAGGGACATACCCAGAGCCTGGCATACAACATAGTAGGGATCAACAAGTAAACTGAATAAATGAATATTGGTTTCATTCATTTGAGCTCTTATTAAACTTCCTTTCTACAAATTCCACCCTTTCAACACATTTCCTGCTTCAAAGGATTTGAACTCTGGGTCTTACACCAGAGTCTCTGGATAGCTGAGGCAAAAACATGGAAGCTTGCACAGGAGGGGCACTCACATTTCACTCTGCAGACTGGAGAGTTCAAAGCATTGAGACTGGTTACTTGAATCTCTCCTGCACAAAACATGGTCTTTCTGACTGCCAAGATTTTGACCACGTTATTATCTCCACTAACATGCCCTTTCCCTCCATCCTCCAGGAAGTTTTCTCAGGTAGCATTTATCTTACAGATAAATTGTTGAGAGGCTGGAGTCAGATAAAAACACACTAGCAGATGCTTGGCACAGTAAACTTGAATTTCCTTCTTGCTGCCACAGACCATACTCCTTCTGCAACCTGAGGCACTGAATCTTGGCCTCACAGTTCAGCTCATGGGTAAATACTGTTGCATATTGACCAGGAATTTTCTCTTCCATGTCTCTCTGGTCTCCCCAACTGGGTCCTTAGAAGGTCATGCTTTATTTATCCCTTATGCATTAGCCAGCATTCTCCAGAGGAACAGAACTAGTAAGATATATATACTTATAAAAGGGAATTTATCAGGGAGAATTGGTTCACATGATTACAAGATGAAACCCCAGGATAGGTCATCTGCAAGCCTGGGAAAAGCAAGAAGCCAGCAGCATGGCTCAACGTCCAAAAGCCTCAAAACCATGGAAGCTGACAGTGCAGCCATCAGTCTGAGGCCTAAGGCACAAGAACCCCCAGGAGGCTGCTGGTGTAAGACCCAGAGTCCAAAGGCCAAACTAACCTGGAATTTGATGTCCAAGGGTAGGAGGAGAGGAAGACCGGAGACTCTGCAAGCAACCTTGTCCCCCTTTTTCTGCCTGCTTTGTTCTTGTAGTGGCAGCTGATTGAATGGTGCCCACCCACAATGAGGGTGAGTCTTCCTCTCCCAGTCCACTGACTCAAATGTCAATCTCCTCTGGCACAACCTTTTCTGGGTATATACCAATACACATCCAGAAGCAATACTTTACTAGCCATCTGGCTATTTCTCAATTCAGTCCAGTTGATACCTAATATTAACCATCATACCTTGTGTTCATTCTAACATCTAGAACATAGTAAGACACCTGGGAGAAACTCAATAAATGTTAGCTAGCCAGTTTTCTCCTCCGTTGGGCTCTCTTCTCTCCTTTTTTTGTGGTGCATGCTTTTGTGAGGGTTGTATTTTTGTCCTCATCTCATTGCCTTGCTTACTCTGTGACTCTGCCTTTCTTGGCCACAGCAAACTGGACCAAGAGTAGAACATTCACCCATGTTCATTATACATCTCCTGGGGATGTATAAATAAGAGATAACCCAGAAGTCTCTGGATAGCTGAGGAAAAAACATGAAAAATTGCCCAAGTGGGACACTCACATTTCACCCTGCAGACTGGAGAGTCAAAGCTGTTGTTACCCAATTTGCCAGTCTGTGTCTTTTAATTGGGGTATTTAGCCCATTTGCATTTAAGGTTAATATTGTTATGTGTGATTTGATCCTGTCATTATGATGCTAGCTGATTATTTTGCCCGTTAGTTGATACAGTTTCTTTATAATGTCAATGGTCTTTACAATTTGGTATGTTTTTGCAGTGCCTGGTACTAGTTGTTCCTCTCCATGTTTAGTGCTTACTTCAGGAGCTCTTGTAAGGCAGGCCTGCTGGTGACAAAATCTCTCAGCATTTGCTTGTTTGTAAAGGATTTTATTTCTCCTTCACTTATGAAGCTTAGTTTGGCTGGATATGAAATTCTGGGTTGAAAATTTTTTTCTTTAAGAATGTTGAAGATTGGCCCCCACTCTCTTCTGGCATGTAGGGCTTCTGCCAAGAGATCTGCTGTTAATCTGATGGGCTTCCCTTTGTGGGTGACCCAACCTTTCTCTCTGGCTACCCTTAATATTTTTCCCTTCATTTCAACCTTGGTGAATCTGACGATTATGTCTTGGGGTTGCTCTTCTCAAGAAGTATCTTTGTGGTGTTCTCTGTATTTCCTGAATTTGAATGTTGGCCTGTCTTGATAGGTTGGGGAAGTTCTCCTGGATAATATGCTGAAGTGTGTTTTCCAGCTTGGTTCCATTCTCTCCCTCACTTTCAGGTAAACAAATCAAACATAGATTTGGTCTTTTCACATAGTCCCATGTTTCTTGGAGGCTTTGTTCATTTCTTTTCACTATTTTTCTCTAACCTTGTCTTCTTGCTTTATTTCATTAAGTTGATCTTCAATCTCTGATATCCTTTCTTCTGCTTGATCAATTCAGCTATTGATACTTGTGTATGTTTCATGAAGTTCTCATGCTGTGTTTTTCAGCTCCATCAGGTCATTAATGTTCTTCTCTAAACTGGTTATTCTAATTAGTAATTCCTCTAATCTTTTTTCAAAGTTCGTAGCTTTCTTGCATTGGGTTAGAAAAAGCTCTGTTATCTCGAAATAGTTTATTATTCACCTTCTGAAGCCTACTTCTGTCAATTCATCAAACTCATTCTCCATCCAGTTTTGTTTTCTTGCTGGGGAGGAGTTGTGATCCTTTGGAGGAGAAGAGGCATTCTGGTTTTTGAAATTTTCAGCCTTTTTGCACTGGTTTCTCCCCATCTTCCTGAATTTATCTACTTTTGGTCTTTGATGTTGGTGACCTTCGGATGGGGTCTCTGAATGGATGTCAAGACCCATTAGTGTGCTGTATTCAGGAGACCCATGTAACATGTAAAGACACACATAGGCTTAAAATAAAGGGATGGAGGAAGATTTACCAATCAAAAAGAAAAAGAAAAAAAAAAAGAAAAAAAAGGGTTGCAATCCTAGTCTCTGATAAAACAGACTTTAAATCAACAGAGATCAGAAAGGACAAAGAAGGGCATTACATAACGGTAAAGGGATCAATGCAACAAGAAGAGCTAACTATCCTAAATATATATGCACCCAATACAGGAGCACCCAGATTCACAAAGCAAGTTCTTAGAGACCTACAAAGAGACTTAGACTCCCACACAATAATAGTGGGAGACTTTAACACCCTACTCTCAATATTAGACAGATCAACGAGATAGAAAATTAACAAGGATATCTAGGACTTGAACTCAGCTCTGGAACAAGCAGACCTAATAGACATCTACAGAATTCTCCATCCCAAATCAACAGAATATACATTCTTCTCAGCACCACGTCACACTTATTCTAAAATGGACCACATAATTAGAAGTAAAACACTCCTCAGCAAATGCAAAATAATGGAAATCATAACAAACAGTCTCTCAGACCACAGTGTAATCAAATCAGAACTCAGGATTAAGAAAGTCACTCAGAACTGCACAACTACGTGGAGACTGAACAACCTGCTCCTAAATGACTACTGGGTAAATAATGTAATTAAGGTAGAAATAAAGATGTTCTTTGAAACCAATGAGAACAAAGACACAATGTACCAGAATATCTGGGAAACAGCTAAAGCAGTGTTTAGAGGGCAATTTGTAGCACTAAATTCCCACAAGAGAAAGCAGGAAAGATCTAAAATTGACACCGTAACATCACAATTAAAAGAGCTAGAGAAGCAAGAGCAAACAAATTAAAAAGCTAGCAGAAGGCAAGAGATAACTAAGATCAGAGCAGAACTGAAAGAGTTAGGGACATGTAAAAACCCTTCAAAAAAATCAGTGAATCCAGGAGATGGTTTTTTGAAAAGATCAGCATAATAGATAGATCACTAGCCAGACTAATAAAGAAGAAAAGAGAGAAGAATCAAATAGATGCAGTAAAAAATGATAAAGGGGACATCACCAGTGATCCCACAGAAACACAAACTACCATCAGAGAATTTTATAAGCACCTCTATGCAAATAAACTAGAAAATCTGGAAGAAATGGATAAATTCCTAGACACATAAACCCTCCCAAGAGTAAATCAGGAAGAAGTCAAATCCCTGAATAGACCAATAACGAGTTCTGAAACTGAGGCAGTAATTAATAGCCTACCAACCAAAAAAGTCCAGGACCAGACGATTCATAGCCGAATTCTACCAGAGGTACAAAGGGGAGCTGGTATCATTCATTTTGAAACTATTCCAAACAATAGAAAAAGAGGAATCTTCCCTAACTCATTTTATGAGGCCAGCATAATTCTGATACCAAAATCTGGCAGAGACACAACAAAAACAACAACAACAACAACAACAAAAAAAAAAAAAAAAAAAAAAAGAAAAGAAAAGAAAAAAGAAAAAAGAAAATTTGAAGCCAATATCCCTGATGAACCTCGATGCGAAAATCCTCAAGAAAATACTGGCAAACTGAATCCAGCAGCACATCAAAAAGCTTATCCACCACGATGAAGTTGGCTTCATCCCTGGGATGCAAGGCTGGTTCAACATACATGAATCAATAAATGTAATCCATCACATAAACAGGAACAATGACAAAAACTACACGATTATCTCAATAGATGCAGAAAAGGCATTCAACAAAATTCAACAGTGCTTCATGCTAAAAACTCTCAATAAATTAGGTATTGATGGAATGTACCCTCAAAATAATAAAAGCTATTTATGACAAACCCACAGCCAATATCATACTGAATGGGCAAAAACAGGAAGCATTCCCTTTGAAAACCAGCACAAGACAATGATGCCCTTTCTCACCACTCCTATTCAACATAGTATTGGAAGTTCTGGCCTGAGCAATCAGGCAAGAGAAAGAAATAAAGGGTATTCAACTAGGAAAAGAAGAAGTCAAATTGTCTCTGTTTGCAGATGACATAATTGTATATTTAGAAAATCCCAGCATCTCAGCCCAAAATCTCCTTAAGCTGATAAGCAACTTCAGCAAAGTCTCAGGATACAAAATCAATGTGCAAAAATCACAGGCATTTCTATACACCAATATCAAACAAACAGAGAGCTGAGTCACTCCCATTCCCAGTTGCCACAAAGAGAATAAAATACCTTGGAATACAACTTACAAGGGATATGAAAGACCTCTTCAAGGAGAACTACAAACCACTGCTCAAGGAAATAAGAGAGGATACAAACAAATGGAAAAACATTCCATGCTCATTGATAGAAATAATCAATATAGTGAAAATGGCCATACTGCCCAAAGTAATTTATAGTTTCAATGCTATCCCCATCAAGCTACCAATGACTTTCCTCACAGAATTGGAAAAAACTACTTTAAATTTCATATGGAATCAAAAAAGAGCCCACATAGCCAAGACAATTCAAAGCAAAAAGAACAAAGCTGGAGGCATCATGCTAGCTGACTTCAAACTATACTACAAGGCTAAAGTAACAAAAACAGCATGGTACTGGTACCAAAATGGATATATAGACCAATGGAACAGAACAGAGGCCTCCGAAATAACACCACACATCTACAACCAACTGATCTTTGACAAAACTGACAAAAACAAGCAATAGGGAAATGATTCCCTATTTAATAAATGGTGTTGGGAAAACTGACTAGCCATACGCAAAACACTAAAACTGGACCCCTTCCTTACACCTTATACAAAATTTAACTCAAGATAGATTAAGGATTTAAATGTAACACCTAAAACCATGAAAACCCTAGAAGAAAACTTAGGCAATACCATTAAGGACATAGGTATAGGCAAAGACTTCATGACTAAAACACCAAAAACAATGGCAACAAAAGCCAATATTGACAAATGGGATCTAATTAAATTAAAGAGCTTCTGCACAGAAAAAGAAACTATCATCAGTGTGAACAGGCAACCTACAGAATGGGAGAAAATTTTTGCAATCTATCCATCTGACAATGGGCTAATATCCAGAATCTACAGATAAACAAATTTACAAGAAAACAAACAACCCCATCAATAGGTGGGTGAAGGACATGGACAGACACTTCTCAAAAGAAGACATTTATACAGCCGAACATATGAAAGAAAGCCCATAATCACTGGTCATTAGAGAAATGCAAATCAAAACCACAGTGAGATACAATCTCATACCAGTTAGAATGGCGATCATTAAAAAGTCAGGAAACAGCAGATGCTGGAGAGGATGTGTAGAAATAGGAACATTTTTCACTGTTGGTGGGAGTGTAAATTAGTTCAATCATTGTGGAAGACAGTGTGGCGATTCCTCAAGGAACTAGAACTGGAAATGCCATTTGACCAGCAATCCCATTACTGGGTATATACCCAAAGGATTATAAATCATTGTACTATAAAGACATGGGCACATGTATGTTTACTGCAACACTATTCACAATAGCAAAGACTTGGAAGCAACCCAAATGCCCATTGATGATAGACTGGATAAAGCAAATGTGACTCACATACACCATGGAATACTATGCAGCCATACAAAAGGATGAGTTCATGTCCTTTGCAGGGACATGGATGAAGCTGGAAACCATCATTCTTAGAAAACTAATACAGGAACTGAAAACCAAACACCGCATGTTCTCACCCATAAGTGGGAATTTAACATAGAGAACACATGGACATGGTGGGGAGAACATCACACACCAGGGCCTGTTGGGGGGTGCTGGGGGAGGGATAGCATTAGGAGAAATACTTAATGTAGATGACGAGTTGATGGATGCAGCAAACCACCACAGCACGTGTATACCTGTGTAACAATCCTGCACATTCTTTACATGTACCCCAACCTTAAAGTATAATAATAATAATAATAATAATAATAATAATAATAAGCTGTTGTTACATGAACCGAGAGGAGGGTGAAGCAGTTAAGCAGGATGAACAGAGAACAAGAGTTGCCAGACATCCTGTCCAGTTTCCAGTTCCTAACTCTAGTAACTCTTCCTAGGGCCCAGCACTTTTCTGCTCTTGGGTTCTGTGAGCTGACCCTTGTCATTCATTTAATCTCTCCTCATCCCTACCAAGATAGCTTGCCACTGAAAGATTCTCATTTAACATACTCTCTTTCTTTCACTTCTTTCTCCTCCCCGCAAATACTTCAAAGAGCAACCTTTGGGAACTTTGAGGGCATGGAGCACCTGGGACTTGTCTATTTTCTTTGCCTAATGGATCTAATTCTGGGGTGAAGGGGAATGGGGGAGAAGTGGGAGAGTAGAAGTTGAGACTCCTATTGAGAATGCTCACTAGTTTGGAAATCCACCCGATGACTGTATTATACATGTTCTTGGCCAGCTGTGGCTCCTAGGATAATTAACTCTTGGAAGCATCATGATCTGAGCAGAGAACTGTGCCAAGAGGACTAACCTCAAAGCCAGACATGCCTAAGTTCTATGACTTATAGCCTGAGGCTCCTTTGTTGCATTTCTGATGCAGCCCACATGAGGATTAAAATGACTGGTCTCTGGCTGTAGTGCCCAGCCCAGTGTCTGGCGCATAGTGGTGCCACTGTCCCTGCCATGCAACCTCACTGTGTTCTGACCCATGGGATGCTGAAAAGAGAGGTTGATTCTGAGACAACAATGATGTCTGTGGTCCTTGGGCAGGGAAATGTATATCAATTCTTAGTCTCTTAGAAGCTAGTTCAACAATGAGAACACTTGGACACAGGAAAGGGAACATCACATACTGGGGCCTGTTGTGGGGTAGGAGTATGGGGGAGGGATAGCATTAGGAGATACACCTAATGTGAATGACGAGTTAATGGGTGCAGCACACCAACATGGCACATGCATACATATGTAACAAACCTGCACGTTGTGTACATGTACCCTAGAACTTAAAGTATAATAAAGAAATAAATAAATAAACTAGTTCAAAGGCACAAGTAACCCAGCATTTTTCCCTCAGTGGGCCAACTGTTGAAAGCAGGAAAGAATGTTGAGACAGAAGGAGGAAGAAAAAGCTGGATCTCTTCATTTTCCTTATACTCGTAGCTATTCCTTTTTCTCCCCTCTGGGTATCACAATCTGTTTGGGCTGCCATAACAAAGCAACATATACTGGGTGGCATAAACAACAGAAATTGATTTTTCTCACAGTTCTGGAGGTTGCAAGTCCAGGATCAGGGAGCCAGTGTGTTAGGTTCTAGTGAGGGCTCTTTTCCCAGCTTACAGGTGACCACCTTCTTGCTGTGTGCTCACATGGTGCCTTTCTGTTGTGGGTTCAGGGAAAAGAGATAAAGAGAGAGATTAAGATTTTATAAGGCCACCAATCCTATCAGATTAAGATCTGATAGGATCCTATGCCCTTATGAACATATTTAACTTTAATTATTTCCTAAGAGCCCTATCTCCAAATATAGTCATATCGGGGGTTAGGGCTTCAACATACGAATTTGGGGAAGACACTATTTTGTACACAGCACTGCAGTTTGAGAGCTTGAGCAGGGGGTGGTAGGGAAAGAACAAAGTGAGTGCATCTCTCCTCTTTACCACAGTCATAAATAAACATCAGATGGGAGATAGATGCAAATTCAGGAAAGAGCAAGATATCATCGCTATCCCAGGAGGGAAGAGGCTGTTACATTTCAAATTATTAAAGATTCAACCACATGCACGGAATAAATGTATCTCATTTAGGTCTTGAAGTTTTCTGCCTTTATTCTTATTTAATTAGAGCATTTGCTATGTAAAGATCTCATATTTTTGTGAGATGTATCATCAGCAAATTTAACTCCAGAAGAAAAGCAATTAATTTCAGAAGTAGAGGCTGTCAGTCAGTTATACCTTAGCATAAACCATCCTACTTGTGAGCGGCCACAGCCTTTGGGGGGTTTTTCCTGCTACTTCTGTTTCAGTTCCTGAGCTAAGTACGAGGTGTGAACTGTGCTGAAATGGTGCTTATATTGGTTTGAAGACTTATGGATATTGACGTAATCTAAATGAACCTGGTAGAAATGGCCAGTTTACACCCCCTACACACACACACACAGGGATACACACAATGTTTTTGGTTCTAACCTTGACATTTGCTTACATTAGTCATCATGCTTGGTAATTAAAAGCCTTAGAACTTCAGGTAAAATAACCACAGCAATGAGTAGTAAGCAAAAGCTTTATGCTGAATGATGAATACAATGAAAGAATTTTTCCATTTGTAGGAGATGAGGATACAGTTTTGCTTCTTTGAGGGACCGATAGGATAAATTATATTAGTAGATTAATTTATATCAATGTACCTATGTATTCTGGGAATAAATCCAGTTGGTTGTGGTGAATTATTCTTTCTAAATGCTGCTGGATTGCGTTTGTTAACATTTTATTTAAGGGTTTTTCTTTTTAATCTACCAACCTGAAGGTTGGATGTGTGTTGCACAATCACCAGTTTTTGGTCAGATTAGGGAAAGCATCAGAGTGAGGCTGCTTTGTAAAATGTCAGGAAATTTGAAGAGTACCATGATGAATGAACACGGTTTTTGCCAGTCTCTGATGGTCCTGTGTTGTGGGGGTGGGAACAGGAGTCAGCCAAGGACCTGATCTTCTCAGTTGCACTCGTGTATTTGCATGTCTCTGATGACCTCATCTGTGTAGCTCCTCCCTATCATCTCCTCTCACAGCACACAGCTCATTCCCCTGCAGCACATGTCACATTTTGTATTAATAGCTATATACTAATTGGTTTGTTTACCTGTTTTTCTGTCCCTCATTGACTTTATGCTTCATAAGGGCAAACCCTTGTTCATTTCATTCACCAAAATGTTACCCAGTACCTAGCATACTGCCTGAACCAAAGTAGGAGGTCAAGAAATAATTATGGAATAAATGGTGGATGTTACGCAAGATTCAACTTAACTAAGATAAGCTCTATCACTGTGCTATTAATAGAATATAAGGAATTTATAATACTACTAATAATTTTAATACTTACAATACCTAATACAATGCCTACAGATCATTTCACTTGGATTTGACACAGCAGTTGGTGTGCAACAAATTCAAGTTTTTTCTTTTTGGGACTTAATGAATTTCTTTTCCCAAGTATTTTTGATCTGTGCTTGGTTGAATCCACAGATGCAGAACCCATAGGTATGGAGGGCCATTTATATACTATATATTAAAAGCATTGTAATACTAATAAGTTGATATATGTTCTTCAATGTAATCCCTTCAAAAAGCCCTATAAAGAAGGCTCACTAACCTCAAATAATTTACTTGAAGTCACCAGGTTAGTAAGCTAGGATTTGAAGGCAGATCTTTCAGAGGCTTCAAAGCCTGTGTTCTTTACAACCATGAGAAATTGTTTTCTTCCTAAAACAAGTTGCAGCAGAGAACTAAGCTCAGTACATTTTCACTAATGTGAGGCCACATCTTGGTTTATTCATTCCAAATGTGAGGTTCCTTGGGCCAATGTTACATTAACATTTAGAAGGATTTTCACTATATATAATGAAACTACTGTTGCATGTAGAATAAATATGATTGTTTAAATGCCTAAGGAACTTCATTTAAAACGCAACATTCATCACAAGAAAATAATCCTCCTTCTCCTGCCTTTGTTCATGACAATGTGCCTTGAAAGGCAAAGAGAAAGGGGTGGGGCCTCCCTCCCTCCAACCCCCAGTCCCAGTTCCAGAGCCTGGCAGGTAGGGGCCAGAGGTTGCAGAACTGTGATTCCAGTCATGGTGGGAGCTCAGTGGAGAAGGGGTGGAGGACTAGGGTTTTTAGCACAATGGTGACCATAAGCCCACTCCTGCATTTCTACCTCCTAAGACAGCCCTCCCCATCTTGTATATCAGTGATTAGCTTGGGCCAGCTCAAGAAAAGAGTAATTCTGTGGCAGATACATTAATGATTTTTTTTCTACTTTGGGATTGAAAAGGAGAGGGGCTTGGAAAATGAGGATGGTCTGTGCAGGCAGATTGGATGGAGTTGATTCATGCAGCAATTATTTATTGAGCAATTACTATATGCTTGGAGATGGGGATGCAATCAGGGATGAAACTCAGTAGAGTGGGAGTATCCAATAAATTATTATTTTTAATAAGTACACTTATAACAGGGGCTAAGATGGAAAAATCAAGAGTGCTCTGTGGAGGTAATCCGGCCGCCTTCTACACTTGGGCTGAGGACAGAACTCACTTTAGACTAGTGACATTTACACTAAAGCTTGAAAGAAGAGTAGTGGGTAGTTGTTATTCATAGGGTGGATAGTACCAGAACTCTATGCAAGGAGATCATTATGGGCAAATTCTCTGAAGAAGGAAAGAAGTGAGGCCAAGACAAAGCACAGTGTTGGAGATGGTGTTGCTGTAGCAGGAGTAACACCAGGGTGAGAGGCAGGAGGCATTGGCAGAGACTGGATCACTCAGAGCCTTCCAGATCCTACAGAAGACCATGACTATCAAGAGCAGTGGGCAGCCAATGACAGGGTTTGACCAATGGAGTGACATGGCCAGATGTCATGGGCACCCAATGACAGGGTTTGAGCAATGGAGTGACATGGCCAGATGTCATGGGCACCCAATGATAGGATTTGAGCAATGGAGTGACATGGCCAGAATGAGGCCAGAACCTCATTCTTTGCAGTGAGGAGAACAAGCTGGAAGGGGCAAGGAGGGTGTTTGAGACAAGGTCTTATTTCACTTTAGAGAGAGATGACAGTACCAGGTGGTGAGAAATAAAGATGGAGAGAAAAGGGAGGGTTTGTAAGTCATTTTGCGAATGAAGTTGCCAGTTCCTGGTGTCTGATTGGATATGGGAGGAGAGAAACATGGAGGTATAAAAGGTGATGTCCAGCATTCCCACTTGAGCAAGTAATTGTGTAGATAGAGATGCCATTGTTGAGACAGGAACACTCTAGGAAGGGGAGAACTGCAAGGAAATATCAAGACCTCATTTTGACTGTGTTTTGTTTGAAAAACTTGAGACATCTTGTAGACCTCTGGATATATTTATCTGGACCTTAAAAGTAAGGAAGGTCTGAACTGGAAAGTTAAATTCATTTTAGTACAACAAATACTGAATATTTACTCTCAGCCAAGCGTCATGCTGGGACCAGGGAACTTCCTCATCTTGCCCAGAGAGAATTAAAACTAAGCATGAGACCATATCCTGAAAACGTCAAAAGTGAGATATGTACATACTACAATGGAAAGGGCCCTACAGGGCCCTACAACTCACAATGAATTGTGACCAGCAGTGGGGAGAGGAGAGAGAAAAACTGAGTATGGGGAAAGGAATCCAGGGAAGTTCCATGGAAGAGGCAGAAGTTGGTCCAAGCCTCAAAGGTTGAGGAGAAGGGCAAAGTGCAAAGGAGTAGAAGGCACTCCAGGCAGGAAGAAAATTCTGAGCCAGGGCATGGTGTAAGTGCAGAGGAGATAAAGGACACAATGCCCTGTCTAAAGGGCACAGGGAAGATAGGAAGTAAGGCTGGAAAAATGTGCTAGACCCAGTGTCCAAGACCTCAGGTGAGATCAGAGAGTTTGGATTTTAGGACATCTAGTGACTTCCAGCACTTACAGCTCATCAGAATGGCTTGGGGGGATGATTAAAGTTTATATTCCCAGGCTCCAACCATCAAAATTCAGATTCTATAATTGTAGCGTGAAAATTAGAGACCCCAGGAGGTTCTTGCAGAGCAAATCTGGAAACTGCCACGTGAGAACTGCTCATACCTATGATAGGAACCAAAAGCCCATGACTGCTCCAGCAGTCTACCTCTACCAAGTGGAACCATGCAGTATTTGTCTTTTAATTCGCTTATCAGAAGCATGAGATATTCTCCAGGTTCATCCATGTTGTACTATATATCAGAATTCCCTTCCTTTTTAAGAATGGATAGTATTCTATTATATGTATACACCACATTTTGTTTTTCTACTCATCCATCAATGGACACTTAGGTTGCTTCCATCTTTTGGCTATTGTTAATGATGCTGCTATAAACATGTGTGTACATGTGGGAGTCTTTAAACAACTCAGGTTGCACCCTAGACCATCCAAATCCAATGAGACCCAGGCATCAGTATTTTTAAAACTTTCCAGGTAGTTCTGATATGCAGCCAAGGGGGTGGGGGACCACCATGTAAAAGAAAGTTGTTCACAGTGGAAGCTGAGAAAAGAAAAATAGAGGCAACTGCATCTTGGTTCCCCTTCCCTCTTTTCCTGCCAAAGTCTTCTTGCAGACATACCTCTATCCAGGACAGAAAATGACACCTTTGAGGTGAGCCCTTGGGATGGGGTAAAAGGCAGCGCATGGGGTGGCAATTCCTTAAATTCCTTCATTGTTCAACTGAATTGTATGGCAAGGACATGAGGTACATGTTAAGAGCAATTGTCTTTTCTTTTCTTTCTTTTTCTTTTTTTCTAATTTCAACTTTTATTTTAGATTCAGGGAATACATATGCAGGTTTGTTACATGGGTATATGGTGTGACATTGAGGCTTGGAGTACAAGTAATTCTGTCACCTAGGTGGTAAATATAGTATACCCAATAGATAGTCTTTTAGCCCTTCCTCCTTTCCCTCTCTCCCTCCTGTACTTGTCCCCAGCATCTATTGTTCCCATCCATGTGTTTCCCAATGCTTAGTTATCACCTATATGTAAGAATGTGTGGTATTTGGTTTTCTGTTTCTGTTTTAATTTTCTTAGGATAATGGCCTCCAGCTGCATCCATGTTGCTGCAAAGGACACGATTTCATCCTTTTTATGGCTGCATAATATTCCACATTGTATATGTACCACATTTTCTTTATCCAATCCACTGTTGATGTGCACCTAGGTTGATTCCATGTCTTTGCTACTGTAAATAGCATGGCGATGCATATATGAATCCATGTGCCTTTTTGGTAGAACAATTTGTTTTCCTTTGGGTACATACCCAGTAATTGTATTGCTGGGTCAGATGGTAGTCCTATTTTAAGTTCTTTGAGAAATCTCCAAACTGCTTTCCACAGTGACTGAACTAATTTACATTCCCACCAACAGTGAATAAACATTCCCTTCTCTTTGTAGCCTTGCCAGCGTCTGTTATTTTTTGACTTTTTAATAATAGTAATGGCAATTTTCAAGTGATTTGATTTGCCTAGGTGATTTTTATTCTAAACAGCCTTAACCTGGTCCTTGGTTTCCAGGACATCTATGACCCAAGATTGCAAAACTAGATGTTGCTGGTTCAGGTTTCATGGGAAGGGGACCCAGTTTCACAAAGCTTGCTTTCCTACAGCAGCCATGCTGAGTTTTCAGGCTAGGAGGAAGAAAGAGGGCTAGACAGGGAAGGCAGAAGCTGCTGTAGAAATGCTGTCCTGGGTTACCATAGAGAAGTTTCTGAAGGTGGCTGCTGGGAATGAGAACGCCTAGATGCAACCATGAGATCAAAGAAACCTGGAAGGGTTTGCAAGCAGTCCTGGAGAGGACAGAGGTGAATACAGGTTAGTTATTTTATAACCTACTGAAGGCTTCCTAGATGGACAACTGTTGCTGATAGGGCTCCCAATCCATTCTAATGAAGTACACACCACTTCAGTGGAAGACTAATAATTCACTCTGACTACGATGGTATAGACACAACTGCTGTATAGCTAGAGAACTAAGTTTTAAATTCTCCATTTTTCCTTTTTTTTTCTTTTTCTTTTTTTTTTTTTTTTTGAGACGGATTCTCGCTCTGTCATCCAGGCTGGAGTGTGCAGTGGCCAGATCTCAGCTCACTGCAAGCTCCGCCTCCCGGGTTTACGCCATTCTCCTGCCTCAGCCTCCCGAGTAGCTGGGACCATAGGCGCCCGCCACCTCGCCCGGCTAGTTTTTTGTATTTTTTAGTAGAGACGGGGTTTCACCATGTTAGCCAGGATGGTCTCGATCTCCTGACCTTTTGATCCGCCCGTCTCGGCCTCCCAAAGTGCTGGGATTACAGGCTTGAGCCACCGCGCCCGGCTCTTTTTTTTTTTTTTTTTGAGACAGAGTCTCGCTCTGTCGCCCAGGCTGTAGTGCAGTGGCGCGATCTCGGCTCACTGCAAGTTCCTCCTCCTGGGTTCACGCCATTCTCCTGCCTCAGCCTCCCGAGTAGCTGGGACTACAGGCGCCTGCTACCACGCCTGGCTAATTTTTTTGTAGTTTTAGTAGAGACGGGGTTTCATCGTGTTAGCCAGGATGGTCTAGATCTCCTGATCTCATGATCCGCCCACCTCAGCCTCCCAAAGTGCTGGTATTACAGGCGTGAGCCACCGTGCCCGGCCCAGTATTTTCAATGTAATAGTTCTACTTGGGAGGAATTTGTCTTTCCTAAGTAATTTTGGAAAAGTTCAGTTGTATTTAATAAGGAATTATAAATCAACTAGTCTTACATTATTTTGTTCTCACGTGATTATGTTGAGTTAATCCCTCATATATAATCAAGAAATAAATTTTCCCCAATTGCTTTTTAAAAAATGATCACTACACAGCCCAGTGCTCCAACTCCCATATTTATATGAAGGTGAGAGAGAAAACAGATCAATATTTATAATTTGCTACAAACACAGTGGCTTCTATCAAGACACAGGCAGAAAAGGGTAAAGTACAGTAAAGTACAGAGAGGTAAAGACTGCCTGAGAATGAACTTGCTGCATCTCAAAAATCCACAGGGAAAAGCAACGAACCAGAGCTAAATTAAAGAGAAAATATATCCTTCCAAAGCAGGCGCAGAGTTGGAAGATGGCTAGACCAGGGAGAAGAGCATAAATCCAATGGGAGAAGAACAGCATACAAATGGCCTAATTCAAACTCCATGCATAAATACAGCATCCTAAATAGTACAGGCTAGTCGTTGATATCCAGGGTCCTGAAGTCCTCCAGACCTAGGATTAAGCCCCTGCTCTGTCACTTAACAGATCTTGGGAACGTTGTGCTCTCTCAACCTCAGTGTTCTCATCTGTAAAATGAGCGCCTATCATTCAAGGACGTGTGAATTTGAATGGGTTAATTCATGTGAAGTACTTGTGCTGAGGGGTGGTCTGTTCCCAAATGCCTCTCAGAGGATACTGAGATTTCCTTCTCTGGGGTCCGCTGTGTGTAGGTTTTTGGTCTTGATAAGAGAAGAAAATGCTGTTTTTGTTTCATTCTACACTTCCATTTCCTCGTATTTTAAAGATGCTCAACCTCATTCCTAAGACAAATGCAAACTAAACTACCCTTAAATACCATTTTTCACCCATCATATTGGCTAATATCCTAAAGTTTGATAACACACTCGGATGTAGAGGCTGTGAAGAATCAGGTCCTCTCAGACTGCTGACTCGAATGTAAATTGGTATAACCACTACAAGGGTAATTGGCAATATGTCAAAATTACAAATGCACAAACCCTTGGACTATGGACAATGTTAGTCACTAAAGAAAATTTTTCTAAAATCAAAAGCCTAGAAATAACTCCAATGTCTATCAATAAGAGGCCATTCAATTAAATTATGTTTCATCCCTCTAATAAAATACTTTGTACCTGAATACAGTTCTTTTTGTGTTCATATGAGAGTTCTCCAAGATATATTTTAAATTACAAAATAAAGGCGCAGATGAATATGTGTAATATGCTACATTTTGTGTAATAAAAAGGAAGTAAACATGAATATCTATTCACATTTGTCTTGAATAACCATAAAGAAATTTTAAGGCTGGGTGCAGTGGTTTACACCTGTAATCCCAACACTTTAGGATGCCCAGGTGGGATTGCTTGAGCTCAAGAGTTTGAGACCAGGGGCAACATAGTGAAACCTCATCTTTACAAAATTTTTTAAAAATATAAACTAGCTGGGCATGGTGGTGTGCACCTGTAGTTCTAGCTACTCAGGAGGCTGAGGTGGGAGGACTGCTTGAACCCAGGAGGTCAAGACTATAGTGAGTCATGATTTTACCATTGCACTCCAGCCTGGGTGACAGAGCAAGACACTGTATCAAAATAAAATATTTATACCTTTTTATTCTTTTACAGTTTCAAATCATGCAATTGAATTCTTATCAAAAGTTAGTCAAGTAATAATTTTAAAATTTAATTTTCTAGAGTCAATCAATGTGTTCTGTGGTCAGCCTTGTGGGAGTAAACCTAGTCTTGTCAGAGTTATCATGGCCCACTCTCCGTTTATTAAAAGATATTTTTCATATATTTTTTATGCTTGTGTCCCAAACCTTGTTTACTTTGAGAGAAGTAAAACAAGTACTGCTCTCCCTGGAAGAAGGCAGGATTGCTCACCAGATGGGGATAGAACAGTGCACAGAATAAACCTACTTCCTGACCATGTCTCTGCCTGTAGCTATTTGACTTTAACCTTGGTTGGACAAGTTGCCTTCTTTGCCTGCATGCCTCAGTTTACCATTTCATAAACTAAAGATGTTACTCTAGAATTTTTTCCTTTCAGTTATTCAATTTTAACATGAATATCAATGACACATGCCAGTGCCCTTCTCTACTTAACCTCTCACTTCCTTCAATTTCCTGACCACATTCTTCCTTTTTCAAACATTTATTAAGTATCTATTATGTGCCTGGCATGGTGCTAGGTGCTTTGGAATTCAAAGATGAAAGACCAAGTCCCTGCTATCAAAGAGCTCATGGTCTAGGGAAGGAGAAAGGCAAAAGACAATTATAATACAGAGGGAAAGTTCCGTGATCAACCACATCCTACCCACAAAGCTCTCAGAAATAAGAGTGCCAACATGACCCAGAAAAGCATGGAGTCCCTTGGCTGTTACACTGTCTCTATGAGTAATATATTTACTTATTTCCCCCACAACCCAAGTGTTCCTGCTGCCTTACAGTAGGAACAGTAAGGGCATCCTTGGCTCGTTGCCCTTACTGTTTGGCTGTTTCTTGGGGGAAATTTATCCTTTCCTTTCACTTCCTCTCTGGATTTATCCTGGAACCCCATAACTGGTCTTCACATCTACCATTTCTTCTTAACCCAGTCTATCATATATGCACTTGCTAGGCAAGTACGCCTAACATACTTCATTCCATTTAGTCTCCTGAATGATCAATCTCTGAATATAAAGGTGGCAAATGGACAAAATGCATGGCAAGCTGTGCTATCTGGTATCTGGGTAATCAGAGCCCTCCTCTGTGACATTTCCACAGATCTTCTACACAATGACACATGATGAATGGTGGCCCCACCCCCAGACATTCTAAGATCCAGAGACACTTCTTTAAAAAAAAAAAAAATAGGGTCTTGCTTGCTTCATTGACCAGGCTGGAGCGCGGTGGCGCAATCTCGGTTCACTGCAAACTTCACCTACTGGGCTCAAGCGATTCTCGTGCCTCTGCCTCACGAGTAGCTGGAATTTTAGATGCCCAACATGATGCCCGGCTAATTTTTGTATTTTTAGTGAAATGGGGTTTTGCCATGTTGGCTAGGCTGGTATCGAACTCCTGGCCTCAAGTGATATGCCTACCTCAGCCTCCCAAAATGTTGGGATTACAGGCGTGAGCCACCGCACCCAGCCATGAGACACCTCCTTAAAGTCCAAAAAAGGTATCTGTTTCATCTAAATTTAGTGATACACATTTTATTGTATTCTAGGTGTATCACATGTGTGGTAGCTCTTTATTAACTAGTATATTTGATTAACCTGGAAACCCCATTTCATGACTTCAAAAGCCGAGTTTATCCTACTTAATTAATATTTTTGCTCCATAAACAGTGTTTAGGATTATAGATTTGTATATTTTGTCAGTGGAAAAACAAAATTGTGATTTTAAAAATCACAGATTTATTGTAACACCTTATATAAAATTTCTATTAAGTTGTTACCTTCCCCTCAAAAAAAATTCAACAATGGATAAATAACAACTAAATAATCACCAAAAACAAATCCACACAGACTAGAATAAATATCAGTGTAATCACCTGTTCAGGAAAAAATGCAAAACAGTTGGGCAAATTGCTTAGCAGATTATGCAATGCGTGTTTGGGAATTTTAAATGTGTCTCAATGGAAACACAAATATTTATCTTTTCTATTTCTCAGTATAATATATAGTCAATAAACATTTTCCTCTAATGTACGAGCCACCTGTGGTATCACTCATTGGAATTTAATTCATTTGTGAATCCTTTTCCACTGTCTTGTAATTATTTGCCTCTAACCTGACAATTGGGGTCCAAATGCGATAAAATATATTTTCTCCTTTTATACTTTGGACAGTGCCCAGTGTACCTCAGTGTCCTACCAGGCACTCAAAACACTTACTCAACATAGAGAAATAAAAACAAATCATTTCACCAGAAAGCTCAGAGAACCACAGAATTTAAAAAGCAAGCAGGACCCTGGCTCTATCTTCATTTTCCAGAATTTCCCTTAGTGGAGAATATTAAAATGTCCATTCAAAACCACTCTTAGGAAATGAGGCTACTATTTTTTTCTTGAAACAGAGTTTCTCTCTTGTCACTCAGACTAGAGTGCAGTGGTGTGATCTCAGATCACTGCAACCTCCACCTCCCGGGTTCAAGTGATTCTCCTGCCTCAGCTTCCCAAGTAGCTGGGATTACAGGCGCCCGCCACCATGCCTGGCTAATTTTTTTAAATTTAGTAGACACAGGGTTTCACCATATTAGCCAGGTTAGTCTTGAATTCCTGACCTCAGGTGATCCACCCGCCTCGGCCTCCCCAAGTGGTGGGATTACAGGCGTGAGCCACCATGCCCAGCAGAGGCTATTTTTAAATGTCAAAATTGTAAGTTACTGTTTAGTTCAGTTCCCTATATTAGCCCTTGTGTCCCCATCTTTGAGATTAGAACCTTGTGAATTACCCCTTCGACAGTGCTTCTGGCACTGATGCATGCTTAGGGGGCTCCTCACTCCCCAGGAGGTTTGCTTTGCCTCTCTGCCGACCTGGGCTGGTAGGAGCCTCTTGGTGCTCTGTCCAGGCAGAGGCATTGGAGGTGCAGGGTCAGCGCCTTCTCTGGCTACTTTCCCTCTCTCTGCTGAAGGTGATTTGATGGGAGAGGAGTCCTGTCCTCTGGCAGAGATCAGTGTTCTTGCTTCTGATGTACCAAATCTTCCATGTTGGCCACTTATCTTACTCATAATTCCTAACCTGCATACGCTCCTGAAGCACATGGGACATACATCTGGCTTACAACTGTCTTATGGGTCTCATTCTGCTTGAGCCAGCAGGGCCTGGCTGCCTACTTTTGTTCAGCTCATTGGGACCCAGAATGATAAAAGTTTGTTCTGTGTTCAAGTGTTTCTAGAATATTAATACTGTAATATTCTTCATGAGATTTGTCTTACTACTCACCCACCCTTCATAAAATCAGCCAGACCTGGACAATAGCAAAACAGGTATTTGGGCAATTATTCCTGCGCCTGTTCAATTTCTTCTTTTTACATCCCACTCAACACTATTATGTAGCAGCAAAAGAGCCAATCCATGGTCTCTCACTGCCAAAGTCTTCTGCCTCCTTTTAAATGTCTTTATGAAAGTCCCTGGTCATATTTACAATTTTTTACAACATATCAAAATAGATGAAACTAACTTGTTTTTCCTTTTTGAGTCATGCCCGGGTCTGAATTTAACTAGGTGACTTAGGGATGTGATATGTTCATGCTTGGAAAATAACTGCTGATTCAGTTTAGAGGGTCGTGGAGCAAGGCTAATGCTCTTGCCTAATCTCCAGCTTCATCAGTTTCCATATCTCTGAAAACAATGTACTCCAACTAGATACAATATATTCAGCAGAATGGTAAAAATCTCTCTCATTTCCAGGTGTTTGCAAGGGCTATTCCCCTTGATTTAAACACCTCCTCTGCCCCTTCCCTATTGCCTGTCAAACTCCCCGCTCATCATCTGTGACTTCTGAGCATAGTCATTTGTTCTTCCATGAAACTTCTCCTAATCACACCCCTAAACTGGGTATAGTAAGATCTACCACACATTGTTATTGCTTATCTGTTTCCTTTACTAGAACTATAATCTATGGGCCGCATGCTGTGCCTCTCTTGCTCCCCAATAGTGTGCCCAGTGCTTAGTACACTGCCTGACATGTAGCAAGCCACACAACGAAGACTGGAGGACAAATGGATGAATGGATAGATGAATAAATGAATGAACAAGTATACCATACCACTATGTGCCTGATTATGATTTAGTCAGTATCTAGGATAAGTCACATCTATTAGCATTGTTAAGGAAATATATATATAGAACATCTGTTGAGTGAAAAAAGCTAGTTCTTAAAAAAAAAAAAAAAAAAAACTAGTTATAGCCAGGTATAGAAATTTTAATTTTTAGAGAGAGAGAAAGCATGAACTATCTGAAAGATGTTTATCAAAATATTAATTCACATCAGGATAGGGAAACTGGGGGACATTTTATTTTTACTTTCTTCTTTATACATTTCCATAATGCTTGAATATCTAGTATGAGTATAAATCCTGTTTATATTAACTCTGTCACTAAACAAATCTACTAACTTGGAAAAGATAAACAAATGCACACATTTGTGTTTTGTTCTTCTGAAGGCTGCAGGATAGAAGTGCAGCTATCTGAGATCCAGAACCTGAGAAGGTAGCGGCACTGATCGAGCTTTAGCCACAAGATGGGGTGTGCAAGCCTATGGGGTGTACAAGAAGTAGCATTTACATGGAATGTCTGGAAAGAAAGGGGTCTTCACATGCCCAAAACACTTTTCTTAATTAAGAGTTTGTTTTTCTCATATCTGCAGGAGATTTCTGCGTGTTTCAATTAAAAACACCAAGAATCAAGATGAAAACAATGACTGCCTCCTATTGTTTGGTAGTCCTTTTTATTGTCTGAAAAATATATAATATCCCAGAGGTGATGTCTCAACAGCTACTGTTTACATTTTTAGCTTTTTTCTTTCTCCATATCACCACGCTCAAAATAAAATGCAGATAATCCTGTCTGTGATTGGATACTGAAATTGAGCTCTGGAGTCTGGTCTGTGTAACCTGGCACACTAGGCTATGGCCGACTTTGCATTTGCAGCACCTTCTCACTGGCAATAAGAAAGCTAACAATCACCAAATACGATGGAGACTGTGGAAATTCACCCTTCGTGTAACCACAAAAGGAAAAAGAAAGGCAAAAAGAAAACCTAACTGTGCATTAAAAGGGCAATAGCTAAATAAAATTTACTGCTTTCCTGTTATGGAAAATGAAATAGGAATTTAAAAGAATGAGCCAGAACTCTCTTACCAACATGGGGAAATACCCGGGACATATTGTTGAGTGTGAAAAGCAAATTGCAGCATAAAACATATTGATGGTTCTATTTATAAAACAAACACACACACAGAGATTCATGGTACTATATCTCTTTTACAGAAACATATGTATGTAAGTGCATAGCAAATTCTGGAAGGACACACTAAATTGAAAATGTGCTACTTTTGAGTAGAATAGCAGAGCCTTGAGTGAGAACAAGGATTGAGATGAAATTGAGTTTAGTATTATTTAAATTATTTGAAATGTTTAAGGAGAACGTATATATATATTTATAAACAAAAATTAATTTTTACAATTAAATAGCATTTTTAAATGCCTTAATATTATCTAGCACAAAGTACAGACCAAAAAATGGTAGTTGCTTTTATTATTAAAAAAAAAAATAGGCCGGGCGCGGTGGCTCAAGCCTGTAATCCCAGCACTTTGGGAGGCCGAGACAGGCGGATCACGAGGTCTGGAGATCGAGACCATCCTGGCTAACACAGTGAAACCCCGTCTCTACTAAAAAATACAAAAAACTAGCCGGGCGCGGTGGCGGGCGCCTGTAGTCCCAGCTACTCGGGAGGCTGAGGCAGGAGAATGGCGTAAACCCGGGAGGCGGAGCTTGCAGTGAGCTGAGATCCGGCCACTGCACTCCAGCCTGGGCGACAGAGAGAGACTCTGTCTCAAAAAAAAAAAAAAAAAAAAAAAAAAAAAAAAAAAAAAATAATAATAATAATAATAATAAACACGTAGTGTTGATTTAATTAGCCTTAAGGTGCTAAATACATTGCCAAAATTGGCTTATGTGTGTTACGGATATGTATTAAGGGAGATATTTTATTTGCCCATTTATGTACTTTTAAATCCAGGTAGAAGAGAAGAAAGAGAAAGAGATAATATAAGATTAGGCAGTGATGTTATCAGTAAAGCAAACTGCCTCCAAGCCTCTTAAAGAACATACGTTTCTACTGCAGCGTTAGCAAAGTCACATTCCATCTTTGCATCCCTCTTTATGGGCCATAGAGACTGAAAGAGTATTTTAAATATTCCATTCACTTCCCAAAGGAGCCGATATGACATTTCCACAGAAAAGAAACTTACACCGTATTACCTCTTAGAAGTATATAAGCTCACGACTGTACAATTTGATAATTGAGAAATCCAATTGGCTCTCTCTGAGGCAGGGAAAACGGATTTGAGAGGAGATGGAATTTGGGCAATGACTTTCAGGCAGCCCGGTCAATAGCTCTAAGAGGCCAGACTGATTGCAGGCAAGGAGTGAGCAAGGAGGTGGAGAGGGGATGGGAGTAGATAGGGAGAAGCCAGGCTTCTGGTTGGTTGCCTCTTGCTGCTCTGCTGCAAAGCCCTTGAGGAAACTGATTCAGCTTCTTTCCTGCTGAGTCCCTGCATCCAAATATTTCCATTTCTCCAGGATAACATTCTCCAGGCCTTAAGTGCTTTCACCCTGATAGGTCAGGATAAATTATGACATGATGGCTCATGTAATTTGTTGTGTATAATAATCAAGACCCTGAACTGTGCAAATAATTTTTTCTGAAATAAATTGAGATTTATGGTTAAGTTTTAACAATGTCTTGCTCATTTGTCTTTAATTTGCTTCTTGAGTGGGTGATAAAGTTCTACTATCTGTCTCATCTATACTGTATACTTGAGGCCTGGAAAAGGCTGAGAACTTCTGATGCAGACAACAATGTGAAGTTCTCTCCTGTCTTAGTCCATTTTGTGTTGCTATAAAGTAATACCTGGGCTGGTTCATTTATAAAGAAAACAAAGTTAATTTGGCTCATGATTTTGATGACTTGAAAAGTTCAGAATTGGGCATCTATATCTGGGGAGGGCCTCAGGCTGCTGCCACATAATGGAAGGAGAAGGGGAGCTGGTATGTGCAGAGATCACATGGGCAGAGAGGAGGCAAGAGAAAGTAGGAGGGGTGGGGTGGGCAGACTCTTTTTAACAACCAGGTCTTCTAGGAACTAATAGGGAGGGCATTAAGTGATTCACGAGTGATCTGCCCCCATGACCCAAACACCTTCTGTTAGGTTCTACCTCCAACACTGGGGATCAAATTTCAACATGAGGTATGGAGAAGACAAATGTCCAAACTATAGCAACTCGTAACTTGATAATCTATCTGTTCTGAGGCAAAGCAGACCATGAATCACATCCTGACTAGCTGTGAAACCTTGAGCAAGTAGTAAAAGCTATCTGAGGTTTAGCTCCTTCTCTGTCCAACAGGGGCCCTGAGGCAGCCCTGGTAGATCATGGTGGGCACTCAATATTTAGTTGTTCCTGCCCTGTGGTAGGTATGCCCAATTGGACCCAGGAGCAGCCCCTTGTCTGCCCACATTTTGCTCCTGACTATTTCCCAGATGGCTCAGTAAATCATTGCTTAATAAATTCCAGTGCTTTTTATGTTTTTATTTCTCAGTGTGAATTTCATGGTGGGTTCTTCCTATCTTCCTCTAAATTCTATACCGTCCTGATTAATTCTCCTGTCTGATTTCCATAAGACCATAT
This sequence comes from Rhinopithecus roxellana, assembly GCF_007565055.1. NCBI lineage: Eukaryota > Metazoa > Chordata > Mammalia > Primates > Cercopithecidae > Rhinopithecus > Rhinopithecus roxellana. The sequence continues at coordinate 153,526,814 of NC_044551.1, read as the reverse complement.
ATACTGTTTTTACTGGGGAACATTGGTGACAAGGGTCTGGAAGGGTTCCCCCTTATGGGACATGAGGTTCTAATTATGAGGCTTGACTCACACCCTGTCCAAATACTCAGCGTAGATATATGTCTTGGGCCCACTTTGTGGCACTAGCTCAGAAGACCAACGTATCTGGGAACTCTAGCTAGAAGGAGAGGCAGTTTGGTCATGTTGCCTATATCCTAATGTCAGAAATAAGAAAATTTATTGGTGAAATATTTTTATCATGTGGAGCAGCAGGGCAGTCTGGATCCTGACCTACTGCCATTGGATTCCACCCCTCCCTATCTCCCTGAAGGAATCCCAAAAGAGAACTTCCACTTCTAGGCATGATGGAATAAAACAACCTCCCTCTCCTAGAGAAAACCAGTACTAATCCTGGATATGATACAAAACCCAAGTGCCTAAAGGTCCTCAAAAGTAAACAAAAGCAGACAGACTGGTGGTGAGTGCATGTTAGTTTAGATGAGGGAGCCAGGGAGCTGTATAAATAAACCTCTGAGGCGTTTAGCCTAAGGCTAAGCTGAATACACAGAGGCAGACAGGGTTGCATGAAAAAAACCTGTAATCTTTCCAGCCTGGGGAACCAGAAAAGTGAAGTTGGGCAATTGAGCTGGATGCTGAAGAGAAGAGTGAGAGACCCTCAAAAGAGAAGAAAAGCCAGATAGGAGATCCCCAAACTCTGCCTACCCACATCTCTGTATAATCCCTAAACTATTCAGGCATGGAACAGATTTAGAGCAGCTAAACTGAAGACAAAATGTCTTCTTTAAGACCAAAGCTGCTGCCTGAGAAATAGAATTTGCAAATTCAAGCTCAGCCAAGAAAAATTATCTGCTGAAACAAAGAACAAAGGAAGCAACACCCATTGGGTTAAAAACAAACAGACAAACCCTCAAAACCCAAGATTCCTAAATCCTCCTAACTTAACATTCATAATGTTTAGGATATAATCTGAAATTACCTGACATTCAAAGAATTAAAAAGATGGGCTGGGTTTGGTGGCTCATGCCTGTAATTCCAGCACTCAGGGAGGTGGAGGCAAGAGGATCACTTGAGGCCAGGAGTTTGAGATAAGACTGGGCAACATATTGAGAGACATTGTTTCTACTTAAAAAAAAAAAGAAGAAGGCGAAAGGGGAACGGGAAGGGGAAAGGGAAAAAGAAGGAGAAGGAGAAGGAGAAAGAGAAAGAGGAGAAGAAGAAGAAGAAGAGGAGGAGGAGGAAGAAGAAGAAGAAGAAGGAGGAGGAGGAGGAGGAAGAGGAGGAGGAGGTTGTGGCGGCGGGGCTGGGGGTGAGAAGGAGGTTGGGGAGGAAGAGGAAGAAGAAAGAAGGAAGTCAAGAAGATGGACGGACGGACGAAGGAGTGAGAAGGAAAGGAGGAGAGGAGAGAAGAAGGAAGAATACGCAAGTAAGAAGAGAATAAGCTAACAGAAGAAGAAGAAGCAGAAAAAAGACGAAAATAGAAAGCCTCCGACGAAGAGAAGAAGATCAAATTAGTCAGGTGTGATGGTACCAACTTATATTCCCAGCTACTCAGGAAGCCATCCTTAGCTGAAGCAGGAGGATGGCTTGAGCCTAGGACTTTGAGGCTACTGTGAGCTATGATTGCACCACTGCACTCCAGCCTGGGAGACAGAGTGAGACCCTGTTTCAAAACACAAAAACAAAACCAAAAACAAACAAACAAAGAGGATGGAGCACATTCTCAAGAGAAAACAGTAATTGAGTCCTAGTCTGAAATGAACCAAATGTTGAAAGTAACATACAAGGATTTTAAAGTAACTATCATAACTATTCTTAAAAAGTAAACCCAATCATATTTTCAATAAAGGAAAATCTGAGCAGAGAAATCTAGATAATAAAGCAATGAAAACTATAGAACTGAAATATATAATCTCAAAACTTAAAATAAAAAGTCATAGGATGGACTTAATAGCCAAATGGACATAATGGAGATAAAAGTAAACTCAAAGAAAAAGGAACAGAAATTATACAAGGTGAAAGAGAAAGAAGAAATATTAAAAACAAAACGAACAAAATATGTGGCTCTGTTAGATAACATTATATCAAACAGTAAACATACATGTATTTGAAATGCCATAGGAGATGAGAGAGTAAGAATGCAAAGAAAACATTTAAAGTAAATAATAATAATGATAAAATAACAAATAAAATCCCTGGTATATAGATATTAAACAATACAGTTCTAAATAATCTTCTGAAAAAAGAAATCACACAAGAAATTGGAAAATATTTGAACTGAGTGATAATAAAAATATGATATCAAAAATTTTGAGTTGAAGGCAATGCTTAGAGGGAATGTTGTAAGTTCATAAGGCTATATTAAAAAAGAAAGAACTTAAATCGATGATCTAAACTTCTATCTTAAAAATCTAGAAAAAGAAAAGCAAATTAAACATAAAGTAATCAGACAAAATGAGATAAAGACAAGAACAGTTAATAAAATAGAAAGTAACAATAAAGAAAAAAAGAAATCAAAGCTTGTTCTTTGAGATCAATAAAACTGATAAAATTTCTAGCCAGAATTATCAAGAAATAAAGTAGAAGAGTAAAAAGGGAGATATCACTACAGAGTCTTCAACTATTAAGCAGATAATAAGATAATATTATGAGAAACTTTATGACAATAAATTTTACAATCTAGACAAAATGGAAAAATTTCCTGAAAGACACAATTGCCAAAACTGACCCAAGAAGAAACAGAAAACTTTAACAGATTTAGCTCACTTAAGAAAATTGAATTTTGTAATGTAAAATTTTCCTGAAGACAAAAAACTCCTGGCCCCAGTTGTTTGGTTGGTGAATTCTATCCAATATTTAAGGAAGAAAGAATATTAATCTCTCTGGAAAATCAGAAGAGGAGGAATACCAATCAAGTTAATTTATTAAAAAATCAATCAGTACAATTTATTATATTAGTACAAAAGAGAAAAAAACCCACAAAATTATTTCAACAGACACAGATACCTCCCACCCCTTAATTTAATATTCTTTTATGGTAAAAGCTTTCCACAAACAGGAAGCAAAAGAGAATTGTCTAAACCTAATCAAGGGCATCTATATAAAACCTATAGACAACAGTGCAGGGCTTAATGATACCTTCTTAAAATAATAAACAAGGCAAAGATTGTGTCACCAATTTTATTTAATATTGTACTGAAGTTCCAAGCCAGTGCAATATAGCAAGATAATTAGGTAAATGGCAGATTGAAGAGGAAGAAGTAAAACTCTTATTTGCAGACATGATTAGGTATGAAGAAAACTTTACAGACTGCTAAGAGGCCGAACAGTACTTTTGATAGCCTCATTGGAACCGGGAGACAAAAGTTTTGTACAAGGTCTGCCAAGGAAGTGGATTCTCCCTGATAAATTTCTGTGCTGAAGGTTAGACTTCTAAAGGGTTCCACCCTAGGAATAATGATAAATGAGACCTAGGCAAGCTGTCACAGAACTTCAGCTCAGCTTCAAATATTTCAGTCCCAAAAATTGGTTTAAAAGGCTCTGTAGATTGGGGCGGAGCAAGATGGCCGAATAGGAACAACTCCAGTCTCCAACTCCCAGCGCGAGCGACACAGAAGACCGGTGATTTCTGCATTTTCAACTGAGGTACTGGGGTCATCTCACTAGGGAGTGCCGGACAATCGGTGCTGGTCAGCTGCTGCAGCCTGACCAGCGAGAGCTGAAGCAGGGCGAGGCATCGCCTCACCTGGAAGCGCAAGGGGGAAGGGGATCCGTTTTCCTAGCCAGGGGAACTGAGACACACAACACCTGGAAAATCGGGTAACTCCCACCCCAATACTGCGCTGTAAGCATACAGGCATTCCAGGAGAATATATCCCACACCTGGCCGGGAGGGTCCCACGCCCACGAAGCCTCCCTCACTGCTAACACAGCAGTCTGCCGCGATCTATCCGCAAGGCAGCAGCGAGGCTGGGGGAGGGGCGCCCGCCATTGCTGAGGCTTAAGTAGGTAAACAAAGCCGCTGGGAAGCTCGAACTGGGTGGAGCTCACAGCAGCTCAAGGAAGCCTGCCTGTCTCTGTAGTCTCCACCTCTGGGGACAGCGCACAGCTGAAGACCAACAGGGGAAGTAGCGGGAGCCGGTGCAGACGCGAACGACTCTGTCTGACAGCTTTGGGGAGAGCCGCGGATCTCCCAACGCGGAGGTTGAGATCTGAGAACGGACAGACTGCCTGCTCAGGTGTGTCCCTGACCCCTGAGTAGCCTAGCTGGGAGAAATCCCCCACTAGGGGCAGTCTGACACCCCACACCTCACAGGGTGGAGTACACCCCTGAGAGGACACTTCCAAAGGAAGAATCAGACAGGTACACTCGCTGTTCAGCAATATTCTATCTTCGGCAACCTCTGCTGCTGATACCCAGGCAAACAGGGTCTGGAGTGGACCTCAAGCAATCTCCAACAGACCAACAGACAGTCCTTCTGACTGTCAGAAGGAAAACTATCAAACAGGAAGGACACCTATACCAAAACCCCATCAGTTCGTCACCACCATCAAAGACCAGAGACAGATAAAACCACAAAGATGGGGAAGAAGCAGGGCAGAAAAGCTGGAAATTCAAAAAATAAGAGCGCATCTCCCCCTGCAAAGGAGCGCAGCCCATCACCAGCAACGGATCAAAGCTGGTCAGAGAATGACTTGGACGAGAGGAGAGAAGAAGGCTTCAGTCCATCAAACTTCTCAGAGCTAAAGGAGGAATTACGTACCCAGCGCAAAGAAACTAAAAATCTTGAAAAAAGAGTGGAAGAATTGACAGCTAGACTCATTAATGCAGAGAAGATCATAAACGAAATGACAGAGATGAAAACCATGACACGAGAAATACGTGACAAATGCACAAGCTTCAGTAACCGACTCGATCAACTGGAAGAAAGAGTATCAGCGATTGAAGATCAAATGAATGAAATGAAGCGAGAAGAGAAACCAAAAGAAAAAAGAAGAAAAAGAAATGAGCAAAGCCTGCAAGAAGTATGGGATTACGTAAAAAGACCAAATCTACGTCTGATTGGGGTGCCTGAAAGTGAGGGGGAAAATGGAACCAAGTTGGAAAACACTCTTCAGGATATCATCCAGGAGAACTTCCCCAACCTAGTAGGGCAGGCCAACATTCAAATTCAGGAAATACAGAGAACGCCACAAAGATACTCCTCCAGAAGAGCAACTCCAAGACACATAATTGCCAGATTCACCAAAGTTGAAATGAAGGAAAAAATCTTAAGGGCAGCCAGAGAGAAAGGTCGGGTCACCCACAAAGGGAAGCCCATCAGACTAACAGCAGATCTCTCGGCAGAAACTCTACAAGCCAGAAGAGAGTGGGGGCCAATATTCAACATTCTTAAAGAAAAGAATTTTAAACCCAGAATTTCATATCCAGCCAAACTAAGTTTCATAAGTGAAGGAGAAATAAAATCCTTTACAGATAAGCAAATGCTTAGAGATTTTGTCACCACCAGGCCTGCCTTACAAGAGACCCTGAAGGAAGCCCTAAACATGGAAAGGAACAACCGGTACCAGCCATCGCAAAAACATGCCAAAATGTAAAGACCATCGAGGCTAGGAAGAAACTGCATCAACTAACGAGCAAAATAACCAGTTAATATCATAATGGCAGGATCAAGTTCACACATAACAATATTAACCTTAAATGTTAATGGACTAAATGCTCCAATTAAAAGACACAGACTGGCAAACTGGATAAAGAGTCAAGACCCATCAGTCTGCTGTATTCAGGAGACCCATCTCACATGCAGAGACATACATAGGCTCAAAATAAAGGGATGGAGGAAGATCTACCAAGCAAATGGAGAACAAAAAAAAGCAGGGGTTGCAATCCTAGTCTCTGATAAAACAGACTTTAAACCATCAAAGATCAAAAGAGACAAAGAAGGCCATTACATAATGGTAAAGGGATCAATTCAACAGGAAGAGCTAACTCTCCTAAATATATATGCACCCAATACAGGAGCACCCAGATTCATAAAGCAAGTCCTTAGAGACTTACAAAGAGACTTAGACTCCCATACAATAATAATGGGGGACTTCAACACTCCGCTGTCAACATTAGACAGATCAACGAGACAGAAAGTTAACAAGGATATCCAGGAATTGAACTCATCTCTGCACCAAGCGGACCTAATAGACATCTATAGAACTCTCCACCCCAAATCAACAGAATATACATTCTTCTCAGCACCACATCGCACTTATTCCAAAATTGACCACATAATTGGAAGTAAAGTACTCCTCAGCAAATGTAAAAGAACAGAAATTATAACAAACTGTCTCTCAGACCACAGTGCAATCAAACTAGAACTCAGGACTAAGAAACTCAATCAAAACCGCTCAACTACATGGAAACTGAACAACCTGCTCCTGAATGACTACTGGGTACATAACGAAATGAAAGCGGAAATAAAGATGTTCTTTGAAACCAATGAGAACAAAGATACAACATACCAGAATCTCTGGGACACATTTAAAGCAGTGTGTAGAGGGAAATTTATAGCACTAAATGCCCACAAGAGAAAGCAGGAAAGATCTAAAATTGACACTCTAACATCACAATTAAAAGAACTAGAGAGGCAAGAGCAATCACATTCAAAAGCTAGCAGAAGGCAAGAAATAACTAAGATCAGAGCAGAACTGAAGGAGATAGAGACACAAAAAACCCTCCAAAAAATCAATGAATCCAGGAGTTGGTTTTTTGAAAAGATCAACAAAATTGACAGACCGCTAGCAAGGCTAATAAAGAAAAAAAGAGAGAGGAATCAAATAGATGCAATAAAAAATGATAAAGGGGATATCACCACTGACCCCACAGAAATACAAACTACCATCAGAGAATACTATAAACGCCTCTACGCAAATCAACTAGAAAATCTAGAAGAAATGGATAATTTCCTGGACACTTACACTCTCCCAAGGCTAAACCAGGAAGAAGTTGAATCCCTGAATAGACCAATAGCAGGCTCTGAAATTGAGGCAACAATTAATAGCCTACCCACCAAAAAAAGTCCAGGACCAGATGGATTCACAGCTGAATTCTACCAGAGGTACAAGGAGGAGCTGGTACCATTCCTTCTGAAACTATTCCAATCAATAGAAAAAGAGGGAATCCTCCCTAACTCATTTTATGAGGCCAACATCATCCTGATACCAAAGCCTGGCAGAGACACAACAAAAAAAGAGAATTTTAGACCAATATCCCTGATGAACATCAATGGAAAAATCCTCAATAAAATACTGGCAAACCGGATTCAGCAGCACATCAAAAAGCTTATCCACCATGATCAAGTGGGCTTCATCCCTGGGATGCAAGGCTGGTTCAACATTCGCAAATCAATAAACGTAATCCAGCATATAAACAGAACCAAAGACAAGAACCACATGATTGTCTCAATAGATGCAGAAAAGGCTTTTGACAAAATTCAACAGCCCTTCATGCTAAAAACGCTCAATAAATTCGGTATTGATGGAACGTACCTCAAAATAATAAGAGCTATTTATGACAAACCCACAGCTAATATCATACTGAATGGGCAAAAACTGGAAAAATTCCCTTTGAAAACTGGCACAAGACAGGGATGCCCTCTCTCACCACTCCTATTCAACATAGTGTTGGAAGTTCTGGCTAGGGCAATCAGGCAAGAGAAAGAAATCAAGGGTATCCAGTTAGGAAAAGAAGAAGTCAAATTGTCCCTGTTTGCAGATGACATGATTGTATATTTAGAAAACCCCATCGTCTCAGCCCAAAATCTCCTTAAGCTGATAAGCAACTTCAGCAAAGTCTCAGGATACAAAATTAATGTGCAAAAATCACAAGCATTCTTATACACCAGCAACAGACAAGCAGAGAGCCAAATCAGGAATGAACTTCCATTCACAATTGCTTCAAAGAGAATAAAATACCTAGGAATCCAGCTTACAAGGGATGTAAAGGACCTCTTCAAGGAGAACTACAAACCACTGCTCAGTGAAATCAAAGAGGACACAAACAAATGGAAGAACATACCATGCTCATGGATAGGAAGAATCAATATCGTGAAAATGGCCATACTCCCCAAGGTTATTTATAGATTCAATGCCATCCCCATCAAGCTACCAATGACTTTCTTCACGGAATTGGAAAAAAACTGCTTTAAAGTTCATATGGAACCAAAAAAGAGCCCGCATTGCCAAGACAATCCTAAGTCAAAAGGACAAAGCTGGAGGCGTCACGCTACCTGACTTCAAACTATACTACAAGGCTACAGTAACCAAAACAGCATGGTACTGGTACCAAAACAGAGATATAGACCAATGGAACAGAACAGAGTCCTCAGAAATAATACCGCACATCTACAGCCATCTGATCTTTGACAAACCTGAGAGAAACAAGAAATGGGGAAAGGATTCCCTATTTAATAAATGGTGCTGGGAAAATTGGCTAGCCATAAGTAGAAAGCTGAAACTGGATCCTTTCCTTACCCCTTATACGAAGATTAATTCAAGATGGATTAGAGACTTAAATGTTAGACCTAATACCATAAAAACCCTAGAAGAAAATCTAGGTAGTACCATTCAGGACATAGGCATGGGCAAGGACTTCATGTCTAAAACACCAAAAGCAACGGCAGCAAAAGCCATAATTGACAAATGGGATCTAATTAAACTAAAGAGCTTTTGCACAGCAAAAGAAACTACCATCAGAGTGAACAGGCAACCTACAGAATGGGAGAAAATTTTTGCAACCTACTCATCTGACAAAGGGCTAATATCCAGAATCTACAAAGAACTCAAACAAATATACGAGAAAAAAACAAACAACCCCATCAAAAAGTGGGGAAAGGATATGAACAGACATTTCTCAAAAGAAGATATTCATACAGCCAACAGACACATGAAAAAATGCTCATCATCACTGGCCATCAGAGAAATGCAAATCAAAACCACAATGAGATACCATCTCACACCAGTTAGAATGGCAATCATTAAGAAGTCAGGAAACAACAGGTGTTGGAGAGGATGTGGAGAAATAGGAACACTTTTACACTGTTGGTGGGATTGTAAACTAGTTCAACCATTATGGAAAACAGTATGGCAATTCCTCAAGGATCTAGAACTAGATGTACCATATGACCCAGCCATCCCACTACTGGGTATATACCCAAAGGATTATAAATTAGTCTACTACAAAGACACATGTACACGTATGTTTATTGCGGCACTATTCACAATAGCAAAGACTTGGAATCAACCCAAATGTCCATCTGTGACAGACTGGATTAAGAAAATGTGGCACATATACACCATGGAATACTATGCAGCCATAAAAAAGGATGAGTTTGCGTCCTTTGTAGGGACATGGATGCAGCTGGAAACCATCATTCTTAGCAAACTATCACAAGAAGAGAAAACCAAACACCGCATGTTCTCACTCATAGGTGGGAACTGAACAATGAGATCACTTGGACTCGGGAAGGGGAACATCACACACTGGGGTCTATCATGGGGAGGGGGGAGGGGGGAGGAGGGAGGGATTGCATTGGGGAGTTATACATGATATAAATGATGAATTGATGGGTGCTGACGAGTTGATGGGTGCAGCACACCAACATGGCATAAGTATACATATGTAACAAACCTGCACGTTATGCACATGTACCCTAGAACTTAAAGTATAATAAAAAAAAAAAAAAAAAAAAAAAAAAAAAAAAAAAAAAAGGCTCTGTATTACTAGCATCACTAGAAAGCTGGCAGAGACAAAAATCAATTCTTTCTGAAGGAAGATATCATCTTAGCTTTCACATTATCTCTACACTTTCTGTGTATGCAATTATTGACATCCAGTAAAAAAATAACCAGGATCGTGAGAAAATGAATAAGAGCATATAGAAATAACAGACATTATGGAGACACCCACAGAAGCTCCACATAGCAAATTTTAAAATAATTATGCTTACTATATACTTGAGGATTAAAAAAAAGTATGTGAGTTTTTACAGAGAATTAGAAACCAAAAAAAGTAACATATTTGCAAAAGAATCATATAAAAATTATAGAACTGAAGAAGCTGAATTTAAGAATTCAAATGGATGGGTTTAAAAAATTAGACATATTGAAGGAGAGAATTAGTGTGCTAGGATTTAGGATAAAATAATACATTAATAATAAAACACTAGGAGATGTAAAGGTGGAAGACACAGAAAAGAGGGAAAGAGACAAAAAAAGGACAGTTAGATGGTCTAACATACATGCAACTGAAGTTCCTAAATAAAAGGAGAGACGAATGGAACAGAAGCAACATTTGAAGAGAAAATGATTGAGAATTTTCCAAAGCCAACGAGACATTGAAACTAGATTCAAAAGGCACTATGAGCCTCAATCATGATAAACTGAAATCCATACATATACACATATTAGTAAAACTTCTGAGAAAAAAAAGAGAAAAGTCTAAAAAGCAGCCAGAATTTAAAACAAACAAAACATTAACCTTTATAGGAGCAACAATTAGACTGAGAGCTGACTTTAAGAACAACAAAAAAAGAAAGAAGAAAATAACTGAAGCACTAGCTTCCAGATACCAAAAGGAATACAGAGCAAATGAAAATGGTAAACATATGTATAAAAATAATAAATATTAAGTGCAATAAAAATAGTTTTTACAACAAAAAAAGAGTAGAGATTGCAATTCTAGTCTCTGACAAAACAGACTTTAAAGCAGCAAAGATCAAAAAAGAAAAAAAAAGGACATTACATAATGGTAAAGTGATCAATTCAATAAGAAGAGCTAGAGCTAACTAGCCTAAATATATGTGCACCCAATACAGGAGCACTCAGATACATAAAACAAGTTCTTAGAGACTTACAAAGAGACTTAGGCTCCCACTCAATAATATTGGGAGATTTTAACACCCCACTGTCAATATTAGACAGATTAATGAGACAGAAAATGAACAAGGATATCCAGAACTTGAACTCAGTGCTGGACCAAGCAGACCTAATAGACATCTACGGAACTCTCCACCCTAAATCAATAGAATATACATTCTTCTCAGTAGCACATGGTACTTATTCTAAAATCAACCACATAATTGGAAGTAAACCACTCCTCAGCAAATACAAAAGAACTGAAATAATAATAAACAGTCTTTTGGACCATAGTGCAATCAAATTAGAACTCATGATTAAGAAATTCACTCAAAATCACACAATTACATGGAAATTGAACAACCTGCTCCTGAATGACTTTTGGGTAAATAAGGAAACTAAGGCAGAAATCAAGAAGTTCTTTGAAACCAGTGAGAATAAAGAGACAACGTACTAGAATCTCAGGGACACAGTTAAAGCAGCATTAAGAGGCAAATTTATAGCACTAAATGCCCACATCAGAAAGCTATTAAGATCTTAAATTAACACCCTAACATCACAATTAAAAGAGCTAGAGAAGCAAGAGCAAACTGATCAAAAAACTAGCAGAAGACAAGAAATAACTAAGATCAGAGCAGAATTGAAAGAGAGACCCAAAAATCCCTGAAAAAAAAAAAAAAATCAATGAATCCAGGAGCTGTTTTTTTTGGAAAAAATTAACAAAATAGATAGACTGCTAGCTAGACTAATAAAGAAAAAAAGAGAGAAGAATCAAATAGACACAATAACAAATGATAAAGAGGATATTACCACTGACTCCACAGAAATACAAACTACTATCAGAGAATACTATAAACACCTTTAAGTGAATAAACTAGAAAATCTAGAAGAAATGGATAAATTTCTGGATATATACACTCTCCCAACACTAAACCAAGAAAAAGTCAAATCCCTAAATAGACCAATGACAAGTTATGAAATTGAGACAGTAATTAATAGCTTACAAACCAAAGAAAAGCCCAGGACCAGACAGATTCACAGCCAAATTCTACCAGAGGTACAAAGAGGAGCTGGTACCATTCCTTCTGCAACTATTCCAAACAGTTGAAAAGGAGGGACTCCTCCCAAGCTCATTTTATGAAGACAGCATCATCCTGATACCAAAACAGAAACACAACAAAAAAAAGAAAACTTCAGACCAATATTCCAATCAACATCAATGCAAAAATCCTCAATAAAATACTAACGAACTGAATCCAGCAGCACATCAAAAAACTTATCCACCACAATGAATTCTGCTTCATCTCTGGGATACAAGGCTGGTTCAACACACGCAAATCAATAAACATAATCCATTACATAAACAGAACGAAAAACCACATCGTTATCTCAATAGATGCAGAAAAGGCTTTGATAAAATCCAACATCCCTTTCTGTCAAAAAAGTCTCAATAAACTAGGGATTGATGGAACATATCTCAAAATGATAAAAGCTATTTATGACAAATCCACAGCCAATATAACATTGAATGGGCAAAAGCTGGAAACATTCTCTTTGAAAACCGGTACAAGACAAGGATGCCCTCTCTCACCACTCCTATTCAACATTGTATTGGAAGTTCTGGCCGGGGCAATAAGGCAAGAGAAAGAAATAAAGGGTATTCAAATAGGAGGAAAGGAAGTCAGATTATCTCTGCTTACAGATGACATGATTATGTATTTAGAAAACCCTGTCATCTCAGCCCCAAAACTCCTTAAGCTGATAAGCAATTTCAGCAAAGTCTCAGGATACAAAATCAATGTACAAAAATCACACGCATTCCTTTACACCAACAACAGACAAGCAAAGAGCCAAATCATCAATGAATTATTATTCACAATTGCTACAAAGAGAATAAGATACCTAGGAATACATCTAACAAGGGACATGAAGGACCTCTTCAAGGAGAACTACAAACCACTGCTAAAGGAAATAAGAGATGAAACAAACAAATGGAAAAATATTCCATCCTCATGGATGGAATATCATAAAAATGGCCATACTGCCCAAGTAATTTATAGATTCAATGCTGTTCCTATCAAACTGCCATTGACATTCTTCACAGAATTAGAAAAAAACTACTTTAAATTTCATATGGAATCAAAGAAGACCCCGTATAGCCAAGACAATCCTAAACGAAAAGAACAAAGCTGGAGGCATCATGCTACCTGACTTCAAACTATACTATGAGGCTACCATAACCAAAACAGCATGGTGCTTATACCAAAACAGATATATAGACCAATGGAACAGAACAGAGACCTCAGAAATAATATCACACATCTACAACCATCTGATCTTCAACAAACCTGACAAAGACAAGAAATGGGGAAAGAATCTCCTATTCAATAAATGGTGCTGGGAAAACTGCCTAGCCATATGCAGAAAACTGAAACTGGACCCCTTCTTTATGCCTTACACAAAAATTAACTCAAGATGGATTAAAGACTTAAATGTGAAACCCAAAACCATAAAAACCCTAGAAGAAAATCTAGGCAATACCACTCAGGACATAGGCATGAACCAAGACTTAATGAATAAAACACCAAAAGCAATTTTGACAAAAAGCAAAATTGACAAATGAAATCTAATTGTACTAAAGAGCCTCTGCACAGCAAAAGAAACTATCATCAGAGTGAACAGGCAACCTAAAGAATGGGAGAAAATTTTTGCAATCTACCCATCTGACAAAGGTCTAATATCTAGAATTTTCTAGGAACGAAAACAAATTTACAAGAAAAAATCAAACAACCCCATCAAAAAGTGGGCAAAGGATATGAACAGACACTTCTCAAAAGAAAACATTTACATGGCCAACAAACATATGAAAAAAAAGCTCAACATCACTGATCATTACAGAAATGCAAATCGAAACCACAATGAGATACCATCTTACACCAGGCAGAATGGTGATATTGAGGCTGTGGAGAAACACTTTTCCACTGTTGGTGGGAATGTAAATTAGTTCAACCATTGTGGAAGACAGTATGATGATTCATCAAGAGTCTAGAACCAGAAATATCATTTGACCCAATAATCCTGCTACTGGGTATATACCCAAAGTAATATAAATCATTCTACTATAAAGACACATGCACATGTATGTATATTACAGCACTATTTACAATACAAAGACATGGAACCAAACCAAATCCCCATCAATGATAGACTGGATAAGGAAAATGTGGTATGTATACACCATGGAATACTATGCCTTCATGAAAAGGAGTAAGATCATGTCCTTTGCAGGGACATGGATGAAGCTGGAAGCCATCGTTGTCAGCAAACTAGCACAGAAAGAGAAAACAAAACACTGCATGTTCTCACTCATAAGTGGGAGTTGAAAAATGAGAGCACACAGACACTGGGAGGGGAACAACACACACCAGGCCTGTTGGGGGGTGGGAGTAAGGGGAGGGAACTTAGAGGACAGGTCAATAGGTACAGCAAACCACCATGGCACACATATACCTATCTAACAAATCTGTAAGTGCTGCACATGTATCCCAGAACATAAAGTAAAATTTAAAAAAATAGATTTTATGTGTTAAAATATATATAAATGAAAGTGCAAGATAAGGGAATTAGAGTTTATATGGCCCTTGAATTGTTAAAGAAGTTGTAATGTTAGATCTGGATGCAAGTTATAATCTCTAGGTGAATAACTAAAACATGAATAAATAATGAAAGGTAGCTTAATTGAAAAATTGTAAAAAAGAAAAAAAAAGGAAATAACAAAAATATGTAACCCAAAAGAAATCAAGAAAAGAGAAAAAAGAAAAAATGTAGAATTGTCAGGATAAACAAAATATTAAAACTCAAATGTAATAGGAATGTTCTTAATTACAAATGGATTTAAATATTCAATTAACAGAAAGATTGACATAGTGGATTAGGAAGGAAAAAATCAAACTATACCCTATTTACAAAAGATTCACATAAAATATAAAAACATAGACAGGTTGAAAAATAAAGTGATGGGATATGATATCCCATGAAAACACTAACAAAGACAAGTTAATATAATTATACTAACATCAAAGTAGACTTTAAAGCAAAAAATCTTACCGAAGATAAAGAAGTGATTTTAATAAAATAAAATAGTTCAATTTACTAAGAATATGTGACAGTTTTAAATCCAACTATATCTAGTATCATAGTTTCATTTTTTAAAATAAGGAGCAAAATATAATCTGGAGAAACAGTCAAATTCACAATTATATAAAGCAATAATTTTAATATGTGATAAACAAAGATTTGAATAACAGGTTATTCAACCTGACTTATTAGACATATAAAAGCATTGTATACGTGGACTAACAGAAGTTGACCATATCCTGGGTCAAAAAGTAGTCTCATCAAATTCCAAAGATTGGGCCTGGAGCAGTGGCTCATACCCGTAATCCCAGCATTTTGGGAGACTGAGGCAGAAGCATAGCTTGAGACCAGAAATTTGAGACCAGCCTGAGCAACATAGTGAGCTCCCATCTCAACAATGACAACAAATTAAATGGGCATGGTGGTGTCAACCTGTAGCCCTAGCTATTGGGGAGGTTGAGGTGGGAGGACTGCTTAAGCTCAGGAGTTCAAGGCTGCAGTGAGCTATAACTGGGCCACAGCACAACAGCCTGGGTGACAGAGCAAGACCCTGTCTCTATATAAAAACAAAAACAACAACAACAACAACAAAAAATTCCAAAGATTGAAGTCATATAAAATATATTCTCTGTCCATAATGCAATTAAGTTAGAAATTGATAACAAAATGAAAACTCCAAAGTCCCTAATTATTTGGAAATTAATAAATACATCTCTAAAAAACTCCATGAGTCAATCTGCAATTGATATTAGAAAATATTTTAACTGAATTATAAGAAAATATTACATATAGAAATATTACATATAAAAACCCATGGAATGAAAGCCATGCTGAAAAGAAAATTTAGAGCTTTGTGTGTTTATTAGAAAATTTAAAAGTCTGGGAAAAATCAGTAAGTTTAAACCCATCTAACAATGTTAGGAAAAAACTAAGGTATTAAAACCAAAAAGACTTTTTAAAAGAAAAACGAAAAGGAAGTACATAAAAAGAATAGAAAAGCTGAAATGTTACATGACAAAATAGGCTCAAAGTTGAACATTGGCTTTTTAACAAAATTAATAAAATTGACAAGTTTCTTGTGAGATCATGTTTTAAAATTGCCTAATAAAGTACACAACTAAAGAAGATACACATCAGTGTACATCCTAAAGATGTTAAAAAGATAAGTTACATTATTATGAATTATTTTATTTTAATTTTTAGTAAGCTAAAATTTAGATGAAATGAGAAATTATTAGAAAATACATCCTAAAACTAATATAAGAAGTGGGAAATTTGAATAGCTTATATTCATTAAAGAAATTGAATCTATAAGATCTTACTATAAAGAAGCCTCTTTGAGAATTCTACCAAATATTTAAGGAAGAAATATCATTAATCTTACACAAATTGCTTCAGCCATTGGAAAAAAAAAATAACTTTCCAAATCTTTTTATGAGGCCAGGATAACTATACAATCAAAACATAAAATAACCTTAAGAATAGAATATTATTTAATTGAAGCCAATATCATTCATGAACATAGACACAAAAGTTATAAGTGAAATATTAGCAAACCACCTTCAGTCATATGTTAAAAAGACTATTTCTCTTTTAAATTTTTTAAAAGTGATACCAAATAGATGTACACAGCCTGTAATCCCAGCGCTTTTAGGGAGGCTGAGGTGGGTGGATCACCTGAGGTCAGGAGTTCAAGAACAGCCTTGCCAACACAGTGAAGCCCCGTCTCTACTAAAAATTAAAAAAAAAAAAATTAGCCAGGCATGGTGGAAGGCACCTGCAATCCCAGCTACCAAGGAGGCTGAAACAGGAGAATCATTTGAACCTAGGAGGTGGAGATTGCAGTGAGCCCAGATTGAACGACTGGACTCCAGCCTGGGCAACAGAGTGAGACTCTGTCTTAAAAACAAACAAACAAACAAACAAAAAAAGATGTACATATTTTCAGAATACATGTGATAATAAATTTACATAATTTGAAAAAATCAAATCAGTAAAACTGGGATATCCATCACCTTAAATTTGTGCCTTTTCTTTATGCTATAAAAATTCAAATTATTATCTTATTGCTATTTTGAAATATAAAAGATTATGGTAAATTATTGTCATCCTACTGATCTATCAAACAGTAGATCTTATTTCCTCTATCAAACTATATATTTGTACCCATTTATATACCTCTTTTCATTTTCCCTCATCTGTATCTTCCCAGCCTTTTATAACTACCAATCTACTTTCTATATTTCACGAACCAGTTGGGTTGATTCCTGGAATGTAGACTTGGTTTTACATTAGAAAAAAAAAAATCAATGTAATTTCCTACATTAACAGCAACAAAAAAGATCATTATATGATTGTCTCAGTAGATACGGTGAAAGCAGTTAAATTCAATATCCATTTATGATTTTTAAAATATCTTAGGAAATTAAGAATAGAGGAAGTCTATTAACCTGAAATATGATATTTACAAATAACTTATAGCAAACAATCAACTTAGTGGTGTAATATTAAAAGATTTCCCTGTAAGGTCACAAACTAGAATGGATACTCACTATTGTCACTTCTAATCAACCTTGCAGTGGAAGTCTTAGCAAATGCAGTGAAAGAAATTTAAAATAAACACAAATGTTCAAGGATTGAAAAGGTAGAAAACTTCCATTAACAAAACTGCCATTAATTATAGAGATAATTATATTTGTAAAAGATTCAAAGTAATCTATTGAAGAATTATTAGAATTAACAACTAAGTTTCAAAAAGATTGTTCAGTACAAGATCAGAATATGAGCATTTATTACATTTCTATATGCCCATTAGTAAATGAAATTTAAAGGTATGGTTACAATAATCTTAAAATAATCAAATACCTAGGAATAACCTATGTGAAAGAACTTCACACAGAAAACCGTAAAATATTATTTAGAGGAATTAAAGAAGATCTAATTAAAAAGAGGAATGTGCCACATTCACAGGTTTGAAAACTCAGGACTCTATAGACGTCTTCTCTCCCCAGATTTGATCTATAAATTTAAAGAAATTCCAATCAAGAGCCCACCAGATTTACGTCGTATGTGTGTGCATGGGTAATTCGACAAACTGATCCTGAAACAGAGAGAAATACAAGGGGCCAAGAAAAGTCAAGATATCTTTGGAGAAGAAAATGAAAAAAACAGGCTCTACCGGATATTAAGATCTACTATAAAGCTACATTGTGATTTTTACAATGCAGGATTGAAACCTAGGAGAGACAAATAAATCAATGGACTACAACAGAAAGCTTAGAAACAGAACCATACATACATGAACATGTGATTAATGGAAAAGGTGACACTGCAGAGGAGTGGGAAATCAACGACTTTTTAACAAATGGTACTAGAACTACTGGCTATCTAGTTCAGGGAATACTTGACCTTGTCTCCCACATATATAAAAGTCAATCTTGGGAGGATGGTAGACCTAAAATCTGAAAGGCAAAATAGTAAAGCTTGTAGAAAATAACAGGAAAATTTTCTTATAACCTCAGGGCATGGAAAGATTTCTTAACCAAAAACCAAAAATGCTAACCACAAAGAAAAAAACTGATAATTTTGACCACATTAAAAGTAGGGACTTTTACCATCAGAATACACTCTTATGGGAATGAAAAGGCAAAGCCATAAAGTGTGAGAAGGTATTTATATTCCAACAACTGACAAACTGTATCCAGAATATGCAAAGAGTTCTTATTAATAAATAAAACAAAATGCTAATTAAAATATAGATGAGAGATTTAAGCAGGTAATTCACAAAAGAAGTTATGCAAATGACTAAAAGCCACAAAAAGTGCTTAACTATATTAGTAATAAGGAAAGCATAAATTAAAAGCACAATGAGATACTAGTGTTCATTTACTAGAATTGCACACAACAATGAAAACAAACCACTTCTACACATAACAATATGGATGAATCTCATGAACACAATATTGAGCAAAAGAAATCAGACGAATAATTATACACACTGCATGATTCCATTTTTAAAGATCTTAAATACAGGCAATTCTAAACTGCAGCCTATGGGGATAAAACTTAACTGATAAAACTATAAAGAAAAGTAAGGACTGTCAACTATTAACATTAGCGTAGTAGTTTTCTTTTTGGGAGTGATGGTGGTAAGGGGAAAGATTAGGCAAAAACCTACAGGGGAACTTCTGGGCTGCTGCCAATATTCTATTTTCTGACCTGGGTATTTGTTATGTGTTTGTTTTATGGTAATATATTTTTATATTTTTCTGTATGTCTGTTACATTTCACAATGAGTAACTTAAAAAGAGTGAGGGGAACATCCTTCTTTCTTACTTCCTTGGTGGAGAATCAGGGTTACCCAGTATGAATGGCAGAGGGAAAACTGGGTTCTAGACCATCATGGTGATGCCAAGTCAGCCCTGGACCATATACCTCTGAACTGCTTCTACACTACAGAGAAACTAGTTTCAATCTCATTTAAGTCACTCTTGGGAATTAATGTTTCTTGCAGCCAACCTAATCCTAACTTCTACAAGGTAAGAGTTGGAATTGATGCAACTTACACCTAGAAAACACCTATTATATATTTGACCAATGCTTGGTTCCAGGTACAGCAAGAGAAACACGTAGACAATGAAGGATTGAGAAAAGGTAAGACACCCTAGATCCCTGGATGGGCTAAATGCTTCTCTCTGATCCCTTAAATCCCATGATTAGAATTGGACAAAAGTCAATTTTTTATTTCTGAGAATAACTTAGATCAGCTGCCAAGTCTCCAGGGTAGTTGCTACCAACAACCACCACCCCCACACAGGTTTCTCTTGTCCCATGGAAGGCTGATCTATGGTCATTGCCAAATAGTAAACATATTTTTGCTAAAATTAGACCAACTCTTTGTTTAAAAGGAACTTCGGGGCCTTTCCAATTGTCCTTGGGCCCAAGCACAGTCAGACTACGAAGATTTATTTTTCAGAACTGAGCTGCATTTAGCTTTCTATGTAGGGCACAGGGTCTTGAACTGAGCACTAAGCAGAAGCAGGGACGGGTCATTCTCGTTCCCAGAATTGGATTGAGCCCAGGTTATTTTAAAGCAAGCTATGAAGCAAATCAAAGTTGTTTTTAAATACATAAATCCAATAAGCCAGCTGGACTCAGGACTAGACCTATATCTTTTCTAGAATTATTCAACCAGAAAATAAAAATATTCCCTAAACTGAACCTGAATTGAATTGTACTGTTTTTGCATTTGGTTCAAGTCCTGGGATTTTGGCAGGAGGGGACAGCCATGTGTTTGTGCAGGGGGAGATCAGGTCTGGAGTCTGTCGGCAGGGCAGAAGGTTCTATGAGCCTGCTTGTGTTTGCAACTGTAAAAAAAAAAAAACCTTGTTAGGGGTCTGACATGCAGGAGCTCTCGCTGCAGATAGCAATTCAGCCATTGAAGGGGAAGATGACCTATATTCGTCTGTAGAGACTTGGCATTTGCTGTTTAATCAGTCCTTGAGAAATCAGCTACGGTCCAGGGAAAACTGCAGAGAGTTTGGACTTGTGCTTAATGCTCTCCAAGATGGACAGCCTACCTGGCAGGTATGATTTGTTACACAGAGAATGCAATGTTTTCTTCTCCAAACATACTCCTCAGGCATAGTAAAGAAAGCATTGTACCTCTCCAAACACTCTACAGAAGTTGTGGAGTTTGATCAAGGGAAGGTTTCACTAGCACAGACACTCCGGCTCAGAACACAATGTATTGTAATGCAAATGAATTCAATCCTTCATGGGGAATCCGGAGATTTTCAAAGAGGTACAAGAGGAGGGAACAAATGGCTGCTCAAAGAAAACTATAGAAATAAAGCAAAGCAGTGTCACAACATTTTGTCGCTGTGAGCCTCACAGCTGCCTAAAATCAGAAATAACTGATTCACACCACAGCAGGGGTTCAAAGGAGGAAACCGATGTTGAGGCCCCTGTCCCACCCACCAAAATCATAAAGATCAGAGTAAAAAGGAATCTGGGGTTGGTGTCTTGAGGTCCTAATGATGTCGGTATTGGTGATGGTTCTGAACAGCCACCATTTACGCATGGATCAATTTATATCACACCTTATAGCATAGTAAGCACTGAGGGATTGGAAAAGAAAAATACGTGGTATCATTTTCCTCTAGAATTGCATCCTCTAGTGGGGAATGCCAGACAGCAATGGTTGAAGAATCAAATTTTTCAGGCCCCAGAGTTTTCCCAGATTTGTCCCTAAGTTTTAGACTGCTGAGATGAATTACCTAATGAAGCTGTGAAGAAAGAAAGCATTAGGATGCCTCAGTGGCCAAAGGGCCATGTCCTAATCTCATCTTGTAGCTCTAATGATAGAAAAAAACAGTGAGAAAGTTGCCATATCACTTCCCTGCTTAAAACCCCTTGATGGTTTCTGATATTCTTTGGATCAAGTCTGCAGTCTTCAGTTTCCTTCGAAGGCCTGCACCATCTGGTGCCTGCCTGCGCCTCCAGCCTGGTCACCCTTTGTTTCCCCCCAACAACACAAGCTTGGTCTCAGCTTGCCATGGTTCTAGCTTGCCATGGTTCTGTCCACCCCAGGACCTTTGTACCTGTCATTTCCTCTGCCTTTTGGCTGGGCAAATCTCTCTAATTCTCAAAGCACAGCTTTACTGTCACTTCACTGGGAGGCCCCTTATCCACATATTCCAGATCAAGTTTCTGGTCTATCTGTCCATTGACCTCTTTACACTGCTTTCCCAGCACTTAGCACGATTATAATTATAAGAATACTGTGTAATTATTTGTAAGCCACATTTCCTGCTGGGTTGTAAGCTTTGTTAGGTCAGAGTTTACATCTATTTTAACTTAACACTATATCCCACCCCTAGCATGGTGCCTGGCTCATAGTCATAAAAGTGGCTAACATTTGTTTGGGTACTTGCCACCTTCTTCATGCATGAACCTAATTAATCCTCATAATCACCCATGAAATAAATGCTATTGGTATGCTTGCTTTGCAGATGGGGGTTTGGAGGAATGGAGAAGTTAAATAACTTGCCCACGGTGACCCAGCCAGTAAATAGTAAGAATTTGAATCTAGATAGTGGAGCTCCAGAGCTTGTGGTCTTAGCAACTGTATTGTGGTGGCTCAAGAAGGGTTTGTCCAATGAATAAGTTTATAAAGAAATGAATGCAATTGGGTTTACATGGCGTTCATGAGACTAATTGACCAAGGAGTGGCAAGAGTGTGAGGTGTGTTTTCTCTCTGCCTGTTACATATGCTAACATTTATTTAGTATTTATTACAAGCCCATTCCCTTGTTTTGCTGATAAGGAAACTGATGCTTAGAAAATTTAGTAACAGGCCATACAAGTAACAAGTAGCTGAATTTGGATTTCAACCTTTTACACTGTATTACACTGTCTCCCACATAAAATTGGGAATAACAAATGTCTATAAAAATGAAGAGAGAGCGCCACACTTGTGGATTTTAATCACGTGCACCCAGACACACAAAGCCCTTTCGAATGAAAGCAAAGTGGATGGGATTTAGATTCTTTTTTCTCTTTCCTTTGGAATTCAACCCAAGTAAGGCATAGAAAATGACCGTGGATGACAGCTGGGATCTTGCACTGGCAGACAAAGAGTCTTGTTCTTCATATTTAGACACAAACACTTGCATTTCAGACTAGGAGACTTGTAGCTAGCAGACAGCCATCTGCTTTTGCTAGGTCCTACCTGGCTCCCCAAATCCTTACCTCTCTTCTACCAATTGCTCAATCTGGCTATCCTGGCCCCAAGTATTATTAACTCTGGTCCTTGGAATATTAACTCTGGTCTGAGGACTTGAAGGAGCATCAGTCAGTCCTTGTGAGGTTGACAGAATTCACCTTTGTAGGCAGTCAGGTTTTAACCTTGGGCACTGGTTTGATGGCTCCTTCATTCACCCAGTGAACAGTAACTGAGCACCTATTACATGGCAGGTCACATGCAGAGTGTTAGAGCTATAACAGTGAACAAAAACACGGATGCTGTCACCATGACACAGGCCGCCTCCTCCAGCAAATGAGAAGCTGACATAAAGCAACTGGTCACAAAATTAATTACATAATTATGGCACAAGGTGATGTAAAATGTCACCAGAAGATGCCTTCCCTGCTCCAACTGGTTGTTTGCCTGTCCCTACCCCCACTGGTGCCCAATTATAGGAGGCAAGCTCACAGCTGGCAATCAGAGAGGTTGTGTCCTTCATCTTCTAAATGATAAGAAATGTATTTCCTAGGGCCAGATTCTCCCAGTCGATACCAAGTAGAAAACAAAGCATAACTGGTTTAGTGGGGTGGCGGTGGGGGGGTGGTTATTTGCCACCAAGACAGAAGGAATAAAAGGACTGGGAAAGAGAGGAGAGGAACTTTGCAGAAAGTCAAGAAGGGATTTCCAGAGAATGTCCTCGACAGTTTTGGAGTGGCTATTAATACAAGGTCTAGTACCCAGTTTTTGATGGAAGTTTCCTTAGCAGAAACCCTTAGGGAGCTGGATGGAGCAGCAGAGGTGGTAGGGCAGCAGAGGGAGAAAGCAGATGGCAAAGCTTACTCAATCCCTGCAAGCTTGAGCTAGCATGGCGGACTCCTGTGGGTCTGGACCAGGGAGAAGCTGGCTGTCCTATGACAAGGTATACATTGAGTACACCTTGCAGAACAAAGGCCAAGGCAGAGAGGCTAATGGAGGCAGATGGAATCTTCCATGCCTCCAGTTCCAGGAGGATACAGAAGGGGTATTCGGAGAGGCACCAATAGAAAGACAGTCTCCCTCCACCTGTCTACCCTTTCTGCTTGTTGTGAGACCTCAAGATACCTGGAATCAGTAAGCATGTGTGCATCTGTGGGAACCCTGGAGGGAAAACTCTGAATAGTGGGTAGTTCCCAAATACTGACAGGATGTAAATTTGACTCAATACCTGGGAGAGACTTTTAAACTAAAAGTGACCAAAACACAATAAATTGAACTGAATATAGTCTGTTAGACTAAATTTAATTTTCTCTTTGCCAGGCAGAGGGATGAGGGCTTATCTGAGCCAGCTCTTCCCTGCCCTGTAAGCCAGCACTTACCTTACTGAGCCCAGCCCCATCCTCCTCCTCCAGCCCTTGCTGTTGCCACCATGGGTCCAGCACTGGCCAGCTGTGGGAACCACCACAGGAGAATAAGACTTTGGGTCTCTATCCTTACAATCAACTTAATCCTGGCATGTGCCAGAAGCAGAAGCTATGGGAAGAAGAGAGCAAACAAAACTCTAGGAAACAATTTATGCCTCTGAGCCTGCAGACTCAAAGATGCAGTTTACAACAGAAATTGTAAAAAAAATTTCCAATGTTTCTTCTCCAGAGTGAAATAAGAGCTCTCCTCTGCTTAAGAGAATGCTTGCATTTCTGATTTTCCTGAGGATACTTATAGAATAGAACGAGCCGATCAGGGATGGGACAGCATGTCCACTGAGCAGGGAGAATACAACCTGGTAATTCATTTCTGTAAGACCTCTTGCTTAGGGATTGCAAAGTCCTCTTACAACTAATACTTTGTCATAAAAATGACTATAGGATCCCCGATGGTCAGGTCCAATAAACTATAGAAATGAAAACAAACCTTCAATGTTCCCTTGTTTCCAGGTTTTTCTGCAGAGGAAAGAGAAAGGGAGGGAAGCGGGGGGAGAGAGAGGAAGAAAGAGAGGGAGGGTGATGGAGGGGAAGACAGAGGGGTATGTGAGAGAGAGGGGAGTTGAGGAAGGGAAAACAATGCAGAATATAGGATTTAATTATAAATTCTGGTTTTCTCACCAAAACTGGGGTATTTCTGGAGGCCCAATTTTATGACCATAATGGAACATTATTACTACTACTAATGACAATATTTCTGCTAGAAAAACAAAGCTATAAGTAGCCTAACTTTCCATCAGTAGGAGGCTGGTTGAGTCAATTATGGTAGCATTATACTATGTACTTACTATATTAACGTGTTGTTTTGGATAACATGTAGCTCTTCAAAATAGTAAGTTGATTTATAATATTGACCCAAGAGAGATATTTGTGAAAGTAGGAAGAGTAACTTTAAGGACATTATGATTTCATTTTTGTAAAACAACAACAAAAACAATACATATGAACTTAGGGAAAACAGTCTCTGATGTTTACGTGTGTATTCCTGTGAGTAAAGAGAAAGATGTGAGGGATCCCCATGAAACTTACCATTGGATACCTCAGGGAGAGTGGAGGAGGTACTGGAAAGGAGGAAGAGAAAATTGAGATTTTCTTTGCACTCCTCTGTATCATTTGAGTTGCCACAATGCACACAGATTACTGGAATCTCACTTAAAAAGAATAAAACCATTAGAAACATTAAATTGCTTAGCATATAAAGTAGCAAATAGTACTAAGGGGTAATAGAAAGCACTGTCTTTGTATCCTATTACGTGTCATATCCACTGCTAAGTGCTTCATATACACTCTTGCTTGCATCTTACAACAGCCTTATGCTCACATTTTACAGGCTCAGAAATGCTAAGTTGCCTGAATTTGCACCACACTTCCCTGACATCGTTGAGGTCTGAACCCAGGTCAGGCCAACTATATAATCCCTGGGGAGAGGGATGCAGCTAGAGGGCTTCCAGGTAACAAGAGGTCCAGCACAAGGACTCTGTACAGGAGTATCAGGTGGTGGTGAGCAATTTCCGCTGTACCCAGTGACAGGGCAGGAACTGTGACAGCTGTGAGCTGGACCCAGGGTTAGAATAGCTTCCCTGGCATATCAAATTTTAATAACTTAATTCTCATGACTAGGCTCAGCTGAGCAAGCTGCTATTACCCATCAGCTTCTACACAGTATTTCCCTGGAACAGGTTGTTTGGAACATCTTATGTCTGGAAGCATTTTATCATCGAGAAGACTTAACCAAGATGCATTCAAATTGTCTAGCCCACTTTCCCATGCCCATGGGCAGGGAAATTAAGGGTATTCAGGTCTGGCCAGCGTGTGGAGTTAGGCAGTCAGGTCTTATTAATAGTGAAGTTTTGTGACAATTTAGCATAAGCTTCACTGAAATTTGCTTCTGCAACACTGTAGATAAAAAATTTGCCAGATTTCTTGATAAATAAGGAAACAGACAAGTAAGGATAGGAAACATTTAACCTACTTGAGAGATTTAAGTGTTTTTCTGTTGTTGTTGTTGTTTTATTTGTAAAGAACTTAAGCATGGTGTCTGCCTGAAAATGCCAGTTCCTAAATAGTTATTATTAATGGCGAAAGCAGATTCAGCAAGACCTAGGTCATAACTTTTTAGAAGTAGCCAAGTAACTATACCTGCTTTAAAACTGTAGTCTACTTCTCCAACAATGTTATTTCCTTAAATGACTAGACATGCTCCCATCAGCATTGGGGATGTCCTGACATATTATCTCTGAGACTGAAAACACCAAGTGTCCAAATCTTTCTTGCAGTTTATTCATTTTTCAGATGACCGTGTTTATCAGTTTAGAACTTAGCTTGAGAACTTTAGATTTCTCTGTTTCTACAGACCAGCAGATGTAAGCTGCACACCATCTCAAAAAGAAGAAATGCCTTCTATTTCCGTGGAAAAGATTTGCTTGTTCCTCCTTTTTTAAGTCTCCCCTGTGTTTTGAAACCACATCTTTTGCCGTTCCAGTTTTTGTGGTCTCTGTTTTCTAGTCTCCAGGATTGTTCCCACTCTCCTTTTAAAGTGATCATTCCATTCCATCCTGCTGCAATTTACAGATGGGAGAAGAGCAGTCCACATCTGCAGCCTCCATTTCCTAGTCACTATTTCTTTCTCTGTCTTTAGTCCCTACCATCGACAGAAATTGCTCTCTCAAAGATCATGAATGACATTCTACCAGCAAATGTGGTGACCTTTTCTCAGTCTTCATGCTGCTTGCCCTTTCTGAGTGACTCACACTGTGGACCACCTCTTCTGCCTTTACGGAAAATTCATTTTTGCTTCCATTATCCTGCAATTTCTTTCTTCTTTCTTTGGTTCTGGATGTGGTTTTTGTTCCCTTTCTTTGCTTTCCCTTGCTCCCTCACTCCCTTAAATATAAACATTTTCAAATTCTACTTTCTTCTGGTTGGGGGGGGGGCGGATTATGTCTCATCTTCTTTTTTGACTATAAGTACATCTTTGTGGATGAGTTCCAAATCTATAGTAAAATCAAGTCCTGCCTTTCTAATTAAATTCCACCATGCCAAGTACACACATTTCATTCTCAGTCTGTTCTTTTTTCTAGTGGCATTATACTACCTTCTCGAGTGACAGGGCTTGATATCTTGGGATTATCTTTAAACTACTCCCTTCTTCCCTTCCCTTCCATCCTAACAGTAAGTGAGCCCTGTTGGTTCTGACTGTGAAATATCTATCACAAACTAGAGCTTGGCAGTTCTTTCAGAAGTGACTTAGGATAAACTCAACCATCCTGAGCCTCAGTTTCCTAACCCTTGCCACATAGATCATGGCAGATACAGTTCAGGTGTTGTTAAGGGTTGATAGCCCCGCTATTAAAGCACTGAGAGACTGGTACTTTACTACTTTGAGTAGATGCTTTGAGTTGTTTATTTCATTTTGTTCTGTAGAGGTGGCATCTTCCTATGTTGCCCAGGCTGGTCTCTAACTCCTGAGCTCAAGCAATCTTCTTGCCTCAGCCTCCTGGATTGCTGAGATTACAGGTGTGAGCCACTACACCCAGATACTTTTAGTTGTTCTTGCTATAATCACTACAGTTGATTCTTGTTATTCACAGTGGTTATGTTCTATAAAGTTGCCACAGACACTAAATTAGTGAATATTGAACCATTGGTTCTAGGGAAATACAGGGCTAGGTTCCTATAAACCTATGATCACAACATTATCATTGAGCAATCAGTATGTAACTTTGTTTTATGTGTGTTTCTATTTAAAGACACTTAATATACTTTGCTGATTCACGGACATTGGGCTTATAGCCAAGAACATTATGATTTGTGCTTGAATGAAGCTTATCTAACACACATATTTTCTCCATAAGGCACATCAGAGCCTTTTTGCACTTAAGAAAACTAGACAGCACTTGAATATTATACTTGGGGTCATTTTAAACAGTTAAATCACCAATAAAATGCGCAAAAATGCAAAAAACCATGGCACTGTTAAATAGACCACAAAAAGGACACTTGTTGATGGCATGAGAGGTGAAACAGCAAGGCAGAGTGTATTAATCCATTTTCACACTGCTATAGAAAAACTGCTTGAGACTGGGTAATTTAGAAAAGAAAGAGGTTTAATTGACTCACAGTTGCGTATGGCTGGGGAGGCCTCAGGAAACTTACAATCATGATGGAAGGCAAAGGGGAAGCAGGTAGCTTGTATACAAGGTAACACGAAGAAGAATGAATGCAGGAAGAGCTACCAAACACTTGTAAAATCATCAGCTTTCATGAGAATTCACTCACTATCATGAGAACAGCATAGGGGAAATCACCCCCATGATTGAATTACCTCTACCTGGTCTCTCCCTTGACACGTGGGGATTATGAGGATTATGAAGATTATAATTCAACATGAGATTTTGGGTGGGGGCACAGCCAAACTATATCACAGAATGTCACTTTGCTCCAGCTCAGCTGGGAGTGTGAGTATTGGGCAACTCAAATTTTCTGATCCACTGCACATGCCTGTAAATAGCAGTGAAAACACCCTGAGTATTGATTTTGAGGTTATAAATAAATTGTAACCAGTAGGTGAATTGACAAATATGAAATCTGTGAATAATGAAATTCAACTATGCATTTTCCTTCTTTTACCTGATACACTTGCCCTCACTGAAGCCTTGGCTTCCCTTTGCCTAAATTTACTGCAGCAACTCTCCTGAACTATTTTTCTCCCCCAGTCTCCCACTTTCCATGCCCATCTTATACTCCCCATTGTCTGTGCCTGAATTCAAGGTTCTGGCTGACAGGAATTCTCTTTACATTTCTCCCTCTCTGCCTAGCTCCATCTCTATGAATAATACTCTTATCAGCTGCCATGTTATAAATGTATCATTTTAAACAAAACCACTTACGTTCATTTTCCTAATTTCTAGAATGAACTGATGGTTTTCAGCCTGCCTAATTTACAGGATTTTTGTGAAGATCATGTAAAATAGTAATTCTCAAATTTTCACGTGAACAAAAATCACTGGGGAAATGGGCCAGAAAGGGAAGAGAAATAACTTAGAAATTCAGATTTCTGAGGTCTCACCTCAGAGATTCTGACTCAGCAGATTAAAATCAGTCCCAGTCCTACTTTCAACAATATCGTGAGATGTTTCTTGGACCACACTTTAAGAAGCACTGGTAAGTCAACAGATGTGAAAATGTTTTGTAAGCTAGCTACCTTCCTCCACCAGAAAAATAGCAATTGAGCACCTGCTATGTGTTGCTCAGTGGTGAGCAAGGGATGTCACAGCGAAAGGGACAGAAAAGCAAACTCAAAAAAGAGATGAGAAAGGATGACTAGTATGTTTTTGTTAATGCTGTTCTTTTCATAAGAACATCATAAAAAGAAGCCAAACTTCTACAAAGAAAACAAATAGGCAAGTGCCGAGATCCCAGAAACAAGTGTGCAACTAAACCTCAAAATCAAGCTCAAATGCTCCTTCCACCGTCCACCTTCTGTGAAAACGGTTTGCAGGCACCTTCTTTGTGTCCTATCGGCTAGAACTCTCCTTGAGGACAAGGAGCTAACAGTTTGTGTGTCTCCAAAGATCACATTGTGGGCATTGTACCTGATGTGTACTCAGCAGAAGTTTGAATGGTTACTTTGTTTACACATGTGTCAGTTGGAAAATAGCCCCCATTCAACACAGTTAGACATATGGGCATGTAAAAAATAGCCAGTTAATAACTTCTTATTGTTTAGCAGACTTGTAGTCAGGGATGGCCACTAGCCACTCAAAGAGGCAGGTAAGGAAAGGAGAAGAAAAAAGATAGATGTATATAAAAAAGCTCACTGTGTGGCAGCCATTGTGCTCACACTTCTGTCACCAGCACTGTGACTCTAGATAATGCAACTAAATCATTAATGAAATACTTTATAACTTTTCTGCTAAATATTCAAAAGCCAAAATTTATTTTATTCTTACAGCATATCACAGTTCAGACTAGCCACATTTCAGAGGCTCAGTAGCCATGTATAGCATGTGGCTACTGTGTTGGACAGCACACCTCTAGCAGAGGGAACAAATGGATTTAAGCGAACTGATTTAGCCAGGAAAACACATGGGCCTGGGTTTAACTGATAAAAATATTTTCGGATGAAGAAACCAAACCCATATTATTCAGTATTCAGATGCTGCAATGTTAAGTCAGTGTTTTTCAAGGGAGCAAGGCTGAAGATATTTTATCCTAAACTCAGGCTTTTTCTTGAGTCATTATATTTGAAACATAAAATTAAGATACATACAAGTCCAAAGGAAACCAATGATGTTGAGATTTTTTTGCAAAATATTAAAAAAGAAACTTAAAGAGATAATATGACAGTATAGGTGCTTCTTTATTGTTGCATTAAATAATTAGGACAAAAGCATATTTGCAGGACTAATAATAATAACTACCATAATTTTAAAGAAATAATAAACACAAATAGTAATATAAAAGCTTGTAATATGAAATGATATGGGTTTTCTATTGGTGGCAAAGTCACAGGTGCTACAAATGATGGTTTACTACCTACGATTATAACTGAAGGAAAATTTAATTTGTAGCTAGACCTTAGTGAAAATAAAGATGTAGTTTTCCTCCACACAAGATCATGGGCAGCCTTAATTCTGTCCATGGATCTTCTGGTACCCAAGTTTAGAATAAGTTCTAGGTAGAGGTACTTGGATAAGTGACCCAGCAATTCAACTTCACAGAGACTCCTTTTTGTTCTTTATAAAGACATGTAACCCTCCAGTCTATCTCTGCTTTGCACTTTAATTTTTACTCACTGGTATTTAAGAAAATTTTTAGAAAGTCCCACTGAAACCAGTTTCTTTTGAGCCTACTTTGTTTAATTGTCTACTAAGTACAATTAAACAAAGATCTTCTGCTTTCTACTTGAGATAAAAAATTAACAATTAACTGACTTTATTTTGTTTTTATTTTTGTTGCTTTTTATTTTTTAATTTAATTAGTATTTTTATTTCTATAAATTTATGGGGTACAAGTGCGATTTTGTTACATGCATAGATTTCATAGTGATGAAGTCAGGACTTTTAGGGTACCCATCACCTGAATAATGTATGTTATAGGCATTAAATAATTTCTCATCATCCACCCCGTTCTCACCCCCTCACCCTTCCAAGTCTCTACTGTTTATTATTATACACTCTATGTTCATATGTACACATTTAGTTCCCACTTATAAGCAAAATCATGCAATATTTGTCTTCTTGTGTCTGATTTATTTCACTTAAGATAATGATCCCCAGTTCCATTCATTTTGCTGCAAAAGACATCATATCATCATTTTTATGGCTAAATAGTATTCCATTGTGTGTATATATGTATATTAAATATGTATATATACCACTTTATTCAGACATATGTTGATGGACACTTAATGTCAACATATATGTATATTATATATGCATATGTACCACTTTTTTCAGCCATATGTTGATGAGCACTTAACATCAACATATGTTAAGATTGATTTCATACGTTTGCTATTGAGAATAGTGCTGCAATAAACATATGAGTATAGGTATCTTTTTGATATACTGATTTATTTTTCTCTTGGTAGATACATAGTAGTGAGATTGCTGGATCCAACGGTAGTTCTATTTTACCTCTTTAAGAAATCCCCATACTGTTTTCCATTGAGGTTGTACAAATTTACACTTCTACCAAACAGTGTATGAGTTCTCTCTTCTCCACACCTTCACCAACATATAGTTTTTGTCTTTTTAATAATAGTCATTATGACTGGTATAAAATGATATCTCATTGTAGTTTTAATTTGTACTTCTCTGAGGATTAGTGATGTTGAACATTTTTATATACCTGTTGGTCATTTATATGTCTACTTTTGAAAAATGTCTATTCATGTCACTTGACCACTTTTAAAAAATGGGATTATTTGTGGTTTTTCATTGAGTTGTTTGAGTTCCTTGTGAATTCTGAATATTAGTCCCCTGTTGGATTCATAGTTTACAAATATATTCTCTCATTCTGCAGGCTGCCTGTTCCCTCTGTTGATTATTTCTTTTGCTGTGCAGAAGCATTTTAGTATAATTAAGTCCCATTTGTCTATTTTTGTTTTTATTGCCTGTGTTTTTAAGGTCTTAGTCATAGATTCTTTGCCTAGACCAATGTACAGAAGAGTTTTTCTCCATTTTTTCTTGTATTTTTATAGTTTTAAGTCTAACATTGAAGTCTTTTATCCATCTTGAGTTGATTTTTGCATATAGTGAGAGACAGGGATCCAATTTCACTCTTCTGTGTATGGAAATCCATTTTTCCCAGCACCATTTATAGAAAAGTGCCCTTTCACCCATGTATGTTCTTGTCAACTTTATCAAAGACTAGCTGGCTGTAAATATGTGGCCTTATTCCTAGATTCTGTTCTCTCTTTTGTTTCATTGATCTATGTGTCTATTTTTATACCAGCACCATGCTGTTTGGGTTATTATAGCCTCATAGTATATAATTTGAAGCCAGACAATGTGATGCCTCCAGCTTCGTTCCTTTTGCTTAAGATTGCTTTGGCGATTAAGGCTTTTTTTTTGGTTCCCTACTAATTTTAGGATTGTTTTTCTAATTTTGTGGAAAATGACTTTGGTATTTTGATAGGAGCTGCATTGAATCTGTAGATTGCTTTGGGCAGTATTTGCATGTTAATGATGTTGATTCTTCTGATTCATATTCATGGGATGTTTTTCTATTTACTTGTGTCAGCTATTATTTCTTTTGTCAGTGTTTTGTAGTTTTATTTGTAGAGATCTTTTACTTCCTTGATTAAATATATTCCAAAATATTTTTTTTTTTTTTTTTGTAGCTATTGTAACTAGGATTGGCTCCTAGATTTAATTCTCAGCTAGGTCATTATTGGTGTACAGAAATGCTACTGATTCTTGGGCCTGGCGCGGTGGCTCACGTCTATAATCCCAGCACTTTGGGAGGCTGAGGGGGGTGGATCACGAGGTCAGGAGTTCAAGACAAGCCTGATCAACATGGTGAAACCCTGTCTCTAAAAAAAAAAATACAAAAATCAGCTGGGTGCAGTGGTCTATACCTGTAGTCCTAGCTACTTGGGAGGCTGAGGCAGAATTGCTTGAACTCAGGAAGTGGAGGTTGCAGTGAGTGGAGATTTCACCACTGCACTCCAGCCTGGGTGACAGAGTGAGACTCTGTCTCAAAATAAATAAAATAAAATAAAATAAAATAAAATAAAATAAAATAAAATAAAATAAAATAAAATAAAATAAAATAAAATAAAACAACAACAACAAAAAACCAAAACAACAACAATAAAAAACAACTACTGATTCATGTACATTGTTTTTTGTATCATAAACCTTTACCAAGTTCATTTATCAAGTCTAAGAGTTTTTTTGGGGTGGAGTCTTTAGGTTTTTCTAGCTATAAGATCATATCTTCAGTGAACAGAAATAATCTGACTTCCTTTTTTCTAGTTTTGATGCCTTTTATTTCTTTCTCTTGCTTGATTCCTCTGGCTAGAACTTCTAGCTCTATGTTGAATAGGAGTGGTGAAAGTGGGCATTCTTGTCCTCTTCCAATTCTTAGAGAATATACTTTCAACTTTTTCCCCATTTGGCATGATGTTGGCAGTGGTTTTGTCATATGTGGCCATTATTACTTTGAGGCATGTTCCTTCTGTGCCTAGTTTTTTAAGTGCTTTTATCATGAAGGGATGCTGAATTTTATCAAATGCTTTTTCTGCATCTACTGAGATGATCATATGATTTTTGTCCTTAAATCTGTTTATATGATGTATCACATTGTTTTATTTGTATATGTTGAACCATCCTTGCATCCCTGGTATAAAACACACTTGATCATGGTGTATCATCATTTTGATGTGCAGTTGGATTTGATTTGCTAGTTTCTTCTTTTCTTTTCTTGTTTGAAGATTTTTGGTTGATGATCATCAAGGATATTGGTCTGTAGTTTTCTCGTTTTGTCCTTGTCTGGTTTTGGTATCAAGGTAATACTAACCTCATAGAATGAGTTGGGGAGAATTCTTTATTCCTGAATTTTTTGGAACAGTTTCAGGAGGATTGGTATTAGCTTTTTGTATGTTTGATAGAATTTGTCTGTGAATCCATTTGATCCTGGGCTTTTCTTTTTTGGGAGATTTTTCTATTATTACTGATTCAATATTGTTACTCATTATTGGTTTGTTCAGGTTTTCCATTTCTTCCTGGTTCAATCTTGGGAGGCTGTATATTTCCAGGAATTTATTTCCTCTAGGTTTTCTAGTTTGTGAGTATATAGTTGTTCATAATAGTCTATGATGATGTTTTGTGTTTCTGTGGTATTAATTGTAATGCCTCCTTTTTCATTCTTGTTTTATTTGGATCTTCACTCTTCCTTGGTTAGCCTAGCTAGAAGTTAATCAAGTTTTAAAATCTTTTTGAAGAAGCAGCTTTTTGTTTTGTCAATCCTTTGTATTGTGCTTTTGCCCTCTATTTCATTAGTTCTGTTTTGATTTTTGTTATTTCTTCCTTTGGATTTGGCTTATTCTTGATTTCCTAATTTATTGAGGTGTGATGTTAGGTTGTTAATTTGTATTCTTTCCACTTTTTTATTTATTGTTATAAGTGTCTCTCTTCACACTGCTTTTGCTGTATCCTACAGGTTTTGGTATGTTGTGTTTCCATTTTCATTTATTCCAATTTTTAAAAATTTCCATCTTAATTTCTTCATTGACTCAATGATCATTCATGATCAGGAGCATGTTGTTCAATTTCCGTGCATTTGTATAGTTTCTGACATTGCTTGTGGTATTGACATCTGGTTTTATTCTACTGTGGTCTGAGAATATACCTGATATAACTTCTATTTTTTAAAAGTTTGTTGAGACTTGTTTTTTGGTGTATCATGTAGTCTGTCTTGGAGAATGTACTTTGTGCTGATGCAAAGAATGTATATCCTGCAGTTGTTAGGTAAAATGTTCTGTAAATGTCTTTAAGATCCATTTGGCTTTAAGTCTGATTTAAGTCCAATGTTTCTTTGCTGATTTTTTTTATCCTGATAATCTAATGCTGTGACTGGGGTTTTGAAACCCCCACTATTACTGTATTACTGTTGATCTCTTTCTTTAGGTCTAGTAATATTTGTTTTTATGAATCTGAGTGCTCCAGTGGTAGATGTATATATATTTAGAATTGTTATATCTCCTTGCTGAATTAATCCCTTTATTATTATTTGATGACCTTCATTTTTTTTGGCTATTTTTGATTTAAAGTTTAAAGCATAAAGATACAAGCATAGCTACTGTTGATCACTTATGGTTTCCATTTGCATGGAATATCTTTTTTCACCCCTTTACTTTCAGCCTATATGTCTTTACAGCTAAGATTTGTTTCTTGTAAGAACCATATAGTTGGACTGTGTTTTGTTATTGATTCCACCAGTGTATATCTTTTAAGTGGAGCATACATAGGCCATTAATGTTCAAGGTTAATATTGATATGTGAGGTTTCATTTCTGTCATATTGTTAATTGTTTTCTAGTTGGGTTATAAATTCTTTGTTTCTTTTTCTTTGTCACCTTATATATTAAACAAATAAAATATATTCAATGTAGAGAAATAAAAGAAGCAATCAACAAAAAAGAAAATTAGTGCACTATAGACATAAATACCATTAATATTTTGATGCATACCCTTTGAGACAAACAAAAATGTATCTGGTATGTACACAGGAAAAATATGTAGATATTTATTTTTAAAATAAAATGAGATGGTATTGTATATACTCTCCTGTAACCTACTTTTTTGCACTTAAAATGTCATAGGCATCTCTGTATGTCAAAAAATATTTGATACCATTTTTTAATGTCAGGATGGCTGAATTCCATTGTATAACTGTGACATAATTTAACAAATTCCCTTCTTAGACTTTTAAGTTGTTTCATTTTTTTCATAAGTAAAACAATACTTAACAGTAAGCAAGTATTTCATTTTCAAACTTTCTATTAAATTTAGATGACACTTTCTTTCTCAAAAAAAAAAAAAAAGAACATAACATCCCCCATCTCATAAGATTATTGGAAATATTAAATGAGATGAAGTACATAAATTATTTGGCACAGATCCTTTCATGTAATAAATATGCAGTGGCAATTAGCTATTTTATAATTTAATTTTTGTTATTATAGTACCTCTTATCTGAAATACTTTGGACCAGAGAAATATTTGATTTGAATTTTTTTGAATTTTGGAATATTTAAAGACTATATGCCAGCTAAACAATCCTTATCTAAAAAATCCAAAATCTGAAATAATCCAATGAGCATTTTCCTTGAGTATCATGTTGGTACTCAAAATGTTTCAAATTTTGTAATATTTTGAATTTCAGATTTTTGTGTTAAGGATGTTTAACCTGTATTTCATAGGGTAACTTCCTAAGTATGAAATTTCTAGATCAAAAGGTATAGTCAAATTTGAAATGTGATGCCAAAGTTTGACCTAGAAATATTGTTTCCAAACACCCATGAATGAATGTAAATATCTATTTCCCTTGTCACTGTTGATTTTAAAATCTTTGCCATTTGCTATGCCTTTGACATCATCACTAGGGGAGTTGAATACTTTATATACACTTATTGGCTATTTTAATTTCTTTTAAAAATTATTTATCCCCCTATTTGTCCTTTGTCATATGTTGTAAATTTTTTTTTTCAGTTTTAAAAACTTCCCTTTTAGCTTTATCTACAACATCTTTTTATGGAGAAACTTCAGAAATAATTTAATGCTTATAGTTTCACCTATTCCCTCCCCACCTTTTTGGTGGGTTCATTTTTTGGAGTCACACTTGGAAATATTGCTTTGTTTCAATTTTATAATGTATTAGAATTTCTTTAAGTAATTTTATCATATAGATGTTTATATATAAACTTTTAGCTCATCGGGAAATTATTTTGATGTATTACATTAAGCATAAAATTAGCTTAAAAATTAATAGCCACTTGAACTAAAGTAATTACTACATAGGTAGATTCTTTGCAACAAAGAAATGTTTAAGAATTTGTAAAAATTCTGTTTAAAGTACATTTCAAAGAAGTAGATTTGATTATACTTTATTCGCCTACATTTTGACTTCCTAGTTCACAGTAGTAGGGAGGAGGGGTTATGTTAGACAGAATATTGTTAATTAATCCTTCCCATTCCCTAAGTAGCAATTACCACCCAACCTTTATGGGTACTTTATTTTCTTTTCCTTCATTTCTCTCCTAATCACTTTTATATTTCTAGCTTTGTCTTAAGCCTCCACTGATTTCATCAAGGAGAATGAAACAGGAATAGCATAACAGCTAAAATAACAAGATGAAGTTGGGCACTTTTGCTAGTAGTGTTGATTTTTTTTTCTAACACATCAAAATATAGCCCTATGTGAAAACACTGACTTTGTAGAGATGATTGGTTCTTCAAAAACAGAATGGTACCGTTGATTTATTTTGCATGATGTCTTGGTTATAGGTAAATATTTTATGATGTTGGCATATGGAAAGTATGAATCCACCCAAGTGTTTAACATGAGATAATTTATTTTTACTTTTCTTGTCCCCATTTCCTGTGGCAATATTCTGTTTAATTCAATCAGAACTTTGTATCCTTATGATATGTAGAGCACCAGCTTCACTGAGACAGTGCTTGAAGAAGATTGGCGCAGATAGCAGCTCCTCTTGTCACAAATGGAATCAGACTCCTCTTATATAGGAGATACTAAATTGGCATGGTGGGCTGAATGACAGCAAGGCTGAAGGAAAGCTATTTAGACAGAAAAGGTACCTCAAAAAGGCACTGTATTGACCAAGAAGATATCTAAGATGTCAAAAGGTGATGGTAAAAGAAAGTATGGGTTCCTACTTTCCCTGTAGAAACTCACTCAAAACCAAGTTAGTTTCCTCACCAACCCAGAATTGAGAGGAACAACCAGAGAAATGTCTTGCTTCCCCAAGGTCTTTTGAAAGGCACATTTAAAGCTATGCATATGTGCCTATCGACTGCATTTTACATCTCTAAACTGTCTATGTCATTGGGTCTTCTACCTCAACAGGTAACTTCATCTGTGAACACTGGGGCGATTTCAACTGAGCAACCACTATTACAGACAGAGCTAAGCCTGCTAGAAGTAACTGTATTTATCAGTCATCTGCCAATGACATCCAAGCCATGTATCATACATTCAAACTTCGGGTGGAGTAGTAGAGAGCTGTTTAGAAAATCTAACTCTGTCCTCCTAGTCACACTTCTTTGATTTGTATGAGACATTCCCTTGCAACCCTGCCTCCAACCTGCTTTCCTTTAAATAAGGTGAAGAACAAGAAGAATTGCTTACTACCCCAGTTCTCATAAAAACAAGTTAGTTCTTATATCAAAGCTATGACAGAGTCCAATGTCTAGAACGTATCCAAGATTCCTGAGTCCTATAATCTACCGTCAAACCTCCATCCCACTGCTAACCTTCACTGGCAGAATGCCATGGGCATACAGGCTTGTGCATCATGGCTCCTTGACCTAGTACAGTCTACAAAATCCTGAACCAAACTCATAATGTCTTCTTCCCTCTGAGACCTCAACTCCAGAGTAGGCTAGAAATAAATTGATGCACTTGCTTTGAAGTCCAACACCAGGCACAACGGTGATCCCCAGTGCTACCCATATCCAAGAATCAGTAAACTATTTAATCTTTCTAAGTCTTAGTTCCCTGATGTTAAAATGTGAGTAATTATAGTCCCTATCACATGAAATCTAAGATATAAATGCACAAATACAGTGCTTGGTTCAGTAAAATGTGAACTGTTGTTCTTTTCCTCCTCCCTCTACTTTTTACTTTCTACCACTCTCCAACATTTTCCTCATCTATTTTTACTGAAACACAGTCTCTATTGATACTTACAACTTTCCACTTTCCTTTCTTTCTGTCACTTAATTATATGTGACATTCCGACAAGACTATAACCAGGCCTACTATGGGCATGACCCTAATCCAGCTTCAGCACCTATCCCACTCCCCCTTTCCCCTGCCTTGCATGGTGTATACTGGTATGAATACATGAATGAATGAACGATTATCTGTGACTTTTAAAAACTGGTACCTGCTTTAATACATGTTTGTATCAAAGTTGGCTCTTTTTCTGTCTGCCCACATTGGTGATCTTGGTGTTTTGAGGACAGGGACTATCAGGGTAATTGGTTTTGTACCACAGAGCATGCAAAAAGTCCTAATTGATGATGACATTTTAGTAGTCAACAACAGTTGAAGTCAGAAAGGACTTTTTCTTTTTTGCATCATCTTTATGTTTAATGAAACATTCGATCCTCCTCTTTAGGAGTTTTATTTTCTAATTTCCCCAAATTGCATTTCCAGTTTCTACATGTTGCTTGTCTCATGGTGACAGTTTCAGGCATTTTCCCAAATGCTAATGATACAAAGGATGAATGATAGTGTGAGTAAATTGCTGTGGAACTGCGCTTTTGAAAAGATAAAAAGAACAAGAAATGGGACTTCTCTAGTTTCTGTTCAATTTCAATAACACATTTCTTATTAGCTGCCTTTGTTTTTACTCTGTGGGTATTTAAATTTTAGCAAACTGAGTAGTTTCTCCCAGAGAACTACCAACTGAGCGTTTTTCAACTATGGCAAACAGGATTTTTCTCATATGAAGCAGATTATGTTATTACTAAGAATAATTGAAAGCACACTTGAATTGTTGAGTTGGTTCCCAAAGTGGATTTTACTTGCAGAGAACATGGAAAAACGAGACTGATTGAAGTGAGCCCCATTCTTAGCACCAGGCTCTATTTCCAGCATATTTCTGGGTCTCCCCTACCCTCCTTCAATCCATAGCCCATGTTGCTGTCAGAGTGTTTTCTAAAATGCACTTCTGATAACATTGTTTCCCTCCTAATACCTGATTATGGCTCTTCTTTACTTTCTGAATAAAATGCAAACTTTTTCCCTCCCCAGGCTTAGCTACTACTCTTCTCAAAGCGTACTATAGTCTTCCTGGCCTTTGGAAGTTTATGTATGTGTACCTATTGTCTAGAACCTAGAAGAAACTCTTTATATGCCTTCCCAGACCTCACCCAGGTTACCTTGCATTCTCTTGACTTCTGTTCATCTCTCAGAATTCTACCTGGATGTCACTCCTACCAGGCAGTCTTCCATAACTCCCAGCTGGTTTAGGGGCACCTCTCTGATTATACAGCCCCCTATACCTCCAACACCATAACCACACCATAGCCCTGATAGTCTTTCTCTGCTTGATGTCCCTCAGTAGACTGCTCAGGTGAGACGGTTGTCTCATTCACAACTGCCCTGTAGGGTCCAGCATAATGAATGCCTCACATATTTTTTAACATGATGATATATTAGGGATAAAAAGGAAGACCTAATAAATATTAGGATCCTAAGTTCATTTTGCTGAGGCTAGATTCAGGCATTTAGCTTATATTTCATTTGAACTTGAATACTTCATGAGATGTTTCCCCAACCACAACAAAAGGGACTGCTGAGCTGACCCTTCAGAAGCCTCCTGTGGGGCCTGCCTGCAATAGGTAATACATATTTACTGTTAGCTATGCAAATCTTACTTCTCTATGAATAGTTTCTCTCTCAATGGTGTGTCTAGCAATGATTAATAGAGTTTGAGCACCTAGTTCCTAGTTATTTTTGCAACTAGGATAAAACATGATACAAAACAAGTTTAAATTATAAAGGCAGATTTTCTTGACCAAGAGACTTGTGAACTTTAGGAGAATTTTCATAGGAAGATGATCAAATATTGTGTTTTAGCTAGGGATCTAACAGGCAAATGAAGTATAAGTCATTTTTTGGCTTCCATGGTGGATCGCCACCTTGACATAGTAAAAGCCATCAATGTGGTGACACTTGGCCACCTAAGTCAAAGTTGTTACAATGCCCAGGACAGTATTCCACACAAATGTAAGGACTTATCCAATCAATAGGTTCCAATAGAGTCTTAACACTTGTAGAATTCAGTTTGGTGCTCAAGATTTCTTTTTTTTTTTTTTTTTTTGAGACCGAGTCTGGCTCTGTAGCCCAGGCTGGAGTGCAGTGGCCGGATCTCAGCTCATTGCAAGCTCCGCCTCCCAGGTTTACCATTCTCCTGCCTCAGCCTCCGGAGTAGCTGGGACTACAGGCGCCTGCCACCTCGCCTGGCTAGTTTGTTGTATTTTTTAGTAGAGACGGGGTTTCACCGGGTTAGCCAGGATGGTCTCGATCTCCTGACCTCGTAATCTGCCCGCCTTGGCCTCCCAAAGTGCTGGGATTACAGGCTTGAGCCACTGCGCCGGGCCCGGTGCTCAAGATTTCTAAAGCAACAGCTGGACCAGAAGAAGCTCTTAGAAGAGTTAGGATCAGCTCACAACAATTATCCACTTAATGTGGCATTTATCTGAAACACTAACTCTGTGCAAGGTCATTTAGATTAACCACCATTTATTTCATGAACACTTTCCTAAAACTAGAAATAGTCATAAAGATAATAATTTATTGCAAGCATAATCAATTTAAGAAAAATAATTAGCATGAGCCATTATTGTAGGGGAATATAAGCTGTCCATAAAACATATGCTCAAATCTGTTTCTTGTTTCCCTTGGAAGAGATTAGTTACATATGGTTTATATGGTATGCCTCTTGCAGATGTGGATACTTAAAAAAATTATGAACTAGCATTATTAATCTTTTTGTGAATAACAAAAGAATTAATTGAGAGCTTCATTATCATAGATGATAGAGGTTTTAGATGACAATGGCATTTTATTTCAAAAGTTCATCAAAGAGAGGATTTTAATTGTGAAGCTTGACTAATCATGACCACTTCGACTCGTGATAATTATGTATCAAGATGGAAGTTTTTAATGAGTCTTCTTGAGATTAGGGGTACATTCTGCCATTGTGTATTTGACACAGAAAACAAATGTTCCAAATTCTAACTGAAAATGTCAAAAACCTACTTATAAACATACTTGTTCTAAAAATTTATTCTGAGTTTAGGTTAGAAGTACATGAGCTGAGAGACAGTATTGTTAGAATGGTTTACAGCAGTTGAGAGGGAACA
Source organism: Rhinopithecus roxellana (assembly GCF_007565055.1). NCBI lineage: Eukaryota > Metazoa > Chordata > Mammalia > Primates > Cercopithecidae > Rhinopithecus > Rhinopithecus roxellana. The sequence goes on along the minus strand of NC_044551.1, from coordinate 153,484,423 downwards.
GTCATGGGGACAACTTCAATAATTAGCTTAAAAAAGGGCACTGACAAATCTTTTGTTCAAGGACTTGCCTTACAACTCAAAGCAAAGGGGTTAAGGTACATGTGAGAGGATTCCAAATGCCCATCCACTAGGTAGACCCACTAAGAAAATGTTTTGCTGTGAGTTTTATTATTCCTCAAACTCTCCATGACAGATGACTTAGGAGAGCAAGTTCCTTCTTGCTTCAGAATAATTAAATAGGTGGCATTAATGGCTGATATCTAACATCTATGAGGCTATACAATTGCCCCTCTATGAGTCAGCTGCTTCTGGGGCTGGTATAGCCTTCAGAGCTGAAGTCAGATGCGGAAGACACTGACTTCCTTGCAAACTAATGATCTCTTTCTTCCCTTACTTTCACTTTGATTCTGATGTAAACACAATTAATTGGGAAACTGATCTGCTATTAGATAAACTTTCTTTTATAGGTGGCATTTCTAAAATGGGACTCAAGAAGGGAAGTTACTCCTTTTTTATAGAAGAAAACAAAAGCTCAAAAACAGTGTGAAGAATTAGAGAGTTCTAGGCCTTCTCTCAACCTTTTCCTAGGATCCCACCAGTTTCCTGAGTGCCAGCAGCATTTCAATAGTGGAATATAATTTCCAGTCAACAACTTTCTCAACTAAGTATAACCAAGTCACACATCAAAAGAAATTTAGGATGTATTCAGAAACCAACTGAATTCCAAGACATATCATTGGAGCATACTTTTATTTTCTCATGGAACTTTTATTGGGACCATCCTAAACTGACAGCCCTTCCCAAACCTTAGTTTCCAGAACTGAAGACAGCAATTTGGGATCATACAACACACTATTTCCTTTAAATAGCAGACAGCCCTCTGGACAAGACTAAGAACCTGAGATGTAAAGATCCTAGGTAGATAAAAGAATCTCTGTTAGCTAATGAGTGAAGCAAATCTACCCAAGGGCTGACATAGGAAAATATCAACTGATTACATAAAAGGAGAAAAAAAAATGCATTGCAGGTTCAAACTCCTTGCCTGAACTATGTTTGCATGAAGGTGGAGAGGCGTGATTAAAACTCATTTAAAACCATCTGGGGAAGATGCAGAGTCTTCTGCCCTATATTAGTCAGGCTTCTCCAGAGAAACAGAACAAATAAGATTTATATATTAATATAAAGTCATACAATTTATATATTAATATAAATATATTAATATAAAGAGATGTATTATGAAGGTTTTGGTTCATGCAATTATAGAGGCCAAGAAGTCCCGTGATCTGCTATCTGCAAGCTGAAGACCCAGAAAAGCCAGTGATGTGGCTCCAGCCCAAGCCCAACCCAAAGGCCTGAGAACCAGGAGTCAAAGATGTAAGGCTTGGTCGGAGTCTGGAGGCCTGAGAACCAGGAGTGCTAATGTCCAAGGGCAGGGGAAGAAGGATGGCTCAGCTCAGGCAGAAAGAGCAGATTTCCTTTCCTCTGCCTTTTTGTTCTATGTTGGCCCTCAGTGGATTGGATAATGCTCACCCCCATAGTGAAGGCAGATCTTCTTTACTCAGTCTATTGATTCAAATGCTCATCTCTTCTGGAAACACCCACATAGACATACCCAGAAATAATGTTTGCCAGCCATCTGGGCACCCGTGAGCCCAGTCAAGTTGACACATAAAATTATCCATCACATGCCCCATCGCTCTTTTTAGCCATAGTTGCCAGAGGGGACAGAGGTGTCATGTTTTGGGCAAAGACTGATAAATACTTTTATTAGGAAAAGGATGATAAGCCCAATTTGAATTGGACTATAAAGTAGACTTTGAGTTTTTGTGCAAGTTGGAAAAGAAACAGGGCCAATGTCAGGAAATCCAATTTCAGGAAGCAAAGCAAGTATGTGAGATGGCCCTGCTCAGAAAATAGGGTGTGCAGTAAATTTAGACAACATGGGCGTAGTGCTGAGGCCACAGTTAAAATGAAAGAAAATAGGCACATATTTGCTTGTCTGTGCAGTTTCTCACTTTCTGCAGGAAGGACAGATAGGCTCAGAGCTGTAAAGTCAACAGCTCAAGAATGTACCATTTTGTGGTGATTCTAACAAATCTACATCTATTTGGTCCTCAAAAATTATGTTAGTTTACTCAGACATACATGAATGCAGCCAGCCTATAAAAGAAGCCTGTGTGTTCACTCTTCCCCCTTCTGATTCCTGCCCTTCTTCCCCACCACACAAAGATGCTGGTCTCAGACTGATCACTCTAAGATCTCTGTTTCTCCCTTCCTACTCTATCCTCACTTCTGTTAGCTGTTTGAGATCCTCTTGACTCCCAGTGTGTCTGGAGTATCCTTTTCCACTCTGACCCAGCAGCCATCAGCCTCTTCCCCACACAGCTTCCCCCATACTGATATCATACCTCTGAAACCAACATCGAGTTTCTTGCAGCAATATTTGCAATACTGGCTTCTTGGCCTTGGTTTTTGGTTCCCCTCTCAGTTTGGCTCTGTCTCTGGCCTTACACTTTCTGCTCTAACTCTGATCCCACAGTGATCAGAGTTCTTATATTCTACTCAGACTGACTATAGCTGAGTTAATATTCTCTTAATATCCAGCTTTGACACAGGATATAGTCTTATCCCTGGCACGCACAGAGTAGACACACGATAAGTATTGGTTGAAATATTGCTAAATAAAGCAGGTGACTGAATATTGCCACTGGTTGTTTCTGGACTGCTGGTTGATCTTATAGACTTACGGATTTATCTCATTTATTTAGCCTCAATTAGGGTTTTGTTAATCAATCTATCTCAAAACCATATTAGTTGCATGGTTAAGCCTAAGATGAGCACAATTTATCCATTGGTGAATGAGAACAGATTGAATTAGCTAAATATGGTTGGATTAAATTAGCTGCAAAATTGAAGAGCTTTTGTCATTTGGGTTTAGTTGTCATCCCTTGAAATCACTGGATGTTCTAGGCCAAGACCTTACCTGAGCCACCGATGTGATTGAGCACCAAATAACTGCCATTCATGAGCAAGTAATACGTTACATGGGCCTCAAGAGAGAAATCTCACAGCTGAAAGATAAGCCTCGTTTTGGCCATTTTACAGATAAGAAAAAGCCGAGAGGTGAAGTGACTTATCCGATACAACTAGACAAGCAGACAGATGCTGGGGCCTGAATTCAAACTGAGGTCTGGATAATTCCAAAGATCATATTCTTTTTATATTTCCATTTAGAGTTTCCTCATTATGGTCCAGGCACAGAGTAGACACCCAGAATTCAAAACCTAAAAAAAAAAAAAAAAAAAAAAAAAAATCAGAGCTCTAGGTCCCAAGGAACTCATAGCCCAGTAGGAAAAAAGACTGCATTTAAAACAAGCAGATGGCCAGAAATGGGCAGCCAGTCACAAGGTGGGAGGTGGTCCACTGCAGGGAAGAAGCTCAAGGATGGTCACTGCACACACACAGCCCAGCGAGCTCCTTCAAAGATACCAGCTGGGAGTGAGCTTTAATGCTCCCTGTCTTTTGCTGTCCTCATCCTGGCTTTCCCTTCTTTCTGCTCTACCAGCCAAAGCCTCAGGATCTCATTCATGACGGCTGTCAGAGGCCACAACATTCCCTACTGGTTGATTTCCATTTACTCACTTATTTATTTGGCTCTCTGCTTCCCCCTGCTCAATCATAGGTGTGGTTCAGATTCATTTTACTTCCTCCAAATCCCTTGACTTCCTGCTAGCTTCTCTGACCCTCGAGTAACATAAACAGCTGCAGAAATGGCACAAATGATTTCTCACACCTGGGCTTCCTCCATCACCAGCGTCAGTATGGATCATAAAGTTCTAGATCTCAAATTTGAATGATTATTTTTATTTCCTCTTAAGTGCTACACCATTGAAGTCATTTTATAATCCTCCAATTCCACCATGAGCAAGGATGCTCATGTCCTGTGCCCAGGTCTGCCAGTCACCAGGGAAATTTGGTTAGTGTGCAGGGAACTAGGTAGGGGGAACAGTAGGAGAGTATTCAAAGAAGTCATCCAGATCCTTCTTCTCAGGGATTAAAGGGAGGACATGATGGAATAATTTAAGAAGGACACAGGCAGAACCGAAGTAAATGTTAGAATGGTTGGAAGTGATTAGATGATGATAAAATTCTCCTTGAATACTTGCTACTGAGTATCATCACAGTAACATTGTTAGGTTTCTTTTTCCCATTTTATAGATGAAAAAAATGAGTCTGAGAATTAATGAGCCTAAGGTATATAGCTTATATGTGGCAAAGCCAGTTTTCAAACCTAGGTCCACCAGAATCCTGCTGTTAGTCCCACTGCACCATGCTGCAAAGAAGAAAGATGAACAGCTGGGCCTGCTGGGTAGGAGTTTAGGAGGGAGATAGGAGGGGACAGCATGAAGCTGGAGTGTGCAGCTGTGCTCGGGAGACTGTCCTGAGGGATAGACAGGGCATCTGGGCTTCAGAAGAAGAGGTGTAAGCTGCAACAGGAGGGAAGCAGGGGTTGCAGTCAAGGATCAGAGATACCTTCCCCCTTGAAGGGCCCAGCTCCCTTTTCCTTTTGCACAGAGGATGAGAGGACATGCAGGGCTGAATCCTCTGGTGGGCGTAATGCCTGGCTACACAGCACTCATGCTGAGGCCCTGAAAAGATGAACTGCTTTGGACAGACTGTGAGAGCAATGAGTAAAATCCAGCTCTCATTTCCATCCACTGAAACTCAGACCTCATCAAACGCCCACAACAGTTTTAAAGAGAATGTTAGTTACAATCCAGAGCTAATTAAAACTTTCCATAAAATGACTCTTTAAAATTTAAGTGGCCTTGAATGCTAACAGCCCAGGCTTGTCTCTAACTGCAGAAATATTATTAACACATTAGCACAGCAATACCAGCTATTGAATTTGCTCGGCAATTTTGAAATAATGATGTTTTGAGTGTTTCCAGCTGAAATGGTGTGTCCCTTTCAATTCTGACCTAGCAGCCATCAGCCTCCTCCCTCCACTGCTTCCCCCATACTGATGTCATCCCTCTGAGAACAACATCGAGTTTCTTGCAGCAATATTTGCAACTGCCCAGGGCTCCTTGGTTTAGTTCTATTCTGATGCCTACCTACTTAGTTTGGACCTTTTATTTTCACCCCCCCTTGAAAACACAGACTGTGTTCATGTGAATTACACTGTATGCAAGTTGAGGGTATAAAATGCACCAAGCTCATTTCTGTCCCTTAGAGGCTGTGGGACTTTAGAACAAGTTATTAGGACATTATGGCTACTAATGACAATAATTGTTAACATTTGTTGAACACTTACTATGTGCCAAGCAGAATTTACATACATTACCCAAATTCCCCCAACAAACCTCATTTTTATTTATTCTGTTTAACAAACAGCTATAAAGTACTCACTACAACACTCAGTATGTGTCAGACACTGTTGTGTTTTATGTACATTCACAACTTAATCCTTATAACAATCTCAACAAAGCAGATATAGTTATTATTTCCTATTTTACAGATGAGTGAACTCGGATGCAGATGGATTAAGTAACTAAAGATTTAGTAAGCAAAGTAACACGACCAATAAGTATAACAATGAAACAATGCCAGGGTTCAAAATCATGGACTCGGACTCCAGAATCCATATCCTTACTGTACACCACCAGTCTTGCAATTTGAGCATGCTTTGGAATCACCTAGAAGGCTCATGGAAGCATAAATGACTGGGTCCTAACCACCCCCTCCTCCACCATGCCCAGTTTTGATTCTATAGTTGGGCCTGAGAATATGCATTTCTAAAAAGTTGCTAGGTGATATTGATGCTGCTGTTTGAGACTGCTCTAGACTGTGTTCTAATATTCCAATTATCTCCCTTATTACAACTGAGGAGGCTGAGTCTCAGGTTAACTAAATTACCCGAAACTATATAGCGCAGAAGTAGCTGAACTACACTTTGGTTGTTCTAAAATGCACAAAACACCCTGAATCTCAGTTTCCCCATCTTGATAATGGGGATATGAATATCACCTAACTTACAAACTTGTTAATACTAGCCAAAGTAATTAACATTATAGACTATGGCATGTAGCAAGTACTGAGTGCTTGCTGGTATCCTGAAAAACCCTGTATACTGTATGTGCCAAATAAAAGTTAAATTGTGTTGAATCCATCCAATTGCTCAGAAACAAACTTTTGCTGTTGCTGTTGTCCAGATGCTCCTGACATCTCTAGGTTCGCCTTCCCTTTAGTGCCCAAATATCAAAGGTCTGAACAGGTCTTTCCCTTCTAGATCCAAGTTCCCTGAGCTGTCATGTTCTATAACTGCTAGGAGACACTATTACAATTTTATAACGTATGAATAGCACCTTATGGAGTTGGCAGTGTGGCAGCCCTGATGGTATTTATATCTTCATTTTTGTTTGTCTTTTTCCTTAGATCCAGAATAAGAATAAATCAAATTTCCTCTTACTTCCAGTTTGGGGCCTGCCTCTTGATGCTGTTATATACAAAGATAAGTTAATACACTTAAGAGTTTAGTTCTCCATTGCCTCAGCCTTGACAATTTTGCATAAACAAAATATTCTTGTATTCTCCCCCACCCCTCTACAATACAAAGGCAAAGCAAAACAAACAAACAAAAAACTCTGCTTTCAAAATTGAGTCTAAGCATTCATGTCAAGGGAGGAAAAAGGCTGAGAAACACTTTGATTTAACAATCTCACTTCTAAGGATTTACCCTGAAGATTGATTCTCAATAACATAAAAACCACTCATATGAGCAATATTATTCATTGAAGTTATTTATTATAGCAAAATATTAGAATGAATGAAATGTCTAGTCATAAAATACCGGTGGTGTTTTCATACAGTGAAATGATATGCATCTGTAGAAATAAATAAGGATGATATTTGCAAAATGATCTGGCATAATTTCCAGAATATGTATCTTTAAGTGAAAAGAAGCACAATGCAAAAAATTATATATAGTATTTTACTGTTTATGTTAAAATAAATTTCCTTGGTGTTTGCCCAAAGGAGCTGAAAACTTATGTCCACACAAGAACTTGCAAATGGATATTTAAAGCAGGTTTATTTATAACTGCCAAAATTTAGAAAGAACCTAGATGTCCTTCAGTAGGCGAATGGGTAAGTCAACTATGGTACATCCAATCAATGGAATATTATTAAGTGTTAAAAAAAAAAGGGGGGGCGCGGAGCAAGATGGCCGAATAGGAACAGCTCCAGTCTCCAGCTCCCAGCGCGAGCGACACAGAAGACAGGTGATTTCTGCATTTTCAACTGAGGTACTGGGGTCATCTCACTAGGGAGTGCCGGACAATTGGTGCTGGTCAGCTGCTGCAGCCTGACCAGCGAGAGCTGAAGCAGGGCGAGGCATCACCTCACCTGGGAAGCGCAAGGGGGAAGGGAATCCCTTTTCCTAGCCAGGGGAACTGAGACACACAACATCTGGAAAATTGGGCAACTCTCACCCCAATACTGCGCTTTACCAAGGGTCTTAGCAAACAGGCACACCAGGAGATTATATCCCACATCTGGCCGGGAGGGTCCCATGCCCATGGAGCCTCCCTCATTGCTAGCACAGCAGTCTGTTATCTAACTGCAAGGCAGCAGTGAGGCTGGGGGAGGGGCACCCACCATTGCTGAGGCTTAAGTAGGTAAACAAAGCCGCTGGGAAGCTCGAACTGGGTGGAGCTCACAGCAGCTCAAGGAGGCCTACTTGTCTCTGTAGACTTCACCTCTGGGGACAGGGCACAGCTAAACAACAACAACAACAACAACAACAAAGCAGCAGAAACCTCTGCAGATGCAAACAACTCTGTTTGACAGCTTTGAAGAGAGCAGTGGATCTCCCAACATGGAGGTTGAGATCTGAGAATGGACAGACTGCCTGCTCAAGTGGGTCCCTGAACCCTGAGTAGCCTAACTGGGAGACATCCCCAACTAGGGGCAGACTGACACCCCACACCTCACAGGGTGGAGTACACCCCTGAGAGGAAGCTTGCAAAGCAAGAATCAGACAGATACACTTGCTGTTCAGCAATATTCAATCTTCTGCAGCCTCTGCTGCTGATACCCAGGCAAACAGGGTCTGGAGTGGACCTCAAGCAATCTCTAACAGACCTACAGCTGAGGGTCCTGACTGTTAGAAGGAAAACTAACAAATAGGAAGGACACCCACACCAAAACCCCATCAGTGCGTCACCATCATCAAAGACCAGAGGCAGATAAAACCACAAAGATGGGGAAAAAGCAGGGCAGAAAAGCTGGAAATTCAAAAAATAAGAGCACATCTCCCCCTCCAAAGGAACGCAGCTCGTCGCCAGCAATGGATCAAAGCTGGACGGAGAATGACTTTGACGAGACGAGAGAAGAAGGCTTCAGTCCATCAAACTTCTCAGAGCTAAAGGAGGATTATGTACCCAGCGCAAAGAAACTAAAAATCTTGAAAAAAGAGTGGAAGAATTTTTAACTAGAAAAATTATGCAGAGAAGGCCATAAACGAACTGACAGAGATGAAAACCATGACACGAGAAATATGTGACAAATGCACAAGCTTCAGTAACCGACTCGATCAACTGGAAGAAAGAGTATCAGCGATTGAGGATCAAATGAATGAAATGAAGCAAGAAGAGAAATCTAAAGAAAAAAGAAGAAAAAGAAATGAACAAAGCCTGCAAGAAGTATGGGATTATGTAAAAAGACCAAATCTACGTCTGATAGGGGTGCCTGGAAGTGAGGGGGAAAATGGAACCAAGTTGGAAAACACTTTTCAGGATATCATCCAGGAGAACTTCCCCAAACTAGTAGGGCAGGCCAACATTCAGATTCAGGAAATACAGAGAACGTCACAAAGATACTCCTCGAGAAGTGCAACTCAAAGACACATAATTGCCAGATTCACCAAAGTTGAAATGAAGGAAAAAATCTTAAGGGCAGCCAGAGAGAAAGGTCGGGTTACCCACAAAGGGAAGCCCATCAGACTAACAGCAGATCTCTTAGCAGAAACTCTACAAGCCAGAAGAGAGTGGGGGCCAATATTCAACATTCTTAAAGAAAAGACTTTTAAACCCAGAATTTCATATCCAGCCAAACTAAGTTTCATAAGTGAAGGAGAAATAAAATCCTTTACAGATAAGCAAATGCTTAGAGATTTTGTCACCACCAGGCCTGCCTTACAAGAGACCCTGAAGGAAACCCTAAACATGGAAAGGAACAACCGGTACCAGCCATCGCAAAAACATGCCAAAATGTAAAGACCGTCGTGGCTAGGAATAAACTGCATCAACTAATGAGCAAAATAACCAGTTAATATCATAATGACAGGATCAAGTTCACACATAACAATATTAACCTTAAATGTAAATGGACTAAATGGTCCAATTAAAAGCCATAGACTGGCAAACTGGATAAAGAGTTAAGACCCATCAGTTTGCTGTATTTAGGAGACCCATCTCACATGCAGAGACACACATAGGCTCAAAATAAAGGGATGGAGGAAGATCTACCAAGCAAATGGAAAACAAAAAAAAAGCAGGGGTTGCAATCCTAGTCTCTGATAAAACGGACTTTAAACCATCAAAGATCAAAAGAGACAAAGAAGGACATTACATAATGGTAAAGGGATCAATTCAAAAGGAAGTGCTAACTATCCTAAATATATATGCACCCAATACAGGAGCACCCAGATTCATAAAGCAAGTCCTTAGAGACTTACAAAGAGACTTAGACTCCCATACAATAATAATGGGAGACTTCAACACTCCACTGTCAACATTAGACAGATCAACGAGACAGAAAGTTAGCAAGGATATCCAGTAATTGAACTCATCTATGCAGCAAGCAGACCTAATAGACAGCTACAGAACTCTCCACCCCAAATCAACAGAATATACATTCTTCTCAGCACCACATCACACTTATTCCAAAACTGACCACATAATTGGAAGTAAAGCACTCCTCAGCAAATGTACAAGAACAGAAATTATAACAAACTGTTTCTCAGACCACAGTGCAATCAAACTAGAACTCAGGACTAAAAAACTCAATCAAAACCGCTCAACTACATGGAAACTGAATAACCTGCTCCTGAATGACTACTGGGTACATAACGAAATGAAGGCAGAAATAAAGATGTTCTTTGAAACCAACGAGAACATACCAGAATCTCTGGGACACATTTAAAGCAGTGTGTAGAGGGAAATTTATAGCACTAAATGCCCACAAGAGAAAGCTGGAAAGATCTAAAATGGACACTCTAACATCACAATTAAAAGAACTAGAGAAGCAAGAGCAAACACATTCAAAAGCTAGCAGAAGGCAAGAAATGACTAAGATCAGAGCAGAACTGAAGGAGATAGAGACACAAAAAACCCTCCAAAAAAATCAATGAATCCAGGAGTTGGTTTTTTGAAAAGATCAACAAAATTGACAGACCGCTAGCAAGACTAATAAAGAAGAAAAGAGAGAAGAATCAAATAGATGCAATAAAAAATGATAAAGGGGATATCACCACTGACCCCACAGAAATACAAACTGCCATCAGAGAATACTATAAACACCTCTACGCCAATCAACTAGAAAAGCTAGAAGAAATGGATAATTTCCTGGACACTTACACTCTTCCAAGACTAAATCAAGAAGAAGTTAAATCCCTGAATAAACCAATAGCAGGCTCTGAAATTGAGGCAATAATTAATAGCCTACCAACCAAAAAAAGTCCAGGACCAGATGGATTTACAGCTGAATTCTACCAGAGGTACAAGGAGGAGCTGGTACCATTCCTTCTGAAACTATTCCAATCAATAGAAAAAGAGGGAATCCTCCCTAACTCATTTTATGAGGCCAACATCATCCTGATACCAAAGCCTGGCAGAGACACAACAAAAAAAGAGAATTTTAGACCAATATCCCTGATGAACATCGACTGGAAAAATCCTCAATAAAATACTAGCAAACCGGATCCAGCAGCACATCAAAAAGCTTATCCACCATGATCAAGTGGGCTTCATCCCTGGGATGCAAGGCTGGTTCAACATATGCAAATCAATAAATGTAATCCAGCATATGAACAGAACCAAAGACAAAAACTACATGATTATCTCAATAGATGCAGAAAAGGCCTTTGACAAAATTCAACAGCACTTCATGCTAAAAACGCTCAGTAAATTCGGTATTGATGGAACATATCTCAAAATAATAAGAGCTATTTATGACAAACCCACAGCCAATATCATACTGAATGGACAAAAACTGGAAAAATTCCCTTTGAAAACTGGCACAAGACAGGGATGCCCTCTCTCACCACTCCTATTCAACATAGTGTTGGAAGTTCTGGCTAGGGCAATCAGGCAAGAGAAAGAAATAAAACGTATTCAGTTAGGAAAAGAGGAAGTCAAATTGTCCCTGTTTGCAGATGACATGATTGTATATTTAGAAAACCCCATTGTCTCAGCCCAAAATCTCCTTAAGCTGATAAGAAACTTCAGCAAAGTCTCAGGATACAAAATTAATGTGCAAAAATCACAAGCATTCTTATACACCAGTAACAGACAAACAGAGAGCCAAATCATGAATGAACTTGCATTCACAATTGCTTCAAAGAGAATAAAATACCTAGGAATCCAACTTACAAGGGATGTAAAGGACCTCTTCAAGGAGAACTACAAATCACTGCTCAGTGAAATCAAAGAGGACACTAACAAATGGAAGTACATACCATGCTCATGGATAGGAAGAATCAATATCGTGAAAATGGCCATACTGCCCGAGGTAATTTATAGATTCAATGCCATCCCCATCAAACTACCAATGAGTTTCTTCACAGAATTGGAAAAAATTGCTTTAAAGTTCATTTGGAACCAAAACAGAGCCTGCATTGCCAAGACAATCCTAAGTCAAAAGAACAAAGCTGGAGGCATCACGCTACTTGACTTCAAACTATACTACAAGGCTACAGTAACCAAAACAGCATGGTACTGGGACCAAAACAGAGATATAGACCAATGGAACAGAACAGAGTCCTCAGAAATAATACCACACATCTACAGCCATCTGATCTTTGACAAATCTGAGAGAAACAAGAAATGGGGAAAGGATTCCCTATTTAATAAATGGTGCTGGGAAAATTGGCTAGCCATAAGTAGAAAGCTGAAACTGGATCCTTTCCTTACTCCTTATATGAAAATTAATTCAAGATGGATTAGAGACTTAAATGTTAGACCTAATACCATAAAAACCTTAGAAGAAAACCTAGGTAATACCATTCAGGACATAGGCATGGGCAAGGACTTCATGTCTAAAACACCAAAAGCAACGACAACAAAAGCCAAAATTGACAAATGGGATCTAATTAAACTAAAGAGCTTCTGCACAGCAAAAGAAACTACCATCAGAGTGAACAGGTAACCTACAGAATGGGAGAAAATTTTTGCAATCTACTCATCAGACAAAGGGCTAATATCCAGAACCTACAAAGAACTCAAAAAATTTACAAGACAAAAACAAACAACCCCATCAAAAAGTGGGCAAAGGATATGAACAGACATTTCTCAAAAGAAGACATTCATACAGCCAACAGACACATGAAAAAATGCTCATTATCACTCGCCATCAGAGAAATGCAAATCAAAACCACAATGAGATACCATCTCACACCAGTTAGAATGGCAATCATTAAAAAGTCAGGAAACAACAGGTGCTGGAGAGGATGTGGAGAAATAGGAACACTTTTACACTGTTGGTGGGATTGTAAACTAGTTCAACCATTATGGAAAACAGTATGGCGATTCCTCAAGGATCTAGAACTAGAAGTACCATATGACCCAGCCATCCCATTACTGGGTATATACTCAAAGGATTATAAATCATGCTGCTATAAAGACACATGCACACGTATGTTTATTGTGGCACTATTCACAATAGCAAAGACTTGGAATCAACCCAAATGTCCATCAGTGACAGACTAGATTAAGAAAATGTGGCACTTATATACCATGGAATACTATGCAGCCATAAAAAAGGATGAGTTGGTGTCCTTTGTAGGGACATGGATGCAGCTGGAAACCATCATTCTCAGCAAACTATCGCAAGAACAGAAAACCAAACACCGCATGTTCTCACTCATAGGTGGGAACTGAACAATGAGATCACTTGGACTCGGGAAGGGGAACATCACACACCAGGGCCAATCATGGGGAGCGGTGAGGGGGGAGAGATTGCATTGGGAGTTATACCTGATGTAAATGATGAGTTGATGGGTGCTGACGAGTTGATGGGTGCAGCACACCAACATGGCACAAGTATACATATGTAACAAACCTGCATGTTATGCACATGTACCCTAGAACTTAAATTATAATAATAATATAAAAAAAGTAATAAATAAAATATTACAAACAGGTCATGCAAAAAAAGAAAAAAAAGCATCAAGCCATGAAAAGATACAGAGGAACCTTAAATGCATAATATTCACTAAAGAAACCAATCTGAAAAGGTTACATATTTTATGATTCCAACTACATGGCATTCTGGAAAAGATAAAACTATGAAGACAGTAGAAAGATTAGTGTTTTCCAGGAGTTGGAGGTGGAGGGGATGAATAGGCAGAGCATGTAAAAGTGTTAGAGCAGTGAAAATACTCCATAAGATACTATAATGGTGGACACATACCATTATACACTTGTCCAAAACCATAGAAAGTAAAACACCAAGAGTGGACCCTAACGCAAACTATAGACTTTGAGTGATTATAATGTGTTCACCAATTTTAACAAATAAACCACTCTGATGAGGATGTTGATACTGAGGGATGTTGCATGTGTAGGGGCAGTGGCTATATGGGAAATCTCTCTATCATTGTATCAGTCTCTCAATTTTGCTGTGAGCCCAAAACTGCTCTAAACAATTAAATACTTTTAAAGAATCCAGAGAATTTAAAAAATAATATGGTGCATGTATGTGTGTGTGTGTGTGTGTGTGTGTGTGTGTGTGTGTGTGTGTGCTATTTTGCAAAAAGAAACACAGGAAGAATAAACCAGAAACCAATAAAATTAGTTACCTAATGTCTTAGTCCATTTGTGCTGCTATAAAGGAATACCCAGGCTGGGAAATTTATAAAGAAAAGACATTTGTTTGGCTAATGGTTCTCCAGGCTGTATAAGAAGCATGGCGCCAACATCTGCTTCTGTTGAGGTCCTCAGACTCCTTCTACTCATGGTGGAAGGTGAACGGGAGCCAGAATGTGCAGGGATCATATGGTGAAAGAGGAAGCAAGAAAGAGCAGGGAGAGATACCAGTCCCTTTTTGACAATCAGCTCTTGAGGAAACTAATAGCGTGAGAACTCCCTCACCCCCACTACCCAGGGAGGGCATTAATCGGTTCATGAGAGATCTATTCCCACGACCCAAACACTTCCCATTAAGCCCACCACCAACATTGAGAATCAAATTTCAACATGAGATTTGGAGGGGTCAAATAAACCTTACTGTAACAAGTAATTAGTAATGTACAAGAATGGGTAGGAATACAGTATAGGAGTGACGGAAGAAATTGGAGTCTTTCCAAGTATATCCTTTTTGTAGTTTTCTTTTGATTCCATATTAATGTTTCACATATGCTAAATAATAAAAATAAATTAATAAAGATGGAGGAAAGCTAAAATGAAATTTAAACACAGATTATTAATCCTATGTTAATATCAAACAGCTATCAAAAGCATATAAAAGAAAACCAGGATTTGTCCAAGTAACTCTTGAATATATCACTAGATACAATTGCTGAGATTTGTTTTAAAGACAAAAAGAACAACAAAGAAACCTTGAACTCTATTTAGGAGATTTGTTTTGATAGTAGTATTGGTGTAGTAACTTTGAAAGCACTAATCATTGTATTGTAGACTTGAGCAATGAGTAACTATATTGATACTGAGAACCAGAGTTCTCATTATGCCTATTTATAGACTATTCATTCTCATTGTACAAGAAGGAATATACAAATATAAAATGCAGAAATTCAATGGAGAAAAAAATAGCCATTTCAACAAATGGTACTGGAACAATTGAATGTCAAAATTCAAAAAACATCTAGAAATGACCACTTAAATAAATGAACTGTAGACCTAAATATAAATTGCAAAATTATACAGCTTCTAGAGGAAAATGCAGAAGAAAATCTAAGTGACCTTGGGTTTGGTGATTAGAGGTAATAAAAAAGCATGATCCATGAAAGAAAAAATTTGATAAGTTGTAAAAAAGTTAAAATCTTTTACTCTGTGAAAGACGCCATTAAAAGAATGAAGGCCAGGCATGGTGGCTCACGCCTGTAATCCCAGCAGTTTGGGAGGCCAAGGTGGGCAGATCATGAGGTCAGGAGATCGAGACCATCCTGGCCAACACGGTAAAACCCCGTCTCTTCCGAAAAAAAAAAAAAAAAAAAAATTAACTGGGCCTGGTGGTGTGCCTGTAGTCCCAGCTACTCTGGAGGCTGAGGCAGGAGACTTGCTTGAACCCCAGAGGCAGAGGTTGCAGTGAGCTGAGATCTCACAACTGCACTCCAGCCTGGGCAACAGAGTGAGACCATCTCAAAAAAAAAAAAAAAGTAAATATAGCAATAGACCGGGAGAAAATATTTATAAAACACATGTGTGATAAAGGACTTACATCCAAAATGCAAATACACTTGAAGCTCAACAATAGGAAAACAACAACACAATTTAAAAACGGGCAAAAGATCTGAATAGACGCATCATCAAAGAAGATATTCAGATAAAAAATAACCATGTGAAAAAAATTTCAAAATTATTTGTCATCAAGGAACTTTACATTAAACCAATGAGATACTACAACACACCTACTTAAATGGCAAACAAACAACCCCAAAAAGAAAACCTGGCAAAGCAGCAAGAGTTCTCATTCATTGCTGATGGGGACGAAAAATGTCATGTTGGAAAACAGTTTGTCAATGTTTTACAAAGCTAAACATAGTCTTACCATATAATTCAGCCATCATCTTCCTATTTAAAGACTTATTGCCACAGAAAATCTTGCAAGCAAGTGTTTACTGCAGCTTTATTCATAATCGACAAAGACTGGAAGCCACAAAGAGGTCATTCAATAGGTGAATAGAAATTTATTCATTGATTAAAAAGAGATGAGCTATCAAGCCACAAAAGGCTACGGATAGACTTTAAATGCATATTGCTAAGTGAAAGAGGTCAGTCTGAAAAGACCACACACTGTATGATTCCAATTACATGATATTCTGAAAAAGACAAACTATATAGAGGTAGTAAACAGATTCATGGTTCGGGGGAGGGGTAGAGGGTTAAACAGGTGAAGCACAATAGATCTTTAGGATAATACAACTATTCTGCATGATATTATAATGTTAGATACATGACATTATTTTCAAAGTTTATAGAATTTTATAGCACAAAGAGAGAACTTTAATGTAGACAAAAAAAAAAAAAAAAAAAAAAAGAAAAAGAAACATTAGGAGCTCCAGGAATCCCAGGAAGGAATTCAGACTGTGATAAGAGACTCTGATTGTTATCGCAAATATACAGAACTACAGCACTGAAGGGGGTAGAATAGGTAATGACCTACATAACTTTAGTCTAGAAGTAAAGTCTATAAGACTAAAGTCAAAAGGGACTCAAATAAGCACTGTATGCTATTTGATAAAGTTGTTTCTTATGGGGAACAGATTAATAATCCAGATACTGCTACACACGTATACTGCAACTGAGCAATTAAGTAAATGTACAGTAGAAGCGTGGGAGCCAGGTTCCTCACTGTTAAAGAAGGAGGCTACAGATAAGCAAGGGGTTATAGATAAGCATGGAATGGTCCATATGGTAACTCATTACAGTTGGAGACATCAGTATGAATTTATATTTAGCTTAATACAGATACAGAAATATTTATGGATAAATGTATATGCGTAATGTACTATATACATATATATTTCCTTGTTCTGGTAGTGGAGAGGGGCTAGAAAAAAACACCATCCCAGCAGCAATGAACACACCTAGAATCCAGATCTTGGTCTATAATACAATTACAGGAACCTTTAAAAAGAACCAGGATTCCTTGGAGAAATGGCTGATTACAGTATTGGGGCAGGAAACAAACAAGATGAGCCTCGAGCATCTTGTAATATCAGAAAGTAAGGAAGTGCTTAAAAATTAAAAGAAACTTACAATGATGGGTTTATGTCAGAGGAACAGAGGGACACAGAACCCAACTGCAAGAACTTCCAGTGGTCAAAGCTGGAACAATTTGAACAACAAAATACAGTAGTATTGGATTATAACCCAAAGTGTAACATAAATATCCATAAGTCCACATTGAAAATGACTAAATAAATAATTGATAGAGAAGAAACAAATGTCCCTTTCAAAAGAATTCCAAGTGAATCATGTAGATACTCCATTCTTTTTCATCATTAGTGATGTATGCAAACAACTTTCAAATACATTTTGACATCAAAGTCAGGCAATTCACTTGGAAGAACATTATAACGAAAACCACTGAATTTTTGTAGTAAGATGTTTAGTGTCAACTTTGATTATGGGAATACTTTACATCTCATACAAAGAAAGCACTGGTACTTAGAAACTTAAGAAAATTACTAGAACTGTTAAGACTGAGGTGAAGAATTTGTACAGCCTTCCACAGTTTCAAAGAGGTAGTGATAGGTACTTGTCCTCCTTGCAATATCAAATGCAGTTTCTTCCAAGTTGTTTTTCAGCCCTGGCTTGATGTAACAACTCACCAGGAGGAGTTCTAGGGTATCCTTGCTGTCTCTGTTCCCAGCAGCAAGATGCAAGGGGGCCAAGAGGCCTTTTGTTTGGGCATTGATATCTGCATCATGCTGCAGTAAGAAAGAAGCCACTTGTATTATTCTACTTACAAGCACTGTGTAGGGGCGTCTAGCCATCCACAGTCACTGCATGAGCATCTGCTCCCTGTGCAATGAGCTCCTGGACAATATCTAAGTGTCCACTGTAGGCTGCACGATGAAGAGGGGTATACTCATCTTCATCTCTGGTGTTCACATGAGCGACCTTTTCAGAAAGTAGTCTCCGCACTGTAGTAAGCCGATTTTTTTCAGCAGCCCAAAGAAACAATTTGCCTGGGTCTTTTTCCATTTTTTTTTTCTTGCAACTGATACCACTCTTCATTTTTTTCATCTTGCTCCTCGTCTTCATCAGAACTGCCTACCCAAAGACTTTGAGTACCAGTAGGAATAAGGTGTCCACATGTTTCCAAAAATTCAAGTTGGTTAAAGTGTTCAGAAAAATCCAAGGAATTCCCTTGGTCTGGTATTCCATCATTATTTCCTTTTTCTTTTTCCATTTTTACTGCTATTCTAAATTAAAAGCATTTCAAATGCCAGGGTATAAATAACCTTTCTAGAGATGAATTATGACTGCTTTATTCATCAAGATCTGACAGAAGGGAAAATAGCCGCCGTGCATCTCATTTCCGGGAGCATTTTTTTTTAACAATTTTTCATTATTATACTTTAAGTTCTGGGGTACATGTGCAGAATGTGCAGGTTTGTTACATAGGTATACATGTGCCATGGTGGTTTGCTGCACCCATCAACCCCTTACCGACACTAGGTATTTCTCCTAATGCTCTCCCTCCCCTTGCCCCCCACTCCCCAACAGGCCCCAGTGTGTGATATTCCCCTCCCTGTGTCCATGTGTTCTCATTGTTCAACTTCCACTTATGAGTGAGAACACGTGGTGTTTGGTTTTCTGTTTTTGTGTTAGTTTGCTGAGAATGATGGTTTCCATACTCCATTCTTAAGAAGGGGAGCATAAATCTGTACTCTTTAATTGTAGGCTTCTCATAGTGACTTCCTTTCAAAGAGTACAGCATGGAAATGAAGGAGGGAGGGAAAGAGTAACTTTACAGTGAAGAAACCCAACAAAACACCCATGGCCAGGCGATCAGGGCCAACATCAGCAGTGAGAAACCATGTTGATAAAATGTGATGAAAATGGCACTTTACCTCTGTGGTTTCCCCCCAAAGTCCACAATCTCAGTCTAATTGTGAGGAAAGATAACAGACAAATCCAATTTGAGAGGCATCCTACAAAATATCTGACCAGTATTCAAAACTGTCAAGGTCATCAAAAATGAGAAAAGCAAGAGAAGTTTTCATAGCTAAGAGGATCCTAAAGGGACATGATGTGAGTGTAAGGTAGTATCTTGGATAGGATCCTGGGACAGCAAAAGGACATAAGGAAAAACTAAGCAAATCTGAGTAACTATAAACTTTCAGTTATTAAAAATATGGTATCAATGTTGGTTCATTAGTTGTAACAAAAGCTAAGTGGCTAATAAGGGAAATTGGGTGTGGGGTATACCAGAACTCTGTATACAGTCTTAATTTTTCTGTACACCTATAACTGTTCTGAAAAAATAAACTCTATTGGGAAAAAAAGTTCCCCTGGTTTTGATTCCATTTATGTAGAGATTTGGGTCTTGTCTGCAATATGATTCTTCATTCAGTTCCTTACTCTTTGAACTATTTCCCTTTCTTGTCCTATATTGTTCTGCTTCTGCCACATTGATTCCATCACTGGGCAGTTCTAGCAGCTTAGAAACCCTATTATTGTGCTCATTTATTCATGGGTTCTGCCCTCATAGAGCAACATAGAATGAGTTTGCAGCCACAAAGCAGTTCTTCAGTCATTCAAGGATACTACTTTCTTGAAGCCATCCTCCCAGGATTAAAATTAGGTAAATGCCCTCTCCATTCCTCATGTGGTGCCATTTCTGAATACTTCACTACCCTGGACACTTTCCTATGAGTATTTATGTTTGTTAAAATGAGGAACCTAGATCTAAATATGTTTTCCCTGTTGTATTCCAATCAGAATTAAGCATAATAGCATAATATCATTTTTTAAATTATATTTCCTCTTACCGACTGCTTAAAATATATATTATATCATTCTGGTTTTAGACCTCCATTTCAAGGTGAGCTAAATATAATTAAGTTTCCTTTACGCATGCTCCCACTGTCATTAAATGCACCCCATTGATGAAATTTCAAACAATTCATTTAAATTCTCTACCTCATTCAGTTGTTCTCACTGTTTGAAATCAATAGCTGTTTTTGACTGACTTTCTGAATGAACTAACACTTTTCTTAGTCCTTATTGTATACAAAATCTTACATGTATGCCAAGGATGCATAGTAAACACACTCAAATACATGTCTTTTGTTCAGCAATGGGCTTTGTGTTGATTAGTAAAATCATAGCTCTCTCAAACAGGATATATCTCAATAGTACTTTTCCCATAGGGGTTAGCTGAGGTGTAAAATAGTGAATCCGTACCAAGGAATTTGGTGGCATGAAGTCTTAGGTTTTCATGCCGAGCGTAAAACCAAACATAGCAATAAAATAAAATGGTGATAGAATAACTCCCAGGGGAATATAGAAATTATAGTGCTCAGATATGAAAGCTGGAATTAGTTGCTACCTTTTTGTGTTCCAGAGTAAATCTTTCTTAACATTGCAGAGAAGTGATTTGGGACTTCTGACGTTTGGAAAGATGTCTTTATCCATTTGGATGATGTTTCTTTCAGGATTTGGCAATCTGTGCTATCCCTGACTCTCTCCTTGGGAAGAGTGTGGTAGGTATACATGTAAGGGTACAGCATCAGCTAAGAATTTCTGAACGTACTCAGTGAAGGCCCATATATATCTATTGGGTGACTTGTTCGACAGCCCAACTTCCTGTTTTTCCCCACTTCAACTCCACATGGATCCCAGGTTTCCCCTTTCCTCTGAGCCTGTTGCCCTCATTGATATTTTTGGCTTTTCCTCATGACCCAAAACCTTCTGTTTGGTTGTTTGATGTTATTCACTATGTCTGTTTATTAGAGTCTGCCATATATTTGCCTCTCCTGATAGTATATGGATAAATAAAATGTTAAAAGGTCACTTAATTGTGTGGCAATGGTTTTGAGGATGGAGCCATGTCCTGCATTTCTTGCTTTTTCCTCTTACATCAGCACTCCAAGGACACTGAAATATGGATGTACTCAGTAGGTCCTTCTAAATCTACCAATGGATACAGCCTAAAAGGTTACCTAGGCCAAGTCCACTTAATCCCCCAAAATAAAGTTGATTCATTCAGAAGCAAAATCAATTTCATTTGATTACACTCTCAGAGCTGAGTGTCCAGAAAAATGCTTGTGCTTGAAAGAACTGACCAAATGTTGGATTTGGCACAGTTGGTGGCAAATCCAGTTTTATCTTTCTCCTCTATGCATGAGTAGGGGGAGAGAAAGATTTGTCTGTCCTTTTATAAACTGTTTGAAAGCAAAATGAGGCTGGCTACTTATGCTGCTGGGAATCTCACTTGGTTCAGAGATTTAGAATTAGTTTTGTGGTGTTTGACAGCTTATACCTCTCTGTCTAAGCTTGTGGTAACTGAAGTTGCCCAGTGGGAGGAAGGTTAAGTTGTCTTTCTGAACAGCTTCCAGTCATCCTTCTTTGCAGACCCAGAGGCAGCTCTGGTGGTTCAAAAAGAACAAATAATTTCATCCCCCAGGAGGAAGCATTGCTTGAGAGCAATAACTGCATTTTCTACCCCATCAGAGCTTATCTGTATACTTGGGATAGTGCTGACTATATTTAGCATGCACCATAATCGTGGTGTGGTCCAGTGATGTCTCTGCTATTCCTTCCTCAAACGTTGGTGTTTCCAAGAAGCAAGCTCTCAGAGCTAGTATCCTTTTGGGTGGGGAGCCTGCCGTGTAACCATCACTGTCTCCCCTGGCCAACCTCCAACAGGGTATGATTTTGCTTCCCTTTTGGAAAGATATTCCCAGAAATTAGGATTGCAAGCCAGAAAGCCCCTGAGCAAATGGATTGGAAGTTTCAGAAGTTTTGATTGTTGCTGAGATTTGTTTCCCTGTCTTAGTCAAAGAAATTTGGGGTGGCAAATTGATTTCATTTGTGTGTCAATTCAGATCAATTGGTATGCACAGAAGAACTGTGTGGAGAGACTTTCAGGACATGTCTTATCTCGGGTGTTGAGTAAAAATAGAGCCTGACTGTTTAGAGATAGCTGTCTGGAGTGGGAGGCAGCCCCACTGAGGCACTGGGTTTGAGTGCCTCAGAGTTGTCAACAAAGGGATGCAACAATTGTGGAGCATTCTATATATACCTAGTACTGTTCCAAGTGCACAGAGGAGCTCTGACATAGAAGAAAATACAGTTATTGCTCTCAAAAAGAGTATACATGGAACAGGGTGATAGTGGTATTATTGGGCTCTGTGATGAGATTTATCACTGTCCCTTCTTAACATGTGAACGCATACAAACATACTTAAAAACATAAATGGAGGGGCGTCCGCCATTACTGAGGCCTTCAGTAGGCAGTTTTCTGGTCACAGTGTAAACGAAGCCGTAGAGAAGTTCAGACTGGGCGGAGCCCATCCGCAGTGCCACAAAGCTGCTACAGCCAGACTGCCACTCTAGATTCCTCCTCTCTGGGCAGGGCATCTCTGAAAGAAACGCAGCAGCCCCAGTTGGGGGCTTGTAGAAAAAAATCCCATCTCCCTGGGACAGAGCATCTGGGGGAAGGGGTAGCTGTGGGTACAGTTTCAGGAGACTTAAACGTTCCTGCCTGCTGGCTCTGAAGAGAGCAGCAGATCTCGCATCACAGTGCTGGAGCTCTGCTAAGGGACAGACTACCTCCTCAAGTGGGTCCCTAACCCCCATGCCTCCTGATGGGAAGACACCTCCCAGCAGGGGTTGACAGACACCTCATACAGGAGAGCTCCTGCAGGCATCTGGCAGGTGCCCCTCTGGGATGAAGCTTCCAGAGGAAGGAGTGGGCAGCAATCTTTGCTGTTCTGCAGACTCTGCTGGTGATACCCAAGCATACAGGGTCTGGAGTGGACCTCCAGGAAACTCCAGCAGACCTGCAGAAGAGGGTCCTGACTGTTAGAAGGAAAACTAACAAACAGAAAGCAGTAGCATCAATATCAACAAAAAGGACGACCATGCAAAAACCCTAGCTGAAGGCCACCAACATTAAAGACCAAAGTCAGACAAATCCACAAAGATGAGGAAAAACCAGCACAAGAAGGCTGAAAATTCCCCAAACCAGAACGCCTCTTCTCCTCCAAAGGATCACAACCCCTTGCCAGCAAGGGAACAAAACTAGATGGGGAATGAGTTTGACAAATTGACAGAAGCAGGCTTCAGAAGGTGGGTAATAACAAACTCCTCTGAGCTAACAGAGCATGTTCTGTTACAAGGCAGCTATGAAGAGCTGCTTTGCAGCTAAGAACCTTGATAAAAGGTTACAGGAACTGCTAACTAGAATAACCAGTGCACATAAATGACCTGATGGAGCTGAAAAACACACCATGA
Organism: Rhinopithecus roxellana; assembly: GCF_007565055.1. Classification (NCBI taxonomy): domain Eukaryota; kingdom Metazoa; phylum Chordata; class Mammalia; order Primates; family Cercopithecidae; genus Rhinopithecus; species Rhinopithecus roxellana. The sequence goes on along the minus strand of NC_044551.1, from coordinate 153,460,988 downwards.
GAGCTTCGTGAAGCACACACAAGTATCAATAGCCAAATTGATCAAGTGGAAGAAAGGATATCAGATTGAAGATCAACTTAATGAAATAAAGCGTGACAACAAGACTAGAGAAAAAATAACAAAAATGAACAAAGAAAAGCCTCCAAGAAATATGGGACTATGTGAAAAGACCAAACCTATGTTTGATTGGTATACCTGAAAGTGATGGGGAGATTGGAACTAAGTTGAAAAACACACTTCAGGATATTACCCAGGAGAACTTCCCAACCTAGCAAGACAGGCCAACATTCAAATTCAGGAAACACAGAGAAAACCACAAAGACACCCCTTGAGAAGCACAACCCCAAGACACATAATTCTCAGATTCACCAAGGTTCAAATGAAGGAAAAATGTTAAGGGCAGCCAGAGAGAAAGGTCAGGTTACCCCAAGGGAAGCCCATTAGACTAATAGCAGCTCTCTCTGCAGAAACCCTATAAGCCAGAAGAGATGATTCTTAAAGAAATGAATTAAACATTCTTAAAGAAATGAATTTTCAACCCAGAATATCATATCCTGCCAAACTAAACTTCGTAAGTGAAGGAGAAATAAAATCTTTTACAGACAAGCAAATGTTGAGTGATTTTGTTACCATGAGGCCTGCCTTATAAGAATTCCTGAAGGAAGCACTAAATATGGAAAGGAAAAACTGGTACCAGTCTCTGCAAAAACATACCAAAATGTAAAGATCATTGACACTATGAAGAAACGGTATCAACTAATGGGCAAAATAACCACCTAACATCATAATGACAGGATAAATTCACACATAACAATATTTAACATTAAATGTAAATAGGCTAAATGTCCTAATATAAAGACACAGCCTGGTAAATTGGATAAAGAGTCAAGACTCATCAGTGTGCTGTATTCAGGAGACCCATCTCATGTACAAAGACACATATAGGCTCAAAATAAAGGGATGGAAGAAGATTTACCAAGCAAATGGAAAGCAAAAAACAAAACAAAACAAAACAAAACAACACAGAAAAGCAAGGGTTGCAATCCTAGTCTATGATAAAATAGATTTTAAATGAACAAAGATCAAAAAAGACAAAGAAGGGCATTACATAATGATAAAGGAATCAATGAACAAGAAGAGCTAACTATCCTAAATATATATGCACCCAATACAGGAGCACCCAGTTTCACAAAGCAAGTTCTTAGAGACCTACAAAGAGACTTAGACTCCCACACAATAATAGTGGGAGATTTAATACTCCACTGTCAATATTAGACAGATGAATGAGACAGAAAATTAAAAAAATGATATTTAGGACTTGAACTCAGCTCTGGACCAAGTGGAACTAATAGACATCAACAGAACTCTCCACCTCAAATCAACAGAACATACATTCTTCTCAGCACCACATCACACTTATTCTAAAATTTACCACATAATTGGAGGTTAAACACTCCTAAGGAAATGTAAAGGAATGGATATCATAACAAACGTCTCTCAAATCACAGTGCAATCAAATTAGAACTCAAGATTAAGAAACTCATTCAAAACCACAAAACTACATGGAAACTGAACAATCTGCTCCTGAATGACTACTGGATAAATAACGAAATTAAGGCAGAAATAAATAACTTCTTCGAAACCAATGAGAACAAAGACACAACATACCAGAACCTCTGAGACACAGCTAAAGCAGTGTGTAGAGGGAAATTTATAACGCTAAGTGCCCACAGGAGAAAGTGGGAAAGATCTAAAATCGACACCCTAACATCACAATGAAAAGAACTAGAGAAGTTAGAGCAAACAAATTCAAAAGCTAACAGAAGACAAGAAATAACTAGGGTTAGAGCTGAACTGAAGGAGATAGAGACATGAAAAACTTTACAAAAAATCAATGAATCCAGGAGCTGGTTTTTTGAAAAAATTAACAAAATAGATCCACTAGCCAGACTAATAAAGAAGACAAGAGAGAAGACTCAAATAGATGCAATAAAGAATGATAAACAGGATATCACCACTGATCCCACAGAAATACAACCTACCATCAGAGAATACTATAAACACCTCTACACAAATAAACTAGAAAATATAGAAGAAATGGATAAATTCCTGGACATATACACCATCCCAAAACTAAACCAGGAAGAAGTCGAATCCCTGAATACACTAATAACAAGTTCTGAAATTAAGATAGTAATGAATAGCCTACCAACCAAAAAGAGGCCAGGACCAGACGGATTCACAGCTGAATTCTGCCAGAGGTACAAAGAGGAGCTGGTACCATTCCTTTTGAACCTATTGCAAACAATAGAAAAAGAGGGAATCCTCCCTAACTCATTTTATGAGGCCAGCATCATCCTGATACCAAAACCTGGCAAAGACACAACAAACAAAGAAAATTTCAGGCCAATATCCCTGATGAACACTGATGTGAAAATCCTCAATAAAATACTGGCAAACCAAATCCAGCAGCACATTAAAAAGCTTATCCACCATAATCAAGTCGGCTTCATCCCTGAGATTCAAGGCTGGCTCACCATACGCAAATCAATAAACGTAAACCATCACATTAACAGAAACAATGACAAAAACCACATGATTACAATAGATGCAGGAAAGGCCTTCAATAAAATTCAACAACACTTTATGCTAAAAACATTCAATAAACTAGTTATTGATGGAACGTATCTCAAAATAATAAGAGCTATTTATGACAAACCCACAGCTAATACCATAGTGAATGAGCAAAACCAGGAAGCATTCCCTTTGAAAACTGGCACAAGACAAGGATGCCCTCTCTCACTACTCCTATTCAACATAGTATTGGAAGTTCTGGCCAGAGCAATCTGGCAAGAGAAAGAAATAAAGGGTATGTAAATAGGAAGTGAGAAAGTCAAATTATCTGTTTGCAGATGACATGACTGTATATTTAGAAAACCCCCATCATCTCAGCCCCAAAACTCTTTAAGCTGATAAGCAACTTCTGCAAAGTCTTGGGATAAAAAATCAATGTGCAAAAATCAATGTGCAAAAATAGACAAACAGAGAGGCAAATCATGAGTGAATTTCCATTTACAACTGCTACAAAGAGAATAAAATACCTAGGAATACAACTTACAAGGGATGTGAAGGACCTCTTCAAGGAGAACTACAACCACTACTCAAGGAAATAAGAGAGGATCACAAACAAATGGAAAAACTTTCCATGCTCATGGATAGGAAGAATCAATATCGTGAAAATGGCCATACTGCCCAAAATAATTTATAGATTCAATGCTATTCCCATCAAGCTACCATTGACATTCTTCACAGAATTAGAAAAAACTACTTCAAATTTCGTATGGAACCAAAAAAGAGTCTGTATAGCCAAGACAATCCTAAGCAAAAAGGACAAAGCTGGAGGCATCATACTACCTGACTTCAAACTATACTGCAAGGCTACAGTAACAAAAACAGCTTGATATTGGTACCAAAACAGATATACAGACCAATGGAACAGAATAGAGGCCTTGGAAATAATGCCACACATCTACAACCATCTGATCTTTGACAAACCTGACAACAACAAGCAATGCGGAAAGGATTCCCTATTTAACAAATGGTTTTGGGAAAACTGGCTAGCCATATGCAGAAAACAGAAACTGGACCCCTTCTTTACACCTTATACAAAAATTAACTCAAGATGGATTAAAGATTCAAACATAAGACCTAAAACAATAAAAACCCTAGAAGAAAACCTAGGCAGTGCCATTCAGGACACAGGCATGGGCAAAGACTTCATGACTAAAACACCAAAAGCAAATGCAATAAAAACCAAAATTCAAAAGTGAGATCTAATTCAACTAAAGAGCTTCTGCTCAGCAAAAGAAACTATCATCAGAGTGAACAGGCAACCTACAGAATGGGAGAAAATTTTTGCAATCCATTCATCTGACAAATGGCTAATATCCAGAATCTACAAGGAACTTAAACAAATTTACAAGAAAAAAACAAACAACCCCATCGAAAAGTGGGTGAATGATATGAACAGACACTTCTCAAAAGAAGACATCTATGTGACCAAAAAACATATGAAAAAAAATGCTCATCATCACTGGTCATTAGAGAAATGCAAATCTAAACCACAACGAGATACTATCTCAAACCAGTTAGAATGGCGATCATTAGAAAGCCAGGAAAGGCCAGGCGTGGTGGCTCACGCCTGTAATCTCAGCACTTTGGGAGGTCAAGGCAGGCAGATCACAAGGTCAAGAGATCGAGACCATCCTGGCCAACATGGTGAAACCCTGTATCTATTAAAAATACAAAAATTAGCTGGGTGTGGTAGCACATGCCTGTAGTCCCATCTACTCAGGAGGCTGAGGCAGGAGAATCTCTTGAACCTGGGAGGCAGAGGTTGCAGTGAGCTGAGATTGTGCCACTGCACTCCAGCCTGGTGACAGAGTGAGGCTCTGTCTCAATAATAATAATCGTAATAATAATAATAAAGTCAGGAAACAACAGATGCTGAAGAGGATGTGAAGATACAGGAATGCTTTTACACTATTGATGGGAGTGTAAATTAGTTCAACTGTTGTGGAAGACAGTGTGGAGATTCCTTAAGGATCTAGAACTAGAAATACCATTTGACCCAGCAATCCCATTACTGGGTATGTACCCAAAGGATTATAAATCTTTCTGCTATAAAGACACATGCATATGGATGTTTATTGCAACACTATTCACAATAGCAAAGACTTGGAACCAACCCAAATGCCCATCAATGATAGACTGGATAAAAAAATGTGGCACATATATACCATGGAATACTATGCAGCCATAATGAGTTCATGTCCTCTGCAGGGACATGGATGAAGCTAGAAACCATCATTCTCAGCAAACTAACACAGGAACAGAAAACCAAACACTGCATGTTCTCACTTGTAAGTGGGAGTTGAACAATGAGAACATATTGGTACAGGGAGGGGAACATCACATACTAGGACCTTTTATGGGGTATGGGGCAAGGGGAGGGATAGCATTAGGAGAAATATCTAATGTAGACGAAGGGTTGATAGGTGCAGCAAACCACTATGGCACATGTATACTTATGTAGCAAACCTGCATGTTCTGCATATGTATCCCAGAACTTAAAGTATAATAAAAAAAGAAAACATATATTATATTGAGGTATATGAAAGACACAGAAAAATGTACAAGTAGTAAGTGTACAACTTCATATTTTTTTATTGTGGTAAGAACACTTAACATGAGTTAGCACTTAACCGTCCTCTTAACAAATTTTTAAATGTACACTACATTATTATGAACTGTAGGTGCAATGCTACACATTATATCTCTAGTGCTTATTCATCTTCCTTGACTGAAACTTTCTGACTGCTAATTAGCAACTCTATTTCTCTCTCCTTCTAGGGACTGGCAACCACTATTCTACTTTTTGATTCCATGAATTTGACTCTTTTAGACACCTAATACGAATGAAATCATGCCATATTTGCCCTTTACTGACAGGTTTATTTCACTTAGCAAATGTCCTCCAGGTTCATCCATTTTGTTACAGATAGTGGGATTTCAAGAAAAACTACAAATGTTTTGCATTGAATTCTGTATTTGGTGGTTCCTCTACTATAAAAAAATGCTCTAGTTTCCAGTGCTTCTCAAACATAAATATGCATACAAATCACCTGGGGAACAGATTCTATTTTGGTTGGCATGGGCTTGTGCCTGGGATTAGGCTTTTCTAGCATGTTCCCTGGTGATGCCCATGCTGCTGATCCATGACCCACACTGCAGAGCAAACTTCTAAACTCTCAAATGGCTTCATATTTCTCTTGAGATACAGACTTAGCTTAACATGGCTTACAAGGTCTTTGCATGATTTCATTGCCATCTAACACAATAGCTTTTTTTCTTCGCTCCATGACTTTCTGTGCTCTTCTCGGACACTGAATTTGGCCTTTGTTAAGTCCTTTCTACTAGTCAAGCTCTGCTCACCTCAGTGCCTCAGATGCTGTTCAATCTGTCTGGAAAAATCTGTCACTATCTTTTCTCCTGGATACATTTTACTCATGCTTTGAATCTCAGCTCTAACACCACTTCAACAGGACAACTCCCTGACTGCTCTGACTAGAATACTCATCTTTATTATCTATTCTCATAGCAGAGAACATTTTTACCTTCAAATTTGGTTATGATTGGTGTAAGTTCTATCAGGGGAGGGATCTTGTTTGTTTTTATTCACCATTATATTCCTAGAACTTAACATACCATTTCTTGCATCAATTCCTAGACTTTGCTTTTCTTGGAAACGCCAATCCTTAGAGTAAGTTTTTCAGAAAAGAAGAAGCCCCTGACCCTCTAAACTGCCCTGTTTGGGCACCAAGCTGTGGGCAGGAGGTGAGATAAGGTTTAGGGTGTCCATTGCTTTGTGAGAAACTGACTGTGAGATAGAACTTGGGTTTGTGTTATTTCAGAATCCTATTGCCGTTCTTTATCCATCCTTTCAAGCTTCAAAGGACTGAGGACATGATCCTATTCTGCTTTACATCAGTTTCCTGTAGGCTTATATAACTTCCCTCCAAACCCTATCTCACTACTGAAGAAGAAGTTCTTTCTGAACAGAAATTAGGTCTTCCCTTATTTTTGCTATGTAAGCCTTGTTCACAGAGAAATTTAATAACATATGAGGTTAAATCAAATCTGGAAACATTTATAGGAAAACGGGTTCATGGGAGAGCAGAGTTTGGCCCATTAGTATCTTCCCTGGGATGGCTAGGATAACATAGTGATAATTTACCCTGCAGATATGTGAGTCACATAAAATGTCATGTTTCCCTTTTTGCATTGGATGTTGGAAAGTCTAGCATCAAGTTCTGTCCAAGTGTATCATGCTTTAAGATAAGAATTTGTTAAACCATTTCAACTTCTTTTTAGATAAAGTAAGGGTAGAGAAATGTATTGCAAATATTTAATGAGATGCCTATTAATGCTCATGATGTATTAGGAGCTCAACACATGTTAATTCCAATTCTATTCAAAAAGCTAAGTAATATTACCCTCCGTTTTAAGATAAGCAAATAGAATGCCTATGTAATTTACCCAAAGTTATAGGCCTAAACTCTGGTCTAGACAAAGAAACTGAGGCTCAGAGAGGACACACTAACTTGTTCAACTTTACTCAGCTGATTAGAGACGGTCGTATTCTTCTAGGGCTGCTATAACAATTACGACCACAAACTAGGTAGCTCAAAACCACAGAAACTTACACTTTCCCAGTTCTAGAGGCTGGAGCCCAAAACAGGTGTTGGTGGTGCCATGCTCCCTCTGAAGCCTCTGGGGAAGACTCCTTCCTCACCTCTTCCTGACTTCTTGCAGCTCATGGCTGCATCTTTCTCATCTCTGCCTTTGTCTTCACATGGTCTTCTACCCTGTGTGTGTCTCTGTGAGCCTCTCCTCTTCTTATATCAGTCATTGGTATAACCCACCCTAATTCACTATGACCTCATCTCAACTAATTACTATTTCCAAACTAAATCCGATTTCCAAATAAGTTCACAGTTTGAGGTTTTGAGTGGACATGAATTTTGGGGGTACACTATTCAACTCGCCACAGTGACTGAGCTAGGACTGTAAGTTAGAACTAACTCAAGGCCATGTTCTTTATACTACACCAAATTAACTACCTCTGCCTACGTTATCGTTGCCACAATGCTTCACAACTGACTGATCCCTATGGGAAAGGCGGCACTGGCTGATTCTAAATTTAATTTGGCAGTTTCTCTTAAAAGTGGACTGGTGGTTAATTTGAATGGAAGAATTGCTGAATGGTCAGTCTAGAGAAGATGTAATTAGTGGATTAGGGTTAAAGTAGAATTACGTTTTGAGAAGCCAAATGTTCAGATAATTGGGTTGACTAGATAGAGTTGGGTTTAGTTGACATGGAATTTCTACCCTCAGAGCAACAGCCTCTTCATCCATATTTTCCCTTTTCCCAGCTTCTAAACCCCATTGTTGAGAAAAGTGCTTACCTTGCAAAATACCTCCTCACTTGCAGGGGTGGGCAAAGCTGTTTCCCAATCACTTTTTGATCTTAACATTATTCTGAAAATTACATCTCATTCAGCATGATATTTTAATGAGTCTTTGTTCTAGTTAGGTCAATTGGTGCCGAGCTAACAAAATACAGGAACGGGGTGAGATGGCCCTCAGAGGTATTGGATATCTTCATAACTCTACGGCTTAGAACAGCAGTTCCCTTAGCTGCTCTGTTCAGCCAGTCACGAGAAATTGCAATTCTGAGACTACCTCTGGGCATGTTCTTTTCTAGGTGTGATTTCCCCATATACTTTATTGTGGTGGCAAATATTGTGGGGTAAGGGGAAGGTAGTTGTACATAAGACTCTTTACCCAGGGCCTAGATAAATTAGCCATATTAGAGGACAAGAGGAACCAAGCTTCCTCAAGAGGCAGGTTGGATGGGACATGTGACAGGAAGCTGGATCCAGTTAAGAAGGAAGGCAAGGGGGAAGGAGAGAAGACCACCTGGCCATTTCCTGGGCTAGATGGCAGGAAGGCAGCCTTAGGAGAAGAGCATTGCCCACTGATGGTTTGAAGGTCAGCTAAGGAGGTTAACCTGCTCAGTCTACCAACCATCTCTCCTCTTGAACCCCATCCCCAACGGAAAAACCTCCCTCTTCTTGGCCCTGATGGTGACCTCAGTTCTTCATGGTGACTGATTCCTCTCCTTGGTGACTTAATCTCCACTGTGCCTGATTTCTTCTGTGATTCTTTACCTTTGAGGATATTTTATTATTGCTAAGGCTTGGCATCTCTTCTATGAGGCTTATCAACCATTTATACTTTCCTGCAAATGTGATACACTTGAAAGAAATTTCTGATAAGGGTCCAACACTTTTCTTATCAGAAATTTCTTTCAAGGATTTCACATTTATAGGAAAGTGGAAAGCATGTGACCTTTTCTTCTAAACAGGAAGCCTTTTGACACAGGGAGTCAAATACTGGTTTCAACAATATTGTTAGAGGTTAGGGAGAGTTTCTCAAGAAGTGCAGAAAGAAGGAAAAAAAAGAATAAAATCAAGAAAGAGAAGAAAGGAAAGAGAAAAGGAGGGAGGGGGAGAAGGAAGAGGGAGGAATTAAAAAGCCTGGGTCCTCTGAATAACTTTGGCAGCATCTAAGCATGATTACCAAGCACGTTGGCAATTTCTTGTAGAACAAACACATTGCAAGAGATAAGTAGAGATAAGACTTTGGATTCTAAGGTTAGAGAAACCTTGGTTTAAATCTAGGCCTTTCTCCTTTATAAATGTGTAAATTTGGAAAGTCATTTGACTTTGCTGAGTTCTGCTTCTTCACTTGGAAAGTAAGGATACTGAAAACCACCTAACAGGCTTTTGGAGAAGATTCAGTGAATGCCTAATGAATATAGTGGCCAGCACAGTGCCAGGATAAATGCCACATCCATGTTGCCTTTTATTATTTGTACAAAGCAGTGTGCAGCAGAGCTGAAAGCGGTTTGGGATGACCCCCACAGGCAGCACTTGCTTCCCTTGGAAGGGTCCAGCACAGGTTCAAAGCACCGGCTTAAGGGCTAGTCCTGTGTTTCTCACATGGCTGGTTGGCTTCTGTCTCTGAAGCCTTGCTTCTGTTGTCCCAAGGATTTACAAGTTTCCTTCAGCACCTTCAGTTCCTTCTTCCGCATACGTTCACGGTGGGGAATGCCTAACAAGGCTGTCTGTGCAATGGGCAGGGACCTCGCTGGGAAGGTAGATTCTCTAACACTCTTGAAGTTCTCCAGTAGCTCCAGTGCTCCAGGCCACGGCAGCATTATCCCCCGCTCAACTCGCTGGTTTCTCCTGGGCTTGTTTATTCTAGGCCTTTTGTAGTCTTACCTGCTGCCTCCACACAGCCTTGCTTCTTGAATATGAAGTGCTGCTGGTTTGGATTTGAGATGACAAGCCAGGTGAAGCTGAGTGGATCCTGTTTGTTTGAGCCAGTGTTGTGCATGCAGGTCAGAGACTCAGAGGGTGGACAAAGCATTGGTTTGAAAAGTGGCTGCCTTTCTCTTTTTCTAAAACTACTTGCATTTCTTAAGTCAGGCCTCAGAGGGACTGGAAACATTCTTCTTTACAGACCCCATCAGTGATTCGTGAGAGCATTTGTCCTAGATTTACTCAGTTCTGCAGCTGAAAAATGTAGCAGGCAGAAAGCTAACCTTGGAAGAGTTGGAGGGCTTACCCCCTGACACCAGCATACATTTTCTTTCCTAGCTGAGGACCAATTATATAAAGGACCATATGGAAAAACTTCACTGGAAAAGAAATAAAGTATGTCTAAGCTTACACTCAGCTGGCCAAGAGGGACCTACTGTAGCCAGGGGATAAATTAAATATTGACAAAACAAGAAGATTGCTCAGTGAAAGGAGAGTGCCGCGGGACTTGGAGCTCAGGACCGCCAAGTTCATCCATAGCTTTGTCCAGGATCACTTTTTGACCTTGGGTAAGTAGGTTGCTTGATTTCCTTGGGCCTCAGTTTCTTCATATGTAAAGGAAAAGAATGTACCTGACAATCTAAGTCTCTTATCGTGTAGATATACTGCAAGGCAGAAGCAATGATGCAGCTGGCCAGAGAAACACAGATAAGACTGAGATTTGTGTTCAGAGTGACCTTGTTTTAGATATAACATTCCTAAAAATTTGTGTATTTGTAAACCATATTTAACATAAAATTAGGAAACTCAGTTTTTAAAGAACTAGTCCTTGGCTGGGCACAGTGGCTCATACCTGTAATTCCAGCACTTTGGGAGGATGAGGTGGGAAAATCACTTGAGGCCAGGAGTTCAAAACCAGCCTGGGCAACCTAGCAAGACTCTGTCTCTACAAATAATAATAATAATAATTTAAAACTTAGCCAGGTGTGGTGGCATGTGCCTATAGTTCCAGCTACTCAGGAGACTGAGGTGGGAGTATTGCTTAAGCACAGGAATTCAAGGTTACAGTGAGGTATGATCACACTGCCCTCCAGCCTGGGTGACAGAGTGAGACTCCATCTCAAAAAAAAAAAAAAAAGATTTAGTTTTTAAGTTCAAAATTGTTTCTTAAGTAGAGGCACCTGGCAATGGACACATGCCTTTTCTGGTGGAGAATATACAGAAGCCTGAATTGACTTAGCAGCAGAACACTGAGGTTCACAGCACTCATGCACAAATCCAGAGGAGTATTCATGAAAAGATGGATTACTTTCATCAGACAAGTGTCTTAGAGATTTATAGTAAGGGATATATATCCACCAACATCAGCGCCCACTTAAGGCACTTATTGAAAGGACACAAGTCTCAAAGACACCCATCGGTGAAGCACTATGTACAGCCATGGAGTCCCTGTCTCTGAATGTCTGGACCTTTCGTCCTTGTCCTCATCCCCCACATGGAGTTCCCCAGCTCCTCTCTGATATGAGCTCCACTCTCTCCACCGTCTGGCCACTTCTGCCTGCCTGGCCTCCTCCTCTCACTTTGGTTGCTGTGTGGCTTTGCTTTTGGGGGCCCTGGGCCTAACCCTGACTCTCCATGTGGCCTTTCAATTCCAGAGCCCTAACAAGACTGATTTGGCCTCTGTGGCATTGAAATTCTCAGGAGAGGGAATTCAATTCCTTCCTGGTAGAGCAGTGATTTGAATAGCCAGCTGGTTGCTGGGGTGCCACCCTCCCATGGTTGCACAGGCTGTGGGTGAATGGAGAGAATTCCCAGAGAACAGGGCTATGGGCAGAATAGTCACCGTGAAACTCAGTCACGCTCACCAGGAAAAATACAGCATGTACCACAGAAACACTTAGAACCACTTGTTTGCTTTCCAACCTTCTGGTCTCCCCATCCCTTTTCAAGAGACACAGAGTGAAAACCCTGGTCTAGAATAATCTAAGAGTGGAGTAATAATGAGTCTAGGACTTTCTATTGCACTTCTTGGTCTCCGATCTTATTTATCAAATAGGGTAAAACCCACACACTCAATCTCTAGGAACTATTCAGAGACCAAAGAGACATACAAACTTCGTCTTTTTTGCCATCTCCTGAAGCCATACATCATTTTCAAACAAAGAACCACCTCCTTATTTCCACATTAAGAAAAAGGCACAAAATGTTATCAATTCAATAAACTTTTATGATTGGCCTACTACTTAATGGTAATGGAGAACCAGGCAATTAACAGATTTCCATGGACCTGGTGAAGCAGACAGGTGCACAGGGAATTCCAACTCAGGCAGTGATCATGATATTATACATTTGTGTGGTGATGTCACATTGCTCCTCTCACAGAGCTTCCGCAGAGCCCACGGAAGCAGTGTCTGCTCGAAATATAGCCAAACACGAACAGAGGCAGGCTTGAAGATGAAGACAAAGACAAGAGAGTTCATTTTACCCAGTTTTCCCCACAAGCTCCATCTGTCCTCAACACATGGTATTCTTCCTCCCAACACCCACATGCAGCCTTATCCCTCCCTGAAAACTCACCCATAGTGATAACATATCTTCTGCAGACTTAGATGTTATAACAAAAATAATTTCACTGGAATGGATAACCTCTCAGATCCATTCCACCCTTGAGATACTGGGCTTCTCTGGTCATTATCTGTGTTTACAGGAGAGGGGCATTTCCTCCATTGTTTATCTATTTTTGAGGAACCCAACTTCTAAGTTATCTTTGCTAGCTTATTTTTTTTCCTGAAAAAAAAAAAAAAATTGAAGTGCCAGTGTTCACCTTGATAAACTAAAAAAGAAAGCTTCTCCCACTCCCTTCCCTTTCTTTTCTCTACTGAGATTTCCCATATCAATGGTATAGAAAGAGCACCTGCTGAAGTCTGTGCTCATATCCACGAATATGAACAAGCAGCTGATCTCTTCTTATTGCAACTTACAGAAAATAGAATGATACATTTAATACCTTTGGGGAAGGAACGTATGTGAAACAGTCCTACACTTTGTAACATGTAAACTTCTTATTCTTCAATTAGCCATTTGATAGAGAAAAATGCTAATTTATTTGTATTTTAATTTATTAATAATGTGTTTATTGCAGTGTTGCCTTTGGAAAAGTAGTTATTTATTTATCCAACAAATATTTGTTGGGTGCCCTCTGTGGGCCTAGCGCAGTGTTCGGCCTCAGGGGTGCCACAGTATGTAATGCATAGTCACTGCCTGCCAGCAGCTAGTAGAGAAAAGACAGTTTGAATGAATAATTATGATAAAGATGAGAGAAGTGGAAGCACACGGTATTAAGGAAACACACAGTAGGGAAAGGAGCTTATAAACTAATTAGGACCTAATTATCTAAGTGGTGTGCAAGTGTGTATGTGGTTAGGGAGAAATGGAGGAAGGTACTTCATTGGTTTTCTCTACTTTGTACATAAGAATTTTTTTCAGTTTACTCAGGTGTGTCTATTCAGTTCAGTCATTGAAATAGCACAGTGCTCAGTGGGTTTAATCAACTTGGGATTGTCTGAAAATAGGGTTGCTTGAGAGTGACAGAGAATAACAATTTATTGAGAATGACCACACTGTGGATCGATTAGATTAGGTTCACCTGCATTATGGTTTAAAAAAAGCAGGGTGAGGAACCAATACTGGCAGCTTGAACAAGATGGAAGTTTCTTCCTCATATAAAAGTACAGAGTGGGGTGGGTTGAGCAGTCCAGAGCCGGCATGACACTTCATTGCATCAGGCAGCCAGACTCCTATCATCTTGTCTTGTCTTGTCATCCTTAGCACGTGGATTCCTGGTCATGGCCCCAAATGCTTGAGCTCCAGCCATCCTGGCCACACACTCCAGGCAGCTGGAAGGAAGAGAAGGATGAGCTGAAGCCCCATCCCTTTAGGAACACCTTGCTTTACACTTCTCTCATCCCATTGGCTGAAACTTAGTGACATGCCATGTGACTGCAAAGGAAGCTGGGAAATCCAGTCTTTACCCTAGAGGACCATGCGTGCAGTTAAAAATGTGGGGTTTTATTGCTAAAGAAGAGAGGAGAGCAGAGATTAAAAACAAAGAGCACTCTGTCACATTCTGTGCTGAAGACTACAGAAGGTTTGCTGCATAGAGACAATACCAACAAATTATAATGACCCTTTACAGCTCTACTATGTTCCTCCTCATTAAGGGACTCATTAATACCCTTCCCCTGGGTAGCTGAGGGATTAATTCCTGTAGACTCTGAATTTGTCTCTCTTTGACCAACATTGTTCTTGTTTGCCCACAGTGGGATGTCTAATTCTCACCTTAGGATCGCTGTTACTGACCTCAATGTGTTTTAAAAAATGTTCCTTTTAAAAACATTACAAGGCAATGTATGTTTATTGTATAAAATTTTAGAAAATTCAGAAAAATATGAAGAAGAAAGGATTCCAACCATAATCTCACTATCACAGATAGTTTCTATTAATATAATTACATAATATAAACATTTGGAAGCATATTTCTTCAGTCCTTTTTTTAACCTTTTACTAAACATTTAAAAAATAATACATAGTATATCATTTAGATTCAAGTGATACATACGTATACAGGGTAAAACATGAAAGTTGTCCCACAGCATCCTTCACTTTGACTCATTCATTTATCTAATCATTCAAAAATACTGAGTTTTAATTATAGAGTTATAGCAGTAATTATGACAGATGCATACCTCTCCTTATGGAACTTACCTTCTAGAATGATACAACGACCACTTATGAGAGGGAAAAAAGATGAGATAGAGAGGATTCCTTCAGGTATGGGTGGTGGTGATGCTTTTGCCAGTCACAGAAAGCCTAGGGACTCTAACCAAACATCCGGAGGCACAATTTGACTCAACCATTTGAATGACATTATCAAAGAACTGGATGCTTGCTCCAATTATTGGCTTAGCTACCTCAGCATTGGTACTGTTCTCAGGTGGGCTCCATTCTCCCTGACATGAGATACCCTCTAGCAACAGCTAGGACTGCAACTTTTCTCATTCCTAGCCATTACCTCATGAACCCTACAAACCACAGAATGAAATTTCATTGTTCTACTTGTACTGACTTGGCCCATTCCTAAATCAATAGTTATAGCCAGAAAGATGGAATACATTGATTGGCTTAAGCTAGTTATGACCCACTCCGGGAACTCAACATGGAATTAGTCCTACCAAAGCCACTTGACAAGGAAAACTGTGGTCCATTAAGGAAGAGGAGCAGGAAAATTGTTGCTATGCGGTGGAGGTGGATGGCTGACTAATAATCACTATATGAATAACTTGACGCTTCATGGATGAGAAGGAGGCAGCCTCCTGAAGAGTCAAAGGAAAAGTGCTAAAAAAGAAAAAGGTTCCATGAGTTGGGAGAGAGGCTGGCATATTCAAAAAGATTAGAAAGCCAGAATTGCTGGGTGAGAGAGAGAGGTGAGACATTGTGATGGTCATCCTTCCAGTCATGTTTCTTTTTTTTTTTTTTTTTTTTTTTTTTTTTATTATACTTTAAGTTCTAGGGTACATGTGCATAATGTGCAGGTTTGTTACATATGTATACTTATGCCATGTTGGTGTGCTGCACCCATCAACTCGTCAGCACCCATCAATTCATCATTTATATCATGTATAACTCCCCAATGCAATCCCTCCCTCCTCCCCCCTCCCCCCTCCCCATGATAGGCCCCAGTGCGTGATGTTCCCCTTCCCGAGTCCAAGTGATCTCATTGTTCAGTTCCCACCTATGAGTGAGAACATGCGGTGTTTGGTTTTCTCTTCTTGTGATAGTTTGCTAAGAATGATGGTTTCCAGCTGCATCCATGTCCCTACAAAGGACGCAAACTCATCCTTTTTTATGGCTGCATAGTATTCCATGGTGTATATGTGCCACATTTTCTTAATCCAGTCTGTCACAGATGGACATTTGGGTTGATTCCAAGTCTTTGCTATTGTGAATAGTGCCGCAATAAACATACGTGTGCATGTGTCTTTGTAGTAGAATAATTTATAATCCTTTGGGTATATACCCAGTAGTGGGATGGCTGGGTCATATGGTACATCTAGTTCTAGATCCTTGAGGAATTGCCATACTGTTTTCCATAATGGTTGAACTAGTTTACAATCCCACCAACAGTGTAAAAGTGTTCCTATTTCTCCACATCCTCTCCAACACCTGTTGTTTCCTGACTTCTTAATGATTGCCATTCTAACTGGTGTGAGATGGTATCTCATTGTGGTTTTGATTTGCATTTCTCTGATGGCGAGTGACGATGAGCATTTTTTCATGTGTCTGTTGGCTGTATGAATATCTTCTTTTGAGAAATGTCTGTTCATATCCTTTCCCCACTTTTTGATGGGGTTGTTTGTTTTTTTCTCGTATATTTGTTTGAGTTCTTTGTAGATTCTGGATATTAGCCCTTTGTCAGATGAGTAGGTTGCAAAAATTTTCTCCCATTCTGTAGGTTGCCTATTCACTCTGATGGTAGTTTCTTTTGCTGTGCAAAAGCTCTTTAGTTTAATTAGATCCCATTTGTCAATTTTTGCTTTTGCTGCCATTGCTTTTGGTGTTTTAGACATGAAGTCCTTGCCCATGCCTATGTCCTGAATGGTACTACCTAGATTTTCTTCTAGGGTTTTTATGGTATTAGGTCTAACATTTAAGTCTCTAATCCATCTTGAATTAATCTTCGTATAAGGGGTAAGGAAAGGATCCAGTTTCAGCTTTCTTCTTATGGCTAGCCAATTTTCCCAGCACCATTTATTAAATAGGGAATCCTTTCCCCATTTCTTGTTTCTCTCAGGTTTGTCAAAGATCAGATGGCTGTAGATGTGCGGTATTATTTCTGAGGACTCTGTTCTGTTCCATTGGTCTATAGCTCTGTTTTGGTCCCAGTACCATGCTGTTTTGGTTACTGTAGCCTTGTAGTATAGTTTGAAGTCAGGTAGCGTGATGCCTCCAGCTTTGTCCTTTTGACTTAGGATTGTCTTGGCAATCCGGGCTCTTTTTTGGTTCCATATGAACTTTAAAGCAGTTTTTTCCAATTCTGTGAAGAAACTCATTGGTAGCTTGATGGGGATGGCATTGAATCTATAAATAACCTTGGGGAGTATGGCCATTTTCACGATATTGATTCTTCCTATCCATGAGCATGGTATGTTCTTCCATTTGTTTGTGTCCTCTTTGATTTCACTGAGCAGTGGTTTGTAGTTCTCCTTGAAGAGGTCCTTTACATCCCTTGTAAGTTGGATTCCTAGGTATTTTATTCTCTTTGAAGCAATTGTGAATGGAAGTTCATTCCTGATTTGCCTCTCTGCTTGTCTGTTACTGGTGTATAAGAATGCTTGTGATTTTTGCACATTAATTTTGTATCCTGAGACTTTGCTGAAGTTTCTTATCAGCTTAAGGAGATTTTGGGCTGAGACGATGGGGTTTTCTAAATATACAATCATGTCATCTGCAAACAGGGACAATTTGACTTCTTCTTTTCCTAACTGGATACCCTTGATTTCTTTCTCTTGCCTGATTGCCCTAGCCAGAACTTCCAACACTATGTTGAATAGGAGTGGTGAGAGAGGGCATCCCTGTCTTGTGCCAGTTTTCAAAGGGAATTTTTCCAGTTTTTGCCCATTCAGTATGATATTAGCTGTGGGTTTTACATAAATGGCTCTTATTATTTTGAGGTACGTTCCATCAATACCGAATTTATTGAGCGTTTTTAGCATGAAGGGCTGTTGAATTTTGTCAAAAGCCTTTTCTGCATCTATTGAGACAATCATGTGGTTCTTGTCTTTGGTTCTGTTTATATGCTGGATTACGTTTATTGATTTGCGAATGTTGAACCAGCCTTGCATCCCAGGGATGAAGCCCACTTGATCATGGTGGATAAGCTTTTTGATGTGCTGCTGAATCCGGTTTGCCAGTATTTTATTGAGAATTTTTGCATCAATGTTCATCAGGGATATTGGTCTAAAATTCTCTTTTTTTGTTGTGTCTCTGCCAGGCTTTGGTATCAGGATGATGTTGGCCTCATAAAATGAGTTAGGGAGGATTCCCTCTTTTTCTATTGATTGGAATAGTTTCAGAAGGAATGGTACCAGCTCCTGCTTGTACCTCTGGTAGAATTCAGCTGTGAATCCATCTGGTCCTGGACTTTTTTTGGTGGGTAGGCTATTAATTGTTGCCTCAAATTCAGAGCCTGCTATTGGTCTATTCAGGGATTCAACTTCTTCCTGGTTTAGCCTTGGGAGAGTGTAAGTGTCCAGGAAATTATCCATTTCTTCTAGATTTTCTAGTTGATTTGCGTAGAGGCATTTATAGTATTCTCTGATGGTAGTTTGTATTTCTGTGGGGTCAGTGGTGATATCCCCTTTATCATTTTTTATTGCATCTATTTGATTCCTCTCTCTTTTCTTCTTTATTAGCCTTGCTAGCGGTCTGTCAATTTTGTTGATCTTTTCAAAAAACCAACTCCTGGATTCATTGATTTTTTGGAGGGTTTTTTGTGTCTCTATCTCCTTCAGTTCTGCTCTGATCTTAGTTATTTCTTGCCTTCTGCTAGCTTTTGAATGTGTTTGCTCTTGCCTCTCTAGTTCTTTTAATTGTGATGTTAGAGTGTCCATTTTAGATCTTTCCTGCTTTCTCTTGTGGGCATTTAGTGCTATAAATTTCCCTCTACACACTGCTTTAAATGTGTCCCAGAGATTCTGGTATGTTGTATCTTTGTTCTCATTGGTTTCAAAGAACATCTTTATTTCCGCTTTCATTTCGTTATGTACCCAGTAGTCATTCAGGAGCAGGTTGTTCAGTTTCCATGTAGTTGAGCGGTTTTGATTGAGTTTCTTAGTCCTGAGTTCTAGTTTGATTGCACTGTGGTCTGAGAGACAGTTTGTTATAATTTCTGTTCTTTTACATTTGCTGAGGAGTGCTTTACTTCCAATTATGTGGTCAATTTTGGAATAAGTGCGATGTGGTGCTGAGAAGAATGTATATTCTGTTGATTTGGTGTGGAGAGTTCTATAGATGTCTATTAGGTCCGCTTGGTGCAGAGATGAGTTCAATTCCTGGATATCCTTGTTAACTTTCTGTCTCGTTGATCTGTCTAATGTTGACAGCGGAGTGTTGAAGTCTCCCATTATTATTGTATGGGAGTCTAAGTCTCTTTGTAAGTCCCTAAGGACTTGCTTTATGAATCTGGGTGCTCCTGTATTGGGTGCATATATATTTAGGAGAGTTAGCTCTTCCTGTTGAATTGATCCCTTTACCATTATGTAATGGCCTTCTTTGTCTCTTTTGATCTTTGATGGTTTAAAGTCTGTTTTATCAGAGACAAGGATTGCAACCCCTGCTTTTTTTTGTTCTCCATTTGCTTGGTAGATCTTCCTCCATCCCTTTATTTTGAGCCTATGTATGTCTCTGCATGTGAGATGGGTCTCCTGAATACAGCAGACTGATGGGTCTTGACTCTTTATCCAGTTTGCCAGTCTGTGTCTTTTAATTGGAGCATTTAGTCCATTAACATTTAAGGTTAATATTGTTATGTGTGAACTTGATCCTGCCATTATGATATTAACTGGTTATTTTGCTCGTTAGTTGATGCAGTTTCTTCCTAGCCTCGATGGTCTTTACATTTTGGCATGTTTTTGCGATGGCTGGTACCGGTTGTTCCTTTCCATGTTTAGGGCTTCCTTCAGGGTCTCTTGTAAGGCAGGCCTGGTGGTGACAAAATCTCTAAGCATTTGCTTATCTGTAAAGGATTTTATTTCTCCTTCACTTATGAAACTTAGTTTGGCTGGATATGAAATTCTGGGTTTAAAATTCTTTTCTTTAAGAACGTTGAATATTGGCCCCCACTCTCTTCTGGCTTGTAGAGTTTCTGCTGAGAGATCTGCTGTTAGTCTGATGGGCTTCCCTTTGTGGGTAACCCGACCTTTCTCTCTGGCTGCCCTTAAGATTTTTTCCTTCATTTCAACTTTGGTGAATCTGGCAATTATGTGTCTTGGAGTTGCTCTTCTGGAGGAGTATCTTTGTGGCGTTCTCTGTATTTCCTGAATTTGAATGTTGGCCTGCCCTACTAGGTTGGGGAAGTTCTCCTGGATGATTTCCTGAAGAGTGTTTTCCAACTTGGTTCCATTTTCCCCCTCACTTTCAGGCACCCCAATCAGGCGTAGATTTGGTCTTTTTACGTAATCCCATACTTCTTGCAGGCTTTGCTCATTTCTTTTTCTTCTTTTTTCTTTTGGTTTCTCTTCTCGCTTCATTTCATTCATTTGATCTTCAATCGCTGATACTCTTTCTTCCAGTTGATCGAGTCGGTTACTGAAGCTTGTGCATTTGTCACGTATTTCTCGTGTCATGGTTTTCATCTGTGTCATTTCGTTTATGATCTTCTCTGCATTAATTAGTCTAGCTGTCAATTCTTCCACTCTTTTTTCAAGATTTTTAGTTTCTTTGCGCTGGGTACGTAATTCCTCCTTTAGCTCTGAGAAGTTTGATGGACTGAAGCCTTCTTCTCTCCTCTCGTCCAAGTCATTCTCTGACCAGCTTTGATCCGTTGCTGGCGATGGGCTGCGCTCCTTTGCAGGGGGAGATGCGCTCTTATTTTTTGAATTTCCAGCTTTTCTGCCCTGCTTCTTCCCCATCTTTGTGGTTTTATCTGTCTCTGGTCTTTGATGGTGGTGACGAACTGATGGGGTTTTGGTATAGGTGTCCTTCCTGTTTGATAGTTTTCCTTCTGACAGTCAGAAGGACTGTCTGTTGGTCTGTTGGAGATTGCTTGAGGTCCACTCCAGACCCTGTTTGCCTGGGTATCAGCAGCAGAGGTTGCCGAAGATAGAATATTGCTGAACAGCGAGTGTACCTGTCTGATTCTTCCTTTGGAAGTTTCCTCTCAGGGGTGTACTCCACCCTGTGAGGTGTGGGGTGTCAGACTGCCCCTAGTGGGGGATTTCTCCCAGCTAGGCTACTCAGGGGTCAGGGACACACCTGAGCAGGCAGTCTGTCCGTTCTCAGATCTCAACCTCCGCGTTGGGAGATCCGCGGCTCTCCCCAAAGCTGTCAGACAGAGTCGTTCGCGTCTGCACCGGCTCCCGCTACTTCCCCTGTTGGTCTTCAGCTGTGCGCTGTCCCCAGAGGTGGAGACTACAGAGACAGGTAGGCTTTCTTGAGCTGCTGTAAGCTCCACCCAGTTCGAGCTTCCCAGCGGCTTTGTTTACCTACTTAAGCCTCAGGAATGGCGGGCGCCCCTCCCCCAGCCTCGCTGCTGCCTTGCGGATAGATCGCGGCAGACTGCTGTGTTAGCAGTGAGGGAGGCTTCGTGGGCGTGGGACCCTCCCGGCCAGGTGTGGGATATATTCTGGTGTGCCTGTATGCTTACAGCGCAGTATTGGGGTGGGAGTTACCCGATTTTCCAGGTGTTGTGTGTCTCAGTTCCCCTGGCTAGGAAAACGGATCCCCTTCCCCCTTGCGCTTCCAGGTGAGGCGATGCCTCGCCCTGCTTCAGCTCTCGCTGGTCAGGCTGCAGCAGCTGACCAGCACCGATTGTCCGGCACTCCCTAGTGAGATGACCCCAGTACCTCAGTTGAAAATGCAGAAATCACCGGTCTTCTGTGTCGCTCGCGCTGGGAGTTGGAGACTGGAGCTGTTCCTATTCGGCCATCTTGCTTCCAGTCATGTTTCTATGTAAAACAAATATTTTTGCTTTTTCTACATATAATGAAAATCATGTTCTGTGAATTGTTTTCTGACTGGCCTTTCTCACTGACAAAGAAAAATGCCTAACAATCTTGCACATGTACCCCTAAACCTAAAATAAAAGTTAAATAAAAGAAAAATGCCATGCAAATATTTTCGTGTCAGTACATAAAGATTTATCATATTCTTTCTGAAGGCAGTGGTTTATGTGTATCAACAATTTTTTGAACTATTCTTCTAGTGATGGACATTTTTCCCAATGCTTTTCCATGAATCTTGAAGAAAATACATCTTCCTTGAGAAAAAATTGTGAGATACAGATTTTCTGGATTAAGGAATGTACATATTTAAAGCACTAGTAATACTTCCAAGTTAACCTCAAAATGACTTGGCAATGAATACACCAAACAAGAGTATATGAGTTCTGTTTCCTTAACAACAACACTGAATATGATCAATATGTTTAATTATTTCCAATCTAATGAATAAAAAACGTGAGCTAATTGTTGATTTAATTTTCATTTCCCTGATTACTAGTCAAGTTGAACAACTTTTCATATGTTTATAGTCTGTTGGCATTTCTTTTCATGTTAATTGCCTATCTCTATTCTTTCTCAATTTTTCATTTTTTGGCATTTATAGCTTTTATATATTCTGAATATTAATCCTGCCTATAATTTATGTGATAAATATTTTCTCTTAGTGTGTTGCTTATTTTTTCCCCAAATTTCATTAAGAAAAATTTCAAATACTCAGCAATTTTAAAAAACGTTGCTTATTTTTTTAACTTCTTTTATGCCTTTTGTATACAGAGTTTAAATTTATTTTACACATCTGTGAACAGCTTTTTTTTTTCAAACTTCTGACATTTTGTATTCTACCTAGGAAGACTTAACTGACTCCAAAGCCATCAAAATATTCTTGTTTATTTTCATCTAATATTATCATTGTATTGAATACAGCATTCTTTAGCCCATCTCAGTTATATTTTGCTGCTGGGAACAGAGAGTTGGAACACATCTAGTTTTATTAAATCAATGACGTTGGGACAACTAGTTATCCATTTGAAGGGAAAATAGACCATTCTTTTTCTTTCCATGTGAAATTCAATCTGTTCCCTAAGCTAAATTTCTGTATCTACTTGGAAACATTTCTGTATCCTCTGTTTTATTCTAATGATCTATTTATTAATTTCTCCACCGATAACACACTGTTTCAATTACTTTTATCATAGATTTTTGTTAGGTCAAGTACATTAGTCACTTCTCTGTCAACAGTTCTTTCTTTCTTTTTTAAGTTTCTCTTCCTTATAAACTTTATAACCAGAAGGGTTATAAAGCTCTCTAAAGGGAATGTATTGGGTCTGCACTCTCCAGTGATTATGCCATCCCTGAGGGCTCAGCATCCTTCTGCTCTCTACAGCAAAGAAAGGGTAACGTCTTAGAGTCTGATAGAAATAATCACTTCCTCTCTGGTGGAGACTAGAGAGAGAGACCCTATTAGGCTGAGCCTTGGCACCATGACATCTTCTGCACAGCCTCTGGGACTTGTTCAAGATAAAAAGAGCTGCTGGAGTCTTGCAGTTTCATCTTTCTGTGCCCAATACTGTATATCTCTGCTGCTTCACAGGGTCACAAATGAGGGTCACAAATATGAACACTCAATTGGTAATAAAAATCTTGTATTCCTATCCCTATTTGCTAACTTGCTCTGAGTCTAGCTCCTTTGGACATTTGGTTTTGAATAAGTGGTATGGAGGAATTTGTAAGAACTTGCCCTCTCCCATGATCTGCCCCCTGTCTCCTTCTAAGTTGTCGATATGGTTTAGCTGTGTCCCCACTCAAATCTCATCTTGAATTGTAGCTCCCAAAATTCTCATGTACTTTGGGAGGGTCTTGGTAGAAGATAATTGAATCATGGGGGCGGTTTCCCCCACACCGTTCTTGTGGAAATATATGTCTCATGAGATCTGATAGTTTTATAAGGGAAAACTCCATTCACTTGGGTCTCATTCTCTCTTGTTTACCACCATGTAAGACGTCCTTTGCTCTTCCGCCATGATTGTGAGGCCTCCCCAGCCATGTGGAACTGTGAGTCCATTAAACATCTTTTTCTACATAAATTACCCAGTCTCTGGTATGTCTTTATCAGCAGCATGAAAATGGACTAATACAGTTGCCTACCTGATTTTGTTTTCATCATTTATTTCCTTCCCAGATCTTATACAATGTTCAGCTTTGGGATACATATATAATACTCTCCCCTTGCCCATATTAACCTAATGCTATAACAAAACTGTATGTATATATGTAAATCTTTAACCATCAGAAAAACATGGAGAATATTATAACTAAGGAATAGGGCCTTATAATTTTTCTGTAATAGGACAGTGCTGCCTACTTGAACAACTTCCACAATACAGTCCATAACTGCTCACCTAGTGAACAACAGGGAAGACAAAGTCATCAAAGTCATCAGAGTCAGAGGGATAGAAATCTTGGCCTTTTGGACTATATCCCCACCCAGATTCCTCAAGTGATTGGAATGACTCAATCTAATGAAATAAAAGATAATTTCAGAAGAATCCAAAGACCCTTTGTGAAATAGATAGCATAAATAAAAAACAATCACAACTTCTGGAAATCGAGGACACATTTAGAAAAATGCAATTTGCACTGGAAAGTCTCAGCAATAAAATCAAACTAACAGAAGAAAGAACTTCAGAGCTCAAAGATAAGGCTTTGAGATTAACCCAATCCATCAAAGACAAAGAAAAAAGAATTTTAAAAAATGAACAAAGAATCCAAGAAATTTAGGACTATGTTAAGCATCCAAACCTAAGAGTAATTGGTGTTCCTGAGGAAGAAGAAAAATCTAAAAGCTTGGAAAACATGCTTGAGGAAATAATTGAGGAAAATTTCCCCAGCCTTGCTAGAGATCTAGATTTCCAAATACAAGAAGCTCAAAGAACACCTGGGAAATGCATGTCAAAAAGATAATCACCTAGGCAAATAGTCATAAGGTTATCTAAAGTCAAGATGAAGGAAGTAATCTTAGGAACTATGAGGCAAAAGCACCAGGTAACCTATAAAGGAAAACCTATCAGAGTAATAGCAGATTTCTCAGCAGAAACCCTACAAGCTAGAAGGGACTGGGGTCCTATTTTTAGCCTCCTTAAACAAAACAATATCAGCCAAGAATTTTGTATACAGCAAAACTACACTTTATAAACAAAGGAAGGAAAAAGTCTTTTCCAGACAAACAAATGCTGAGAGAATTCACCACTACCAAGCCAGCACTACAAGAACTGCTAAAAGCATCTCTAAATGTTGAAACAAATCCTCAAAATATACTAAAATTGAACCTCCTTAAAGCATGAATCTCACAGGACCTACATAGCAATAGAACAATGAAAAATAAACAAGGTATTCAGGCAACAAATAGCACAATGAATAGAATAGTGCCTCACATCTCAGTACTAATATTGAATGTAAATAATGGAAGAATGGATAAGAATTTATCAACCAAGTTTCTGCTGTCTTCAGGAGGCTCACCTAACACATAAGGACTCACATAAACTTAAGGTAAAGGGGTGGAAAAAGATATTTCATGCAAATGTACACCAAAAGTGAGCAGGAGTAGCTATGCTTACATCAGAAAAACAAACTTTAAACCAATAGCAGTTAAAAAAGGCAAAGAGGGATATTATATGATGATAAAAGGACTAGTACAACAGGAAAATATCACAATCTTAAATATATATGTGCCTAACACTGTTGATCCCAAGTTTATAAAACAATTACTACTAGGCCTAAGAAATGAAATAGACAGCAACACAATAACAGTGGAGGACTTCAATACTCCACTGACAGCACTAGACAGGTCATCAAGACAGAAAGTCAACAAAGAAACAATGGTCTTCACACCCTAGGCCAGGTGTGGTGGCTCGCACCTGTAATCCCAGCACTTTGGGAGGCCAAGGCAGGTGGATCATGAGGTCAGGAGTCCAAGACCAGCCTGGCCAAGATGGTGAAAACTTGTCTCTACTAAATATACAAAAAATTAGCCAGGCGTGGTGGTGAGCACCTGTAGTCCCAGCCACTCAGGAGGCTGAGGCAGAGAATTGCTTGAACCTGGGAGTCAGAGGTTGCAGTGAGCCAAGATCTCACCACTGCACTCCAGCCTGGGTGATACAGTGAGACTCCACCTCAAAAAACAAAAAACAAACAAACAAACAAAAAACTATATCCTAGAACAAATGGACTTAACAGGTTTTTGTAGAACATTCTACCCAACAACTGCAGAATATACATTCTATTCATTAGTACATGGAACATTCTCCAAGATAGACCATATCATAAGACACAGAACAAGTCTCAGTAAATTTAAGAAAATCGAAATATCAAGTATTCTCTCAGAGAAGAGTGGAATAAAATTGGAAATTAACTCCCAAAGGAACCCTCAAAACCATGGAAATTAAATAACCTGCTCCTGAATGATCTTCGGGTCAATAATGAAATCAAGATGGAAATTTAAAATTTCTTTGAACTGAACTATAATAGTGACACAGTCTATCAAAACCTCTGGGATACAGCAAAAGTGGTGCTAAGAGCAAAGTTCATAACTTTAAATGCCTACATCAAAAAGTGTGAAAGAGTACACAAATAGACAATCGAAGGTCACACCTCTTGGAACTGGAGAAACAAGACCCATCCCAACCCAAACCCAGCAGAAGAAAATAACAAAGATCAGAGCAGAATTAAAGGAAATTGAAACAAGAAAATACAAAAGATAAATGAAAGAAAAAGCTGGTTCTTTGAAAAGATAAATAAAATTGATAGACCATTAGTGAGAGTAACCAAGAAGAGGGAAGATCCAAATAAGTTCAATTAAAAAAAAACAGGAGATATTACTACTGATACCCCAGAAATACAAAAGATTATTCAAGGCTACTATGAACACCTTTACACACATAAACTGGAAAACCTGGAGGAGATGGATACATTCTGGACATATACAACCCTCCTAAATTAAACCAGGAAAATATACCAACTCTAAACAGACAAATAACAAGCAGCAAGATTGAAATAACTAAAAAATTGCCAATAAAAAGAAGTCTAGGACCAGATGAATTCACAGCTAAATTCTATCAGACATTCAAAGAAGAATTGGTACCAATCCTATTGACACTATTCCATGGTGTCAATAGAGAAAGAGGGAATCCTCCCTAAATCATTCTATGAAGACAATATCACCCTAATACCAAAGCCAGGGAAGAAAATAGAAAGAAAGAGAGAAAGAGAGAGAGAAAGAGAGAAAGGAAGGAAGGAAGGAAAGAAGGAAGGAAGGAAGGAAGGAAGGAAGGAAGGAAGGAAGGAAGGAAGGAAGGAAGGAAGGAAGGAAGGAACTGCAGACCAATACCCCTGATGAACTTAGATGTAAAAATCCTCAACAAAATGCTAGCTAACTGAATCCAACAGCATATCAAAAAGATAATCCACCATGATCAAGTGGGTTTCATACCAGGGATACAATGACGGTTTAATATCTGCAAGTCAATAAATGTGATACACCACATAAACAGAATTAAAAACAAAAATCATATGATCATCTCAATAGATGCAGAAAAGCATTTGACAAAATCCAGCATCCCTTTATGATTAAAACCCTCAGCAAAATTGGCATAGAAGGGACATACCTTAAGGTAATAAAAGCCATCTATGACAAACCCACAGCCAACATTATACTGAATGGGGAAAAGTTGAAATCATTCCCCTTGAGTACTGGAACAAGACAAGGATGCCCATTTTCACCACTTCTATTCAACACAGTAGCAGAAGTTCTAGCAAGAGCAATCAGACAAGAGAAAGAAATCAAGGGCATCCAAATGGTTAAAGAGGAAGTCAAACTGTTGCTATTTGCTGAAGATATGACCATATACCTAGAAAGCCCTAAAGACTCATCCAAAAAAACTCCTAGAACTGATAAATTAACTCAGCAAAGTTTCCAGATACAAAATTAATATACAAAAATAAGTTGTTCTGCTATACATCAACAGTGACCATGCTGAGAATCAAATCAAGAACTCAATCCCTTTACAACAGCTGCAAAAAAAAAAAAAAATACTTATGAAGATACCTAAACAAGGAGGTAAACGACCTCTACAAGGAAAACTGTAAAACACTGCTGAAAGAAATCATAGATGACATGAACAAATGGAAACACATCTGATGCTCATGAATGGGTAGAATCAATATCATGAAAATGACCATGCTGCCAAAAGCATTATACAAATTCAATGCAATTCCCATCAAAATACCACCATCATTCTTCACAGAGTGAAGAACGGTTCTTCATATAGAACCAAGACAGAGCCTCCACAGCCAAAGCAAGACTAAGCAAAAAGAACAAATCTGGAGGCATCACGTTAACCGACTTCAAACTATAAGGCCATAGTCACCAAAACAGCATGGTACCTGTATAAAAATGGGCACATAGACCAATGGAACAGAATAGAGAACGCAGAAATAAAGCCAAATACTTACAGCTAACTGATCTTCGGCAAAACAAACAAAAACATAAAGTGGGGAAAGGATATCCTTTTTAACAAATGGTGCTCGGATAATTGGCAAGCCACATATAAAAGAATGAAACTGGATCCTCATCTCTCAGCTTACACAAAAATCAACTCAAGATGGATTAAAGACTTAAATCTAAGACCTGAAACCATAAAGATTCTAGAAGATAATATCAGAAAACCTTTCTAGACATTGACTTAGGCAAAGGCTTCCTGACCAAGAACTCAAAAGCAAATGAAGCAAAAACAGAGCTAACTAGCTGGAACATAATTGAACTAAAAAGCTTCTGCACAGCAAAAGAAATAATCCCAAACAGACAATGCACAGAGTGGAAGAAAATCTTCACAATCTATACATTTGACAAAGGACTAATATCCAGAACCTACAAAGAACTCAAACAAATCTGCCAGATAAAAACAAACAATCCCATCAAAAAATGGGCTAAGGATATGAATAGACAATTCTTCAAAAGAAGACATACAAATGGCTAAGAAGCATATGGAAAAATCATCAATATCATTAATTATCGGGAAAATGCAAATCAAAATCACCTCACTCCTGCAAGAATGGCCACAATCAAAAAATCAAAAAATAAAAGATGTTGTCAGGGATGCGATGAAAGGGGAACACTTTTACACCATTGGTGGGAGTGTAAACTAGTACAACCCCTATGGAAAACAGTGTGGAGATTCCTTGAAGAACTAAAATTAGATCTACCATTTGATCCAGCAATCCCACTACTAGGTATCTACCCAGAAGAAAAATAACTCATTATAGGAGAAAGATACTTATACATGCAAGTTTATAGCAGCACAATTTGCAATTGCAAAAATATAAAACCAGCCCAAAAGCCCATCAATCAACGAGTGGATAAAGAAAATGTGATGTTTCACACTTACATATATGTAAATATAATAGCTATATAATAGATATCATATATGTGTGATATATAATATATATATATATTCCCTGTACCATGGAATACTACCCAGCCATAAAAAGGAAGGAAATAATGACATTTGCAGCAATCTGGATGAAATTAGAGACAATTATTTTAAATTAAGTAACTCAGGAATGGAAAACCAAACATTGTATGTTCTTGCTCATACGTGGGAGCTAAGCTATAAGGACACTAAGGCATAAGAATGACACATTGGACTTTGGGGATACTGGGTAAAGGGTGGGAGAGATATAAGGATAAGACTACACATTGGGTACAGTGTACACTGTTGGGTGAGGGGTGCAACAAAAATCTCAGAAATAACCACTAAAGAACTCATTCATGTAACAAAACACTGCTTGTTCTCCAAAAGCCTATTGAAATAAAAAGTAAATTTAAAAAGTCAATTGAGTTTAAATAGTTGAACTCTGAATTTGAGTGATCTCCAGACCACCCAAATTGTATTTCAGGTAGTGAGTAATAAATCCCATCAACTATGGCAAGGAATCAGACCTCACAGATGCGGACATGACTTTAGATCGAAGCTCCCTAAAATTGGATGGGAGTCTGATTCTGCACAGATCTTGCTGTGAAGCAGGCTGCAATCCCATATGCCTAATCCTTCTTCCCACTATGATGAGAGACTTTCGATGAAGTCCAGGAACAAGGACCCCAGTGTCAGACTGCCTGGATTCAAACTCTGGCTCCACCCTGTATCAACTGAGTCACTTTGGACAAGTTAGTTAAACTCTCGGGGTCTCAGTGTCCTCATCTGCAAAACAGAATAATTACACCTATCAAGTATACATATGTAACAAACCTGCACATTATGCACATGTACCCTAGAACTTAAAGTATAATAAAAAAAAAAAAAAGAAAAGCAGTATTAAAAAATAAATAAATAATTACACCTATCTTACAGAGGTTTCGTGAAGACCAAGTTAACTTGCTATATGTAGAATGTTTAGGACAATACCTTATTCATAGTAAAATTTTAGGTTAATGATAAATTAATGTTAGCTATCCTTCCATAATTATCACTCTGGACAGGTCACAGGACTCGCCCTGTGAATTTCTCTCTATAATATACAGTGCCAGCGTTTGGCTCCCAGAGTGCAATGATGCAATGCTGACGTCCTGTCACTTGTCTTTTCTATCAGAGGTGCACTGTGATCCAGGCAGGTGTCAGGATCCCATTAAATGTTCCTGCACAGCAAACACTACAAATGGCTCACTCATAGACCACAGGTGGTGATTGGTTTAGGACACATGGAGAACTGATTAAGCCAGAAACAAATAGAGATTCTGTGCAGATGAGCCCTGCAAATACCACATCCTCACCAGTAGCTCAGATGGCAGGAGGCTCTGAGATGAGAGGGATAGAATGCCACACATTTTCCAAGGCAGTAGGAGCCTTTAGTTCAGCTGAATTACAGTGATGCCAGAATCTTCTACAGACTGGCTGTCTCAGTGTGGCTATCACTGCTTTCAAAATCTCCTGGTCACGTTTCCATTACAATAATGCAGTTGCTCATTTCTTTGCTCTCTCAAGCTGAAATCCTGCATAATTTTCTCATTCTCTAATTGCTTTTCCTATTTGATCCCATAAAATAACAGGAAGGTTTCTATTGTGCTACCAGAATTAGAAAAGTAAGGCAGAATCGCTCAGTTGTAGAATGCACTCCAGTTCAGCCCTGATGCAACTGTATTTTCCCTAGGGGCCATGTGAGCACACAGTCAGAGCCATAGCAGCATTCCCTGGGCTCCAACATAGAACTTCAGAGCTACAAAGTTAGCCCAGTGCTGTGCACCTCCAAGGGGTGACTTGGCTTGACCTGTCATAGTGAGGCATGGAGAGCCTCCCAAATGGCCACTTGAATCCCAATTTGTGTGTGTTTTCATGTCACCCCGCAGGTTTTTTGTGCAAGGCCCTGCCTTGAAAGCCTTTCTCTCACCTTCTTCCTGCATTATCACTTCCTCATTCACCCTTTGATTCCTTTCCCAATGCCACCTGAGGGATAATAAGCCTTGTTAACTTTTTTAAGGGCTTGCATTAAATATCTGGTGGATATAAATTTGGTAGTGGTGGTGGAGGAATGGGGTAATGGAGTAGGAAACAGGACTTTTGTCTGTTTTTACTCACTGATGTATACTGGTGCTTAGAACAGGTACCTGGTGCAATGCAGGTGATACATACTGCTGAATTATGAATGAATTAATTAATGAGTGATTTACACAGATTAAGGACTTTACACAGATTATCACACTAAATCCTACAAGAATCTTACAAAGTATTATAATCATCTCCATTTTATAAAGGAGGAAACTGAGGCTTAGCAAAACTAATCTACCCACAATCATACAGTCAGCAATTAGTGTTGACAGCCCTCAAATCAAAGCAAGCTGGTTCCAGAACCCTAGTCTGAACCACTAACTACCCAGCCACGTGCCTACACTCCTGACCCTTCAGTTATGCTGCATCTGTGTTCTACTCTGCACCTGCGCTGACCGAGTACACAGGACTGATCAGGCTGAATTCCAACTGGCTGTTTATTTGTGTAACTTGAATCACAGGGACATGTGCTTCACCTGCTCTCCTGTCAGGATATGGCCCCATCTATGGGCTCCCCAGTTGATGCCAACAGAGGACATTGTTCTAGCCTTGTCCACTTCCTCTGAGAAAGAGACCCTACCCTTCCCACCCTTCCCTGCAGTAGGGCATGGGTCAGGCTCTAACTCTGAAAGTTTACCAAAGTTTCAAGACTTATGACAAAGAAGTATAATAAAGTGTAATAAAGAGGAATAGCATTCAAGTTAGGCAAGCTTCATCCCACTATTTTGTTTATTCGTAACTAAGGGGCTTCCTTGTGGCAGGGTACTCTTACACCAGGATACCTCCTTGTCTCAGAATCAGGCCAGATGGACCCTGGAAGAGAGGGACATTTTTGCCTCACCCCGATCTAAAGCCTGCCTTCTAAATCATTTATTGCCCAGGGTAATGGTCAGCATATGTTTTCAATCCCTCCAGGAAGAATGCCATCACCAGTCTGACCCTAAGGGACTAAGCTGAAAATCATACAAGAAATCAACATCAATAGATCCCAGAGTTGGGGTTACTGAATTTCAAGAAGAATCTGTGATCCATCCTTCAGGTGGGACACAAACAGTCCAATGCAGCAGGACCACATGAGCCCAGGCCGACTCTTTTCCAGACTCCCCTCAGCCTTAATGCCTCATTGTCCATAAATATCTCACAGTGGCTGCAAGTCCCTTGAGAGCTGTGACTTATTCACCCATCTTCCCTGTGCCTAGCCCAGCACCTAGCACATCATTCTCTTCAAAGGCTGGTTGTGGCAAGCCAAATGCCCAGTTGTCACTATCCTGCCACTGATATGGTTTTACCTCTGAGCTCTGGAAAACATTAGCTTTCTGCAGCAAAACATCTGTGGACTCAGCAACCTGGAGCCAGTGGAATCAATCTGAACATTTCAAGCCCTGGAGAGAAAAGACTTTTTTTTTTATGTTGCCCTGAGGGTAGGTGCCAGGCATACCCTGGGATTCTGGACATAAGGTATAGGACAAGATGCACAAAAGTCAGGATTAGTAGAGCTCAGGTTTCATCTTCTTTTCATGGTCTGTGTTGACACAACAAATAGTGGCTCTCAGACAGAATTATCCAAAGATGTGACAGAGGCAGAGGCACATGCAAGTAAACAGACAGGCTCAGTGTGAAACTCTGAGTTCTCTGCCAGTTAGTTCATTCAGGGCTATCTGGGGACCTGCCCTGATTTGTGTAAAGGGAAGAGGCCAGTGTGGTCAACAGCCTAGTACTGTCTGTGAATTCTTTAATCCATTTGGCTTACACAGGTACTATCCAAAAAATTACAAGGGAGAATGGGAAAAAGTTTACTTTAGCAGAAAAATAGTTAGGAAAAATAATTATGGGAATATAGCCAACTTGAGACTCTTCTCTATATATTTACTTATATGATGCTTTATTGACATAAGAGTCATCAGAAGGTGTTATGGGTTGAATTTTATCCCCCTAAAGTTCAAATGTTGAAGTCCTAATCTCTGGCATCTGAGGATGTGACCTTACTTGAAGATGGGGTCTTTTAATCAAGTTAAATGAGGTCAACTAGGCTAGGCTTTAAGCCGATATGATTGGTGTCATCATAAGAAAGGGAAACTTGGACACAGAGACATGCATAGAGGGAAGATGATGTGAAGAGACACAGGGAGAAGATGGCTGTCTATAAGCCAATGAGATTGGGCTGGAACAGATTCTCCCTCACAGCCCCACAAGGAGAACCAACCCTTCTGAAGTCTTGATTTTGGACTTCTAGCTCGAGAACTATGAGATGAAAAAGTTTTCTGTTTAAGCCTCCCAGCCTGTGGTCCTCTTATAGTAGCCCTAGCAAACTGATACAAAGGGCATCTGGGTATTGGTAGTTTGTGTTATATGCCTGCTGCCAATCCTGATGGTGGCCTGACCTCTGCTTAAATGTTGTGATTTTCTTATAACATCACCAATGAGGGGCATCTCCTGGCTCCTAAGGCCTGAGGATTGTTCACACTCAAGGCACAATTGGAAAAGGCCAATAAACTCTGAGCATGCAATCAAATCCAAACATGGGCAGTCTTCTCTAGATTTGTATTTTGACCAGTCTCTGACAGAAGACTCAACACAACTAGACCTGGGTGGACTGGCTGCCCAGTTTTGGCACTGCCTTTGCTAATATACTCACTTGAGTTTCTATAGGCTGATCTATAAAGGCTGACTTAGTGGCTGGTCATACTCTTGGGTTGACCACACATGAAGCGCTTGTTGCCAGTCCAAGGCTGCATCCACACCAGGGACCTGGCCCTCCAGGAGTGTCCAATGCTCTAAAAATGCCAATCACTGCATTTATTTTTGTGAACTAAATTAAAGTTGAATTAGGAAAAGGGATGTCCAGACGTGTTTGCTGACAGTAGGGAAGAATTCCTTGGAAAGAATGAAACTGCAAAAGAGAGAGGAATTACTGATATGATTAAAGGCATATGAGGAAAGATTGGCCTGGCAAGGATATTTGCCATTTATTGAAACCTCCTGGGTGCCAGACCACATCCTACTGCTTTATATCTACCACAACGGTCTCATAAAATCCCCATAAAATATGTATTATTGCCATCATCTTTCAGAGGTGAAAACTGAGATGCATACAGATTCAATAGTATGCTCAAGATCATACAGCAGGTAAGTATGAATAAACCAAAAACATCCGTTCATTCTATTAGGCTACTTTCCTTGGACTAAAACATCCCTCTGTTCCTTTTCCCTGAGTTAGTAGGAATGGAAGTAGGTCTAGGTGATTTTGCCCTTCATCACCTTCTCTCTGATACTGTAGATTGTTCCCTGCCTACCTTCCACTCTGCTCTGTGCCCAGGAACTTGATCTCTGTGTGTTGCTTCAATGGGCTCCCCTGCCTGCTGGCTTCTGTTTGAGGTCAGCCAATGGAAGTCACCTGCAGGAGACCAGATGACAGAAGGAGAGTTACGCTACGCTGGTGTTTATCTCCTTGCCTCCCTCTCTGCTGAGTTCCCCGGGTTGGCTGTGTACCTTGAACCCAGGCTACAGTTTCCATCAGGTGGCCCTCTCCATAGAGCTCTTTCTCTGGGTTCCACTAACATCACGTCCGTTGTAGTACTGGAGTACTGCACCATCCCTAGCTTTTTCTGTAAGCCCAGTCCATGTCTTTGTTAAAAAAGTGTGCAGTACTCATGCTGAATGATGCTGTGGACCACTTTGAGTTACATGGCCAAAGATTTAAAGTAGAATAAATTGATCTGGCTTCTGGATGTGTTAACCTGAGAACAGGAATAGACAAAGTGTACCAAGAGCCTGCAAGGGTAGAAGGAAACAGAAATGAGCTCAGAGATGCCTAAGGGTCTCTAGTCTAGCAGTGGAGGCAGATATGGAAGGGGCTGGCCACACCACAGTATGTCAGGCATTAGACGAGACCTCTGCCCACGATGTGGCAGATAACCTGGAAGGCATGTGACTGGGGTGGGCTTCAGGTTCTGGGTGCTTTCTCTTTCGTATGTAGGTCTCCCATATCTAGGTTTCTCTAGAGTGTATGGGAAAAAACTCTGGAGTCTGTGCCTCAGTCATTCAAATAGATCCTGTGGTTCTGGGGTCTGGCCTCAGAGAAGGCATGTGCCTGACAAGTTTTAATGGTGTCCCCAGCTGGCACTAATAGTGTGTTCACTGTACTCTTAGATATTATTTTTGCTAAGCGCTTGGAAAGTCCTTAATCCTGCCCTGCCAATCAACCTCCCTTTCTTCAAGGCCCCAGAGGGACACAGGAATATGGGAAAATGCCCGGCAAAAATAAAATATAACAAATAAAACAATATGTTATCAGCTGTGGTGTTTCCTTCCAGTCCCAAAGCAGAGAACTCTAGTCAGCTGGTAAACACGTTTTTCTTAAGCTAGTTAGGCCTAATGAACTTCAGACCAAGGATTGATCCAATGCAAACCCATCTGCTACAGGAGGGATATAACCAGAGAGAAGTGGTAGCAGAAGAACGGGTTTGGGTTCCAGTACTTAGTTCAGAGCTGTTCTGGACCTCAGTGGAGGCAGATGTCCTGGGCTAGCCCGTCTAGCAGGAGAAATAGAGGACACCCAGAGAGAAAAAGATGTTGTCTGGATAGGTCTGCTTCCCTCTGCCACCAAAAGGGAAGACATAAAATCGATGCAGGAATAGAAAACCAAATTCCACATGTTCTCATTTATAAGTGGGAGCTAAGCATTGAGAACACGCAGACACAAAGATGAGAACAATAGACACTGTGGACTACCAAATTGGGGATGGGGAAAGGGGTGAAAGTGGAAAAGCTGACTCTCAGGTACTATGCTGACTCCCTGGGTGACAGGATCATTCATACTCCAAACTCCAGCGACACACTATTTACCCATGTAACAAACCTGCACATGTGCCCCGTGAACCTAAAATAAAAGCTGAAAGAAAAAAAAAAAAAAGAATTGTACTGTGTGCCAACCCTTTAACTCATAGTTATTCTACTCACGGAGGCCTTAGAATCCACGTTAGCATTCTTCCTTCTTGGGAGGAGTGAGCAGGAGAGAAGCATGGGGCTTCCTAAGGACCTGTGGCCCTTCCTTTGTGCTGTGACTGAGTAGCTCATGACCGTCTGATCCTCCTCCAGATAACAGCTAAACTGGACAAAACATCAAACCCGACGATCTGCGGGCACAGGAGACTGGAGACTGAGCACCAACAGGCAGATTCTGGAACGGGGATGACACTCAGAACAAAGGAATGGTGTGGTGTGAGACTGCAGTTTGTATGGAGTTTTTCACTCTAGAGCAAACTGAAATCTGCATTCTGTAGGGCGGCTAAAAGTCTGCTAGAAACTCCGTATTCTCTCCGATCCGAAAAACTAGATGTCTGAGTTTAAGGTCACCACACATACCGGATAAGCGAGGGAGCAATCCCTGAATGGAGCGAACCAGAGAAAGAGGGCCCCAATTTTGCATATAAACTCTGCCAAGTCTCTGTGTGAGCCCCGCACCATGTACACCCAGAAGAGACTCCAGGAAAGCTTAGGGTCGTTGCCAAAGAGACAAAGCTTGTAGCCTGAGTTTAATCAATTGCATTATCTTCTGGGGATAGGGAGGAAGTACTCTTCAGGATATGACCAGGATAAAACATAATCAGTCTCCCAAATGTAACATTCACAAGTTCCAAGACACAATCCCAAACCACAAATGAATAACTAGCAATGTCTGACCTAAAAGCCTGGGCCTCTTGCTTCATTAAAGATGGTAGGTGCAGCTGTTCTCAAAGTGAGGAGTTCCCTGGGATCCTTTCAGGGTCCATGAGGTCAAACTATTTTTATAATAATGCTAAGTTGTTATTTGCCTTTTTCTTTTTCATTTTCTTGCAAGTGTACAGTGGAGTTTTCCATAAGCTATATATATGACATATGATGTTAAAACAGACTGAATATAAAAGTAGTTATGAGAATCCAGCTCTCTTCTATTAAACTAGATATTGAAGAGGTTTGCAAAACTGTGAAACTATGCTATTTTTCTTACTTTTTTTTACCTAATTTGGAAAATCTAGTTGTTTTTCATAAAAAAGATGAGCTTATCTTAAATAAATTAATAACATATTTTTTAAATTTCTAAACTTTCGTCTCTAATGTGGTAAATGTAACTATTAGCCATATAAACAAAAATTCTTAGAGATCCCAGGTACGTTCAAAGAGGATAAGTGGTTCTGGGGCCACAGAATCTGAGAATTGCTAGTATGAGGCAGTTATTCTCAAACTTCAGCATACATCAGAGTCACCTGGGCAGCCTGTCAAAGCAGATTGCTGGGCCCCATCTCCAGAGTTTCTGATGGAGAAAGTCTGTGTAAGGCTTAAACATATTCATTTCTAACAAGCTCCCAGCTGATGCTGATCCAGGACCCTCACAGGTGTAAGAGATGTTGTGTGTGTAGGACAGACCCCGCCCCCCGCCCAACCCCCTTGCAGCACCAAGGCATTTATTTCCCAGCTGCCTCAACTGCTAGGTGGCTCACAGCTGAGTCTGTCTTTAAGCATTGCTCTGGGAAGCAGGGGTTTCCTTGTCCAGTGCTACACCTCCTCAGGGATCCATGTTACATCACACTCAGCAGGCTGAGTGATGTGGGCACACGAAGGCCCAGCCTCTTTGCCTCCATGTGTGATGATTCTGAAAAGCCCTTTCAGCTTTGGAACTCCCCTGGGATCAGCTGGGGTCCTCTTTTCAGGTACATCTCAGTTCAACATCTCCGCCTGCCCAGTCCTGCAGCCTTCATTCCCTCACAGGTGTTCCCAATAACATTCTCTAATAAATACAAATCTCCCTGGCAGAGTTCCCCACACCCCTGAGAACTTAATCTGCAACAGATGTGGAAAGCATGGGCCTGCTTTGTAGCCTTCATAGTCCCCAGTCTTTCTTTTTATTTTATTTTATTTTTTATTTTTTTAAATTTTTCCGTAAGTTATTGGGATACAGGTGATATTTGGTTACATGAGTAAGTTCTTTAGCGGTGATTTGTGAGATTTGGTGCACCCTTCACCTGAGCAGTATACACTGCACCATATTCGTAGTCTTTTATCTCTCACTCCCCTCCCACTCTTCCTCCCAAGTCCCCAAAGTCCATTGTATCATTCTTATGCCTTTGCTTCCTCGGAGCTTAGCTCTGATGTTTGGTTTTCCATTTCTGAGTTACTTCACTTAGAATAATAGTCTCCAGTCTCATCCAGGTCACTGCAAATGCTGTTAATTCATTCCTTTTTATGGATGTGTAGTATTCTGTCATAAATATATACCATAGTTTCTTTATCCACTTGTTGATTGATGGGCATTTGTGTTGGTTCCATGATTTTGCTATTGTGAGTTGTGCCACTATAAACATGCGTGTGCAAGTATATTTTTTGAATAATGACTTCTTTTCCTCTGGGTAGATACCCAGTAGTGGGATTGCTGGACCAAGTGGTAGTTCTACTTTTAGTTCTTTAAGGAATCTCCACACTGTTTTCCATAGTGACTATACTAGTTTATATTCCTACCAGCAGTGTCAAAGTGTTCCCTGTTCACTGCATCCACACCAACATCTACTGTTTTTGTATGTTTTGATTAGGCCCATTCTTGCAGGAGTAAGGTGGTATCACATTGTGGTTTTGATTTGCATTCCCTATCATTACTGATGTTGAACATTTTTTCATATGTTTCTTGGCCATTTGTATACCTTCTTTTAAGAATGTTTATTCATGTCTGTAGGCCGCTTTTTCATGGGGTTATTTTTTTCGTACTGATTTGAGTTCATTGTAGCTTCTGGATAGTAGTCCTTAGTCAGATGTATAGATTAAGAAGATTTTTTCCCAATCTTTGGGTTGTTTGTTTGCTGACTGTTCCTTTTGCCATGAAAAAGCTCTTTAGTTTAATTATGTCCCAGCTATTTATCTTTGTTATTATTGCATTTGCTTTGGGTTCTTGGTCATGAAACCCTTACCTAAGCCAATATCTAGAAGGGTTTTTCCAATGTTATCTTCTAGAATTTTTATAGTTTCAAGTCTTAGATTTAAGTCTTTAATCCATCTTGAGTCGATTTTTGTTTAAGGCAAGAGATGAGGGACCAGTTTCATTCTCCTACATGTGACTTGCCAATTATCCCAGCATTATTTGTTGAAAAGAGTGTCCTTTCCACACTTTATGTTTTTGTTTGCTTTGTTGAAGATCAATTGGCTGTAAGTACTTGAGTTTATTTCTGGGTTCTCTATTCTGTTCCATTGGTCTATGTGCCTATTTTTAAACCAGTATCATGCTGTTTTGGTGATGATGGCCTTATAGTATAGTTTGAAATCAGGTAGTGTGATGCCTCCAGATTTGTTCTTTTTGCTTAGTCTTGCTTTGGCTAGGTGGGCTCTTTTTTGGTTCTATATGGTTTTAGAATTGTTTTCTCAATTCTGTGAAGAATGATGGTGATAGTCCCCAGTCTTTCTGATGGGCAGAGTGGCAGTTCTCCTGCTGACCAGACTGCTTTGCTTTTGCTTATGTCTGGACAAGTTTGAAGTTCAAGTCTCCAGTAATGAGCATGTGGCTTCTCCTGTAAAGCATCCCCATTGGTGTGCAGGGTCCTGGAAAGATGTTTAGGGGAAATGATCTGAGTTTAGTCATCCTGACAATGGGCTGCTGGAGTTGACTCATGCCTGCTCACAGTGCTCACTGTTCTATTTTTAGGAATTCACCAAGCT
The DNA here is from genome assembly GCF_007565055.1 of Rhinopithecus roxellana. NCBI lineage: Eukaryota > Metazoa > Chordata > Mammalia > Primates > Cercopithecidae > Rhinopithecus > Rhinopithecus roxellana. Next base: position 153,420,992 of record NC_044551.1, on the reverse strand, counting down.
GAGTGTTAAACACAGTGATATTACAAATTATATAAAGTTACAATTAACTAGATCTATAAGTATATAAATATACAATTAAATATGAAACAAATTATATTTTTAAAAGGTAATGTGCACTCAAAGCTTATGATTTCCTAATTATTTGACTACATTTTAACTATATTCTTAGGATTATTGACATCTATTGTATCTGTGTAATGAAAATGGTATGTGAAGATGGCCGAATAGGAACAGCTCCAGTCTCAAACTCCCAGTGCGAGCGACACAGAAGACCGGTGATTTCTGCATTTTCAACTGAGGTACTGGGGTCATCTCACTGGGGAGTGCCGGACAATTGGTGCTGGTCAGCTGCTGAAGCCCGACCAGTGAGAGCTGAAGCAGGGCGAGGCATCGCCTCACCTGGGAAGCGCAAGGGGGAAGGGAATCCCTTTTCCTAGCCTGGGGAACTGAGACACACAACACCTGGAAAATCGGGTAATTCCCACCCCAATACTGCGCTTTAAGCAAACAGGCACACCAGGAGATTATACCCACACCTGGCCGGGAGGGTCCCACGGCCATGGAGCCTCCCTCATTGCTAGCACGGCAGTCTGCGATCTAACCGAAACGGCAGCAGTGAGGCTGGGGGAGGGGTGCCCGCCATTGCTGAGGCTTAAGTAGGTAAACAAAGCTGCTGGGAAGCTCGAACTGGGTGGAGCTCACAGCAGCTCAAGGAAACCTGCCTGTCTCTGTAGACTCCACCTCTGAGGACAGGGCACAGCTAAACAACAAAAGGGGAAGCAGCAGAGGCCTGTGTAGATGCAAACGACTCTGTCTGACAGCTTTGAAGAGAGCAGTGGATCTCCCCACACGGAGGTTGAGATCTGAGAACTGACAGACTGCCTGCTCAAGTGGGTCCCTGACCCCTGAGTAGCCTAACTGGGAGACATCCCCAACTAGGGGCAGTCTGACACCCCACACCTCACAGGGTGGAGTACACCCCTGAGAGGAAGCTTCCAAAGTAAGAATCAGACAGGTACACTCGCGGTTCAGCAATATTCTATCTTCTGCAACCTCTGCTGCTGATACCCAGGCAAACAGGGTCTGGAGTGGACCTCAAGCAATCTCCAACAGACCTACAGCTGAGGGTCCTGACTGTCAGAAGGAAAACTATCAAACAGGAAGGACACCTATACCAAAACCCCATCAGTACGTCACCATCATCAAAGACCAGACGCAGATAAAACCACGAAGATGGGGAAGAAGCAGGGCAGAAAAGCTGGAAATTCAAGAAATAAGAGCACATCTCCCCCTGCAAAGGAGCGCAGCTCATCGCCAGCAATGGATCAAAGCTGGTCAGAGAATGACTTTGACGAAACGAGAGAAGGCGGCTTCAGTCCATCAAACTTCTCAGAGCTAAAGGAGGAATTACGTACCCAGTGCAAAGAAACTAAAAATCTTGAAAAAAGAGTGGAAGAATTGATTGCTAGAATAATTAATGCAGAGAAGGTCATAAACGAAATGACAGATATGAAAACCATGACACGAGAAATACGTGACAAATGCACAAGCTTCAGTAACCGACTTGATCAACTGGAAGAAAGAGTATCAGCGATTGAGGATCAAATGAATGAAATGAAGCGAGAAGAGAAACTAAAAGAAAAAAGAAAAAGAAATGAACAAAGCCTGCAAGAAGTATGGGATTATATAAAAAGACCAAATCTACGTCTGATTGAGGTGCCTGAAAGTGAGGGGGAAAATGGAACCAAGTTGGAAAACACTCTTCAGGATATCATCCAGGAGAACTTCCCCAAACTAGTAGGGCAGGCCAACATTCAAATTCAGGAAATACAGAGACCACCACAAAGATACGCCTCGAGAAGAGCAACTCCAAGACACATAATTGCCAGATTCACCAAAGTTGAAATGAAGGAAAGAATCTTAAGGGCAGCCAGAGAGAAAGGTCGGGTTACACACAAAGGGAAGCCCATCAGACTAATAGCAGACCTCTTGACAGAAACTCTCTAAGCCAGAAGAGAGTGGGGGCCAATATTCAATGTTCTTAAAGAAAAGACTTTTAAACCCAGAATTTCATATCCAGCCAAACTAAGTTTCATAAGTGAAGGAGAAATAAAATCCTTTACAGATAAGCAAATGCTTAGAGATTTTGTCACCACCAGGCCTGCCTTACAAGAGACCCTGAAGGAAGCCCTAAACATGGAAAGGAACAACCAGTACCAGCCATTGCAAAAACATGCCAAAATGTAAAGACCATCGAGGCTAGGAAGAAACTGCATCAACTAACGAGCAAAATAACCAGTTAATATCATAATGGCAGGATCAAGTTCACACATAACAATATTAACCTTAAATGTTAATGGACTAAATGGTCCAATTAAAAGACACAGACTGGCAAACTGGATAAAGAGTCAAGACCCATCAGTCTGCTGTATTCAGGAGACCCATCTCACATGCAGAGACATACATAGACTCAAAATAAAGGGATGGAGGAAGATCTACCAAGCAAATGGAGAACAAAAAAAAAGCAGGGGTTGCAATCCTAGTCTCTGATAAAATAGACTTTAAACCATCAAAGATCAAAAGAGACAAAGAAGGACATTACATAATGGTAAAGGGATCAATTCAACAGGAAGAGCTAACTCTCCTAAATATATATGCACCCAATACAGGAGCACCCAGATTCATAAAGCAAGTCCTTAGAGACTTACAAAGAGACTTAGACTCCCATACAATAATAATGGGAGACTTCAACACTCCACTGTCAACATTAGACAGATCAACGAGACAGAAAGTTAACAAGGATATCCAGTAATTGAACTCATCTCTGCACCAAGCGGACCTAATAGACATCTATAGAACTCTCCACCCCAAATCAAGAGAATATACATTCTTCTCAGCACCACATCGCACTTCTTCCAAAATTGACCACATAATTGGAAGTAAAGCACTCCTCAGCAAATGTAAAAGAACAGAAATTATAACAAACTGTCTCTCAGACCACAGTGCAATCAAACTAGAACTCAGGACTAAGAAACTCAATCAAAACCGCTCAACTACATGGAAACTGAACAACCTGCTCCTGAATGACTACTGGGTACATAACGAAATGAAGCGGAAATAAAGATGTTCTTTGAAACCAATGAGAACAAAGATACAACATACCAGAATCTCTGGGACACATTTAAAGCAGTGTGTAGAGGGAAATTTATAGCACTAAATGCCCACAAGAGAAAGCAGGAAAGATCTAAAATTGACACTCTAACATCACAATTAAAAGAACTAGAGAGGCAAGAGCAATCACATTCAAAAGCTAGCAGAAGGCAAGAAATAACTAAGATCAGAGCAGAACTGAAGGAGATAGAGACACAAAAAATCCTCCAAAAAATCAATGAATCCAGGAGTTGGTTTTTTGAAAAGATCAACAAAATTGACAGACCGCTAGCAAGGCTAATAAAGAAGAAAAGAGAGAGGAATCAAATAGATGCAATAAAAAATGATAAAGGGGATATCACCACTGACCCCACAGAAATACAAACTACCATCAGAGAATACTATAAACGTCTCTACGCAAATCAACTAGAAAATCTAGAAGAAATGGATAATTTCCTGGACACTTACACTCTCCCAAGGCTAAACCAGGAAGAAGTTGAATCCCTGAATAGACCAATAGCAGGCTCTGAAATTGAGGCAACAATTAATAGCCTACCCACCAAAAAAAGTCCAGGACCAGATGGATTCACAGCTGAATTCTACCAGAGGTACAAGGAGGAGCTGGTACCATTCCTTCTGAAACTATTCCAATCAATAGAAAAAGAGGGAATCCTCCCTAACTCATTTTATGAGGCCAACATCATCCTGATACCAAAGCCTGGCAGAGACACAACAAAAAAAGAGAATTTTAGACCAATATCCCTGATGAACATTGATGCAAAAATCCTCAATAAAATACTGGCAAACCGGATTCAGCAGCACATCAAAAAGCTTATCCACCATGATCAAGTGGGCTTCATCCCTGGGATGCAAGGCTGGTTCAACATTCGCAAATCAATAAACGTAATCCAGCATATAAACAGAACCAAAGACAAGAACCACATGATTGTCTCAATAGATGCAGAAAAGGCTTTGACAAAATTCAACAGCCCTTCATGCTAAAAACGCTCAATAAATTCGGTATTGATGGAACGTACCTCAAAATAATAAGAGCTATTTATGACAAACCCACAGCTAATATCATACTGAATGGGCAAAAACTGGAAAAATTCCCTTTGAAAACTGGCACAAGACAGGGATGCCCTCTCTCACCACTCCTATTCAACATAGTGTTGGAAGTTCTGGCTAGGGCAATCAGGCAAGAGAAAGAAATCAAGGGTATCCAGTTAGGAAAAGAAGAGGTCAAATTGTCCCTGTTTGCAGATGACATGATTGTATATTTAGAAAACCCCATCGTCTCAGCCCAAAATCTCCTTAAGCTGATAAGAAACTTCAGCAAAGTCTCAGGATACAAAATTAATGTGCAAAAATCACAAGCATTCTTATACACCAGCAACAGACAAGCAGAGAGCCAAATCAGGAATGAACTTCCATTCACAATTGCTTCAAAGAGAATAAAATACCTAGGAATCCAGCTTACAAGGGATGTAAAGGACCTCTTCAAGGAGAACTACAAACCACTGCTCAGTGAAATCAAAGAGGACACAAACAATGGAAGAACATACCATGCTCATGGATAGGAAGAATCAATATCGTGAAAATGGCCATACTCCCAAGGTTATTTATAGATTCAATGCCATCCCCATCAAGCTACCAATGACTTTCTTCACAGAATTGGAAAAAACTGCTTTAAAGTTCATATGGAACCAAAAAAGAGCCCGCATTGCCAAGACAATCCTAAGTCAAAGGACAAAGCTGGAGGCGTCACGCTACCTGACTTCAAACTATACTACAAGGCTACAGTAACCAAAACAGCATGGTACTGGTACCAAAACAGAGCTATAGACCAATGGAACAGAACAGAGTCCTCAGAAATAATACCGCACATCTACAGCCATCTGATCTTTGACAAACCTGAGAGAAACAAGAAATGGGGAAAGGATTCCCTATTTAATAAATGGTGCTGGGAAAATTGGCTAGCCATAAGTAGAAAGCTGAAACTGGATCCTTTCCTTACCCCTTATACGAAGATTAATTCAAGATGGATTAGAGACTTAAATGTTAGACCTAATACCATAAAAACCCTAGAAGAAAATCTAGGTAGTACCATTCAGGACATAGGCATGGGCAAGGACTTCATGTCTAAAACACCAAAAGCAACGGCAGCAAAAGCCAAAATTGACAAATGGGATCTAATTAAACTAAAGAGCTTTTGCACAGCAAAAGAAACTACCATCAGAGTGAACAGGCAACCTACAGAATGGGAGAAAATTTTTGCAACCTACTCATCTGACAAAGGGCTAATATCCAGAATCTACAAAGAACTCAAACAAATATACGAGAAAAAAACAAACAACCCCATCAAAAAGTGGGGAAAGGATATGAACAGACATTTCTCAAAAGAAGATATTCATACAGGCAACAGATACATGAAAAAATGCTCATCATCACTCGCCATCAGAGAAATGCAAATCAAAACCACAATGAGATACCATCTCACACCAGTTAGAATGGCAATCATTAAGAAGTCAGGAAACAACAGGTGTTGGAGAGGATGTGGAGAAATAGGAACACTTTTACACTGTTGGTGGGATTGTAAACTAGTTCAACCATTATGGAAAACAGTATGGCAATTCCTCAAGGATCTAGAACTAGATGTACCATATGACTCAGCCATCCCACTACTGGGTATATACCCAAAGGATTATAAATTATTCTACTACAAAGACACATGCACACGTATGTTTATTGCGGCACTATTCACAATAGCAAAGACTTGGAATCAACCCAAATGTCCATCTGTGACAGACTGGATTAAGAAAATGTGGCACATATACACCATGGAATACTATGCAGCCATAAAAAAGGATGAGTTTGCGTCCTTTGTAGGGACATGGATGCAGCTGGAAACCATCATTCTTAGCAAACTATCACAAGAACAGAAAACCAAACACCGCATGTTCTCACTCATAGGTGGGAACTGAACAATGAGATCACTTGGACTCGGGAAGGGGAACATCACGCACTGGGGCCTATCATGGGGAGGGGGGAGGGGGGAGGGGGGAGGAGGGAGGGATTGCATTGGGGAGTTATACATGATATAAATGATGAATTGATGGGTGCTGACGAGTTGATGGGTGCAGCACACCCACATGGCATAAGTATACATATGTAACAAACCTGCACGTTATGCACATGTACCCTAGAACTTAAAGTATAATAAAAAAAATAAAAATAAAAAAATAAAAAATAAAAATAAATAAAAAATAAAAAAAAAAAAAAAGAAAAGAAAAAAAAAAAAAAAAAAGAAACTCAATCAAAACCGCTCAACTACATGGAAACTGAACAACCTGCTCCTGAATGACTACTGGGTACATAACGAAATGAAGGCAGAAATAAAGATGTTCTTTGAAACCAATGAGAACAAAGATACAACATACCAGAATCTCTGGGACACATTTAAAGCAGTGTGTAGAGGGAAATTTGCAGCACTAAATGCCCACAAGAGAAAGCTGGAAAGCTCTAAAATTGACACTCTAACATCACAATTAAAAGAACTGGAGAAGCAAGAGCAAACACATTCAAAAGCTAGCAGAAGGCAAGAAATAACTAAGATCAGAGCAGAATTGAAAGAGATAGAGACACAAAAAACCCTCCAAAAAATCAATGAATCCAGGAGTTGGGTTTTTGAAAAAATCAACAAAATTGACAGACTGCTAGCAAGACTAATAAAGAAGAAAAGGGAGAGGAATCAAATAGACGCAATAAAAAACAATAAAGGGGATATCACCACCGACCCCACAGAAATACAAACTACCATCAGAGAATACTATAAACACCTCTACGCAAATCAACTAGAAAATCTAGAAGAAATGGATAATTTCCTGGACACTTACACTCTTCCAAGACTAAACCAGGAAGAAGTTGAATCCCTGAATAGACCAATAGCAGGCTCTGAAATTGAGGCAATAATTAATAGCCTACCAACCAAAAAAAGTCCAGGATCAGATAGATTCACAGCCGAATTCTACCAGAGGTACAAGGCGGAGCTGGTACCATTCCTTCTGAAACTATTCCAATCAATAGAAAAAGAGGGAATCCTCCCTAACTCATTTTATGAGGCCAACATCATCCTGATACCAAATCTGGCAGAGACACAACAAAAAAAGAGAATTTTAGACCAATATCCCTGATGAACATCGATGCAAAAATCCTCAATAAAATACTGGCAAACCGGATTCTGCAGCACATCAAAAAGCTTATCCACCATGATCAAGTGGGCTTCATCCCTGGGATGCAAGGCTGGTTCAACATTCGCAAATCAATAAATGTAATCCAGCATATAAACAGAACCAAAGACAAGAACCACATGATTATCTCAATAGATGCAGAAAAGGCCTTTGACAAAATTCAACAGCCCTTCATGCTAAAAACGCTCAATAAATTCGGTATTGATGGAACGTACCTCAAAATAATAAGAGCTATTTATGACAAACCCACAGCCAATATCATACTGAATGGGCAAAAACTGGAAAAATTCCCTTTGAAAACTGGCACAAGACAGGATGCCCTCTCTCACCACTCCTATTCAACATAGTGTTGGAAGTTCTGGCTAGGGCAATCAGGCAAGAGAAAGAAATAAAGCGTACCCAGTTAGGAAAAGAAGAAGTCAAATTGTCCCTGTTTGCAGATGACATGATTGTATATTTAGAAAACCCCATTGTCTCAGCCCAAAATCTCCTTAAGCTGATAAGAAACTTCAGCAAAGTCTCAGGATACAAAATTAATGTACAAAAATCACAAGCATTCTTATACACCAGTAACAGACAAACAGAGAGCCAAATCATGAATGAACTTCCATTCACAATTGTTTCAAAGAGAATAAAATACCTAGGAATCCGACTTGCAAGGGATGTAAAGGATCTCTTCAAGGAGAACTACAAACCACTGCTCAGTGAAATCAAAGAGGACACTAACAAATGGAAGAACATACCATGCTCATGGATAGGAAGACTCAATATCGTGAAAATGGCCATACTGCCCAAGGTTATTTATAGATTCAATGCCATCCCCATCAAGCTACCAATGAGTTTCTTCACAGAATTGGAAAAAACTGCTTTAAAGTTCATATGGAACCAAAAAAGAGCCCGCATTGCCAAGACAATCCTAAGTCATAAGAACAAAGCTGGAGGCATCATGCTACCTGACTTCAAACTATACTACAGGGCTACAGTAACCAAAACAGCATGGTACTGGTACCAAAACAGAGATATAGACCAATGGAACAGAACAGAGTCCTCAGAAGTAATACCACACATCTACAGCCATCTGATCTTTGACAAACCTGAGAGAAACAAGAAATGGGGAAAGGATTCCCTATTTAATAAATGGTGCTGAGAAAACTGGCTAGCCATAAGTAGAAAGCTGAAACTTGATCCTTTCCTTACCCCTTATACGAAGATTAATTCAAGATGGATTAGAGACTTAAATGTTAGATCTAATACCATAAAAACCCTAGAAGAAAACCTAGATAGTACCATTCAGGACATAGGCATGGGCAAGGACTTCATGTCTAAAACACCAAAAGCAATGGCAGCAAAAGCAAAAATTGACAAATGGGATCTAATTAAACTAAAGAGCTTCTGCACAGCAAAAGAAACTACCATCAGAGTGAACAGGCAACCTACAGAATGGGGGAAAGTTTTTGCAATCTACTCATCTGACAAAGGGCTAATATCCAGAATCTACAAATAACTCAAACAAATTTACAAGAGAAAAACAAACAACCCCATCAAAAAGTGGGCAAAGGATATGAACAGACATTTCTCAAAAGAAGACATTCATACAGCCAACAGACACATGAAAAAATGCTCATCATCACTGGCCATCAGAGAGATGCAAATCAAAACCACAATGAGATACCATCTCACACCAGTTAGAATGGCAATCATTAAAAAGTCAGGAAACAACAGGTGTTGGAGAGGATGTGGAGAAATAGGAACACTTTTACACTGTTGGTGGGATTGTAAACTAGTTCAACCATTATGGAAAACAGTATGGCGATTCCTCAAGGATCTAGAACTAGAAGTACCATATGACCCAGCCATCCCACTACTGGGTATATACCCAAAGGATTATAAATCATGCTGCTATAAAGACACATGCACACGCATGTTTATTGCGGCACTATTCACAATAGCAAAGACTTGAAATCAACCCAAATGTCCATCTGTGACAGACTGGATTAAGAAAATGTGGCACATATACACCATGGAATATTATGCAGCCATAAAAAAGGATGAGTTTGCATCCTTTGTAGGGACATGGATGCAGCTGGAAACCATCATTCTTAGCAAACTATCACAAGAACAGAAAACTAAACACCGCATGTTCTCACTCATAGGTGGGAACTGAACAATGACATCACTTGGACTCGGGAAGGGGAACATCACACATCGGGGCCTATCATGGGGAGGGGAGAGGGATTGCACTGGGAATTATACCTGATATAAATGACGAATTGATGGGTGCTGACGAGTTGATGGGTGCAGCACACCAACATGGCACAAGTATACATATGTAACAAACCTGCACGTTATGCACATGTACCCTAGAACTTAAAGTATTATAATAAAAATAAAATAAAATAAAATGATTTCTATAAAAGGAAAAAAAAAAAAAAAGAAAATGGTATGTGATAGTGCACCACACAGATACAAAAGATATTAATAACCTTAAGAAAATAGATAATAGGTAAGATAGTCAAATAATTAGAAAAAAAAGCAAGGCCAAGTGTTTGGAAGATAAAAGAGTTGCTAAACTCTGGGAAAACAGTCAACAAGAGACTTGAGTTGATATCTTTCCCATCCCAGCTCAGAAGCTTCCTGTTTTCCCAAGCCAAGAGACCATTGGAGCCTATTCCATTTCTTTTAGCTCTTAGCTGATGGCAACTCTATGCCTCCTCCACTAGTGTGGATGGAATTCTGACTTTCTTATTTATTTATCTGGTCCTATCTATGCTTATCTTCTGATATCAACTGCGTGCTGAGCATTGGAATAGAGAAGACATGCCCTTGTCCTTGGGCAGTTCAAGTCTAACAGAAAATACAGACATGCATAAAAGAAATGAAATATGTACACATCTAAGTAAGAAGAGAACCACATAAATATCTATTGAATAGAACCCCTGGAAGCATCAGATAAGTGATTGCCTATTAGGAGAATTTCACAGAACTGAGAAGACACAAGCAATGTCTGTGTGGAACAGCTGAGATTAGCCAGGTAGGCAAATGATGCCAGTTGGAAAGAACATTATATGCAAAGCCATGTCAACAATTCAGGGTATAGCTTTTGGTTATGGGGACTGTGCAGAGCTGCCTACACTCTCCTCTGGTTGTTGAAGACCACATGTTATCCTATCACCATTAAGTCTGCTGGCATCAGAGAAAGGCCAGCTGGCTTACATGGGAATCACAGCCCTGACTAAGGCTGTGCTCACAGGCTATTATAGTCCCCTGAGCTAATTGGACACTATTTCTATATTCGTGTGCTCCTGGAGCTTTGTAGAATGATTCAGAGATTTTATGATTAATCTCATATTGGAAAGGGCACCTGTGGAACCACTTCTCTGAAAATCTTCCAATGATGAGATTTTCTCATTGCTGGTGATGGTTTAGACAGACTTGCTGGGTGGAAGGCGTTGGCAAGGCATCAGATGACCTGCAACTTTTGCTGTCGAACTCCCGAATCACATCTAGTGCTGGTCCACTGACCTTGATCTTAGAATAATTGATTTGGATGAACTAAAATCCTGGCAAAAGTCCTAGAATCTTCAGCAGCTTGTGCTAAAGAATTGTTTTCCGTTTCCTGTACAGCAAAAGGGAGCTTGCTGTGGTATTGAAATCAGGACATAGCACAAGTCCCTCTAGACCCCTTTGTAGCCATAGCGTCCAGCTTTTTCTCTGGAACCAAAAGGCTTCTTTGAGCAGCCAAGAGCAATGAGGATGTTGGACACTTCAGGCAAATGAAAGTGGTCTCTCTGAGCTGTCCCATTACTGGGGAAGATTGACAAGTTCTAATTGGCGGGCGCTAAGCCTTTCAAATATATCATGTCATAATAAACCTGTTCGCATTTCTGTCTCTCTGGCAAGACTGCCAGCTCTTTGAGGGCAAAGACTGGGTTTAATTTATCTATGGGATTCCAGGTGTTAAATGCTTGGGTGGGTGCATGGATGAAAGAATGGATGGATAGACAGATGATTAATCTTGCCCTATAGGACTTAGAGTAAAAAATTTAAGTAACTTAGAAAATATTCATTAAACAGTTAACTATATACAAGAAACTTTTCTGTCTTCTTTATGGATTATTTTATTTGATCTTCATAGCATTCCTATGAGAAATATATTATTAACTTGTCTATTTACAAATAAGAAGTCTTATTTTTAAAAGAGTAGTCACTTTCTCAAGATTACTTTTCTCACAGGATCACTTTCACTTTCTCAATTCACTTTCTGAAGATTAATAAGAGGAAGAGGCTAGGTTCAGGATCATTTTTTCGGACTCCAGAGTCCTAGTTCTGAAACATGGTTGAGTAAGGGAAATAACCTAGTGCCCAGGCATTGAGGGGAGGTAGGGAATGGAGAGGTTGGGGCAGTGAGAGAATGCTTCTTGGGGAAAATGGGATCAAAACTGAAGTCTACAGGGTAGTTATAATGTAAACAACTGCAAAGGGGACAGGAAAATGCTCCAGAAGGGAGGGTAGAGTGGGCGAAAGCTTGTTGGGATTGTGATGGTCTGTGCCAGGCTGTGAGAAGATGAAGAAAGGACGGGACTGGAGGGGTAGTCTGCAGCCAAATGTGTCTCTGAACCAACCTTCCTCCATTGCCTTTTTCCTGGAACTTGTCCATTAAGCTGAAAGAAGATGTCAGCCTTGTAACTTACTTCTTTCATGAGCAGGTCTGGGTCTCTTGCATGACTTAGACCAAGCGAGTAAGTAAAGCAGAAATGCCCACATTCATACCAGGCTGGCACTGGAGTTACCTCATATGAGAAAGCTGCCTGCTGCCTGCTACCTGTGGCTTAGCCAGCCTTGCTTGAGGTCTCCACAGAGGCTACCATTGGCATTGTGAGAGGCAAAGAAAATAGGCTGAGTCAGAGGCAGGTTTGCAAGTAAGCAGGAAACCCCTTAGAACCCTGCCAAGAGGAACTGCAATACTTAGCGTTCAATTAGACAGCATAAAAGAAGAGGGCACTCGGAGTAAGTTATAGGGCAATTGAAAGCTGCTCCATTATGTTTGAAAATGGAACATAGAGTGTTCCCCATTTCAGATTACAAGGTCAGGGTGTCAAATGGGATCATCAGTGCAGATATTGAAGACTCTGTGAAAGGGTGGTGATAATCAATAGTTATAATGGAGGCTTACATGCTAGGCAATGTGCCAGGCACTCCATATGTGTCGTCTAATTAAATTCTTACAACACTTCTGTGAGGATATAGAGATTCAGAAAGGTTAATTGACTTGCCTAAAACCATCCAGCTTTTAAGTTGTTGAGTCATATTTGAAAGCCAATTCCATCAGGCTCCAAGAGTTTTGCATTGTAATTGCTTCTGCAAAAATATTCCAAATATTCTCCTCCTGAGAATAAAGTATGATCTACTCCAGTGAAAACCAAATATCCCAACAATTAGCACTATGAGAACACTCTAGACCTAGAGTCATGCGAATCGTGGGGTGTTAGAAAGGTTATTAGACCAGTTATTAGAAGACGTGAACTATGGTTTCTAGACCTTTTGATGAGTACCTGAATGACTTCTCTTAAACTTAGAGGGAGTATATGTAAAGGAGTTATCATAGTGACTAGCTTGCAGTGAATATGTAATAGATGTACCTTCTTGTTATTAATTGAAATGCTAAATATTGCTTAAAGACTTCCAGAAATGACTTTATGGTTGGAAGCCACAATACTAGACAATCTCTAAAGTCCTTTCTAGTTTTAAAAGTTTGATTCGTTCTGTTTTCTCCATCCCTATCTTCAAGGTTTTCCTAGAAACTTTTGAACCTGCATTAAAGTATAAAGCTCAATCCTAATCCTCCTATTTAGAGGCACCATAGTTGACATCACATATATTTTCTTCTGATCTATTTTCTTTTGTGTTTTTACGTAATAAATATTATTGTGCATAACAAACTTCTATCATGTTTTCTTCATTTAACTTTTTATTGTATTTTTTCCACATCCTTAAATTTTTTCCTCAATATTACTTTCAATGACTGAAGAATAATCTGTCATTTGGATATTTCTAAGATATTGGTCAGTTCGCTTATAACATTTAGCTAAAAGAAATAATGCTTCAATTAATATGTTTGTATAATAAATCATAGCATTTAAAATTATTTCCTAAAGGCAGAGACTTTGAATTGAAGAAGAAATTGCCATGCTTTTATACAAGTTATCTGAGTTCTTGACTTATGAATCATTTTGCCAATTGAAGCTATTTCTTCAAGCATTATTTTACAGACAGATGTGTGGATGGTACATTTGTTTAACATATGTGTACCTGAGAGTTCCTGTTGCTTTCACATATGAATTATTGTATTCTGTTGTTATCCCCTCAAAACCATTTCTCTCTTTTTCTCTATAACTTAGTATCATAGAGGAAAAGTGTATTGTCAAACAGATATATATTTCTTTACAGGTCATTTGTGGATCATCTAAAAGGATGCTTATAGAATTTTATTTTTACTTATAATTAAAATATTCCATTTTAGATTTACATTTAGATTTGGGTCATTTTCTTTGATTCTATCTGAGAATGTAGTAAGATTTCTCACCCTAATATCTTCCTATTAAAATTCTCCTTAAAAAAAAAGGGTGGATCACGAGGTCAGGAGATCGAGACCATCCTGGCCTACACGGTGAAACCCCGTCTCTACTAAAAAAAAAATACAAAAAAAAAACTAGCCGGGCGAGGTGGCGGGCGCCTGTAGTCCCAGCTACTCGGGAGGCTGAGGCAGGAGAATGGCGTAAACCCGGGAGGCGGAGCTTGCAGTGAGCCGAGATTGCACCACTGCACTCCAGCCTGGGCGACAGAGCGAGACTCCGTCTCCAAAAAAAAAAAAAAAACTGTGCAGAATGTTCTTCAATTATGTTCTCCAGTATTGATTCAATATTAATGATTCTGGATTTTTCCTTAGAAATTCATGTAATTATTAGGTGGAATGTTTAGTCTCTGTTTTCTCTCTATATATATCATCACTCACATTTTAATATTTATCCCATTCCTCTAATTATTAAACACACTTTAAAGTTTGTCGTTTGTATCACTGAACTGAATTTTTCTGCCACTTCTGATCTTTAATGCCTCCAATATAGATTTAATTCTGTACTTTTGGTTTACAGAAAATCTACATTTTATTTTTTCTTCCATCTTATTATGTTATCTCTTCAGTTTGGGTTTTCCTAGAAACTTTTGAAACTTCATTAAAGTATTTTAACTGCATTTTAAACTTGTGGAAATCTGTTTCCGTTCCAGAGAGGTCATACCTCATAGCATCTTCTTAAATATACAAACAATTTTCTAAACTCTTTTTCTGATCCCTGTAGTAAATTATCTTCAAAGATTTGCTATTCCTCTGCATCTTCACAATAAAATAGCCTTTCACCAACCCTGTAGAATATTCTAATGGATCCCATAATGTTTTTGCTCTCGTGTGCTTGAATAAATGTGCTTTATGCAGAGTTAAAGTTTGCTATGCGTTATTAATCATTGAGGCCTTTGAATTCTGGTAAGCACTTTTCTCGTATTTTATAGCCAAAGAACAAAATGGTACACGCAGTTCCTAGCCCAATTTCTTGTTTCCAGTGGGCACTCAACCTATGTGGAAAAAAATGCTGAGTGCCAGGTGCATGTAGCCCCCACCTCATCCCCACAGACATACTGTACATAGTCCCCTACCCTATATGTCTTGTTTTGTTGTTTTCTCGGGGGTTATGTATATGGGTAGTGTAAAATTTACTGAAAAAAGTATGTATTGAGAGTGCACTAAAGAAGTAAGAAGCAATATTTTGTCTGCCAAAGTAAGAAGCAATATTTTGTCTGCCAAAAAGAATGACATCCATGTAGTTGAGAACCATTGCTCCATTTTCTTGGATGTGTTTCTCAACCAGATTGATGGTGATGAACACAGGTTCTACCTATTTATTTTAGGACCAGAGTTTTTCATAGGCGAATTAGTGAAAATACAAGAAAAGTTGTGTCTAAGGCTGCAGCAAGATATAATCTTAAGCCAGAAGCAATATTCTAGGAACCAAATGTCTGCCTCACGTTCTTGGGTCACAGGAGCTAAATTAATTTACTCTAGGCTGTGTTTAAGATTAGAAGCTAGTTTTGCTGGTATAACTTCCTTTTTCTTCTTGTCTTCATCAACATCTTTCACCATCGTGTCTTCTTCATTTTTCTAAGTAGCTCTCTCTTTCATTTAAAATTTTCACTTCTTTCCTTTGAAGTCAAACATTCCTTTTAGTAGAATGAATTCTATGCAATAATAAAGAGATCTTTCTGTAGCAATGAGATGTGAAAATAATCATTTTCTTCTACATGTCTCTAATTTACACAACATAGATACCATCAGTTTCTAATGCACTAGATAGTTATGCTTAATTATTTTTTACATCATTTCCTACTAATGTGTTTAGGGGAAGTGATTACTGGAGATGTGATTGAAGTACTAGAAATCCATTTGGGAGACAGATGGTTCATCTCAATCCAAGAGCTCAATCCATCAGTAGGAAAATGGAGTCATGCCCCAGGTGAGATAGTAGATGTGTGAAATGCCATGTTTGTGTGTGTGCAACACACGTGCAGGCATGTGGTTTTATAGGCCATTGGTTATGACTCTGTGTGGATATAGGACCTGTGTAAAGAGTTTAAGATTCATTAAAATAGTATACACTCTGAAAGTGACAAACTTTATAGTTCTCTGAATGTACAATGTTCCCTTTAGTGACTTTTTACATTTTGAGATGTAATGATCATTCAGAGTTTATTATCATCTAAATGAATATGGGGAGTTGGTAGAACTTTGCAATTGTCTTTCACCACTGCTAATATCTGCCATTGGGGGCAGAAATAGAAGTTGTAGGAAGAGGAATAAATGCCTAAACTCACTTCTCTCTCTCCTTCCTAACTCACTCCTGTTTTCTCCCATCTCTCTTCCCTACAGTGTGGCAAAACTGTTTTCAAGGATTCTTGCTTCCTTCTCCACTTTAATCTTTCTGCTTTTCTTCTGTTAAATACTCAGAGCAGGTTTCCCTTCTTACCCATTGGGAAATCTTCCTCCCTTCACTTAAATTCCATTTCTTTTTTTTAAAAAAAACCTGTGCTGTCATTGGACCAAATTCTAACCTTAGATATCCTCTCCCTTTCTGCCCAAACCAAATAATCCAGAAGATAGGAGTAAAAGTGAGCACAAACATCTTTATAAGTATGAATTGTAAAGTTATGAAAAATGACATCTCAGAACCTTCCAAAAAGTTTTAGAATGATATATATGGCATGCTGCCAGATTATTGACATTCATGAAAAAACCTCTTCATCTACCCAAATGTAAATAGTAATAATAGTTTATTGAGAGTCTATTATGTGCCAAGCGTAAGCTTAGATTTGGAATTCAATCATGAATTAGATATAATCCCTTTCCTGTAGGAGCTCTCTGCACAGAGGTACTGATAGGCACTCAAAATAAGAAATAGCAACATAATGTAGTCCTACGATCACTCATGGGAGTACCAATAGAGGAGTCATGTGATGGTTAATTTTAGGTGTCAACTTGACTGAATTAAGGGGTACTCAGATAGCTAGGTAAAGCATTATTTCTGTGTATGTTTGTGTGGGGGGTTCTGAAAGAGATTGACATTTGAATCAGTAGACTGAGTTAGAAAGATCTGCCCTCACCAAGTGTGAGCAGGCACCATCCAATCCATTAAGGGACCAGATAGAACAAAAAGGCAGAGGAAAACTGAATTTGTTTTCTCTTCTTGAGCTGGGACACTCATCTTCTGCCCTTGGATATCAGAACTCAAGATTGTCTCCTCTTTGAACTCTGGAACTTGCACAAATCCCTCCCCCAACCAAAGCTTTTGGCCTTGAACTGAGAGTTATACATTCAGCTCTCCTAGTTCTTCAGCCTTCAGACTTGGACTGAGCGAGGGTACTGGCTTCCCTGATTTTCCAGCTTGCAGACTGCATATTGTGGGACTGCGTAGCCTCCAAAATTATGTGAGCCAATTCCCATAATAAATACCCATAGGTAGATAGATATAGATATAGATATAGATATAGATATAGATATAGATAGATAGATATAGAGGGAGGGAGGGAGGGAGGGAGATAGATAGATAGATAGATAGATAGATAGATAGATAGATAGATAGATTGATAGAGATAAATTTTTGAGACATGGTCTGGCTCTGTTGCCCAGACTGGAGTGCAGTGGTGCAATCTTGGCTTACTGTAACCTCCACAGGATCAGGTTCAAGTGATCCTCCCACCTCAGCCTCCCAAGTAGCTGGGACTATGGGCACATGCCACCATGCCTGGCTAATTTTTGTATGTTTTTGTAAATGTGGGATTTTGCCATGTTGCCCAAGCTGGTCTCAAGTTCCTGAGCTCAGTGATCCAATCCACCTCAGCCTCCTAAAGTGCTGGAATTACAGGGTGAGCCATGGCATCTGGCCCCTTCTCACATATTGATATCTATTATCTTTATCTGTGTGTGTGTGTGTCTCCTATTGGTTCTGTTTCTTTGGAGAACCTTGACTAATACAAGTGATTATATCTGGAGATTTGGGAAAAACATATCCTGGAAACGTGACCTGCTAGTTGGATTTTAAAGAGTGAGAGGGATTGGTAGGTTGGGTAAAATAATGAATAAACTCTTATGCAGAAGAAAGAGTAGGTACAAAACTTTGGCGATATTAAAGAGCAGAGCACATTTGGGTGAAGGTATCTTAGTCCATTTTGTGTTGCTATAGCAGAATATTTGAGACTGGGTATTTTATAAATGACAGAAATGTATTTCTTACAATTCTAGAGACTAGGAAGTCCAAGATCATGCCATTGGCAGGTTCAGTCTCTGGTTTCAAGATGGCATTAGGTTGCTGCAAAAGTGATTGCAAGTTTTGCCATTGGAAGTAATGACAAAAACCGCTATTACTTTTGCACCAAACTCATACCTTGTTGCCGTGTCTGCTGAAGGGGAGGAACATTGCGTTCTCACATAGCAGAAGATCAAAAGAGAGTGAATTTACTTCTTTAATAGCTTCTATAGTGGCATTAATTATTCACGAGGGCTCCGCCCTCATACCTAAACACCACCAGTTAGGTCCCACCTCCCAACACTGTTACATTGGGGATTAAGTTTCCAACATGTGAATTTGTGGAGACACATTCAGACCATAGCAGAAGGCAGGAAGTTCACTGTGACTGGAACACAGTATTACAAGGAGATGCAGGAAGCGAAAAGGCATAACACGAAGCTGGGAAAGTGGGTAGAAGCTTCATTTTGAAGGTAGCATAAGGTATGCGAAGGCTTTTATCTTCTAGATGGTGGTGAACCACTGGTGAGTTTGAGAAGGGATGTGAAAGGACCCAACTTTTATCTTAGAAAGCTCGTACAGAATGTAGTATGCAGAGTAAGGGTGAGTTGGGTATGGAGATGTGACCCTGGGGAAGGAACTCTGATCAGAACACTATGGCCGTGGTCCATCCAAGAAAGAAGCTCAGATCACAGCAAGGGATAGATGACTTCAGAGAACACAAACATTCTCCTTTCAGCTAAAACTATACTATATCAACATCATCCAAGGAACAAAATGTAAAAATGTTGAGAAGTTGTTTCTAATCTTTTCTGATATGCTCAACTCTACTGAACTCTAAAAGGAAATTTTGCATTCGGCTCTATTTCTCCGTTTGCATTTTATTGTTGTCTGCAGTAGTGAGAACTACACCAGAAAATATCTGCAGTGGTTTCCATCTAAAACAGCTTAACATCTTACTTTATTATGGCTCCCTTTTCATTTTGAAACAAGTTGGTCTATGTGGATAAATCCGCCAAATGGAGAACCCCAGTGAGTCCCCCTGGAAAACAGTTCCCTATGCCAGACACCAGTTTAATATTCCTTCAGTGGAAGGTGTCTCTCTGAGGGAAACCATCTAAAAAATTGTCAGCCTCCTCTTGAGACCATTTCTGTTTTGTTCCTGAAACAAATTATGGGCCAGCAGTGCCCTCACCTGGCATCTTGAAATTATAGAGTGACATTCCTATTTTCAAGCACAGAGGAGGATTTTTATAGAAATAAGCCATTGGTAATATTAGTTCTCTCTCCTTGAAGATCTAAACTAATGAGTTACTTGGGGCCACAAGTTGTGGCTGAAATGGGGATCAAGGAGAAGGCTATTTTTCCATGGTCAATGTGAAGGAGGCAATTGAAGTATTCAACAAAACAAACAAACAGACAAACAAACCTGCTTTTGTTGTCTGAAGCTGAGTCCAAATGTCGGCATTGCTTCTCACCTCCGCTGTGACGCTGACAGGTCATATTCCTTTTGCTCACCTTATGGAACCCTTGTAAGCATTGATGCAAGAATGTATCTGAAAGCATCTGTACATGGCAAATGTTCAATTTATATCATATAAAAACCTGAAATTTCCCGAAAGGACTGTACTTGATACAAATTTTCTAGAAAAAAAAAAAAAGAATCTGCTAGCAAATACCAAGAACTATAAACTTGTATGGACCTTTCAAGCCAATAACTATACTTTTAGAACTTATTGTAGGAAAATTAACTGAAATGTATAAAATGTATGCACAAATGATGTTCATTATGGTGATATGTATAATAAAATTTGGAAGTAATCCCAATGTGAATAGCTAAGAAACTAGAGAAATGTTTACATTGACTTGCTATATCTATGCCACATATTGATGCTGCCATTTAAAAACAAAGTTTCAAGAAAATTTTAATTATATAAAAATATGATGTTAGAAGAACGGGCTGTATATTATATCAACTATAAGAGATGTAAATAAAACAAATAGAAAAAATCTTTGAAATAAAAAATTAGATGATATCAAGTAATGGTAAGGATATGGGGAAAATGGGTACTTTCACATATTTCTAATAGAAGTGAAAATTTGAAATACTCTGGACAGCCTTTTCAATAAATTTGTTCAAGTAAAAAATATATAAATGTATATGATAGAAAACGTTCCATCTGAGCACAAAAATGTGCATATTCACCAACATCTTGTTATAATAGTGAAAAATTGGAAACAGCTTGCTTGTCCACCCATATTGAAATGATTAAATGAATTACGATATGTGTGTTTGAACAGACCACGTGATTCTGTGGGAGCAATCAACATACAAATCACGATGCCTTAAAAAACAATAAAAATTTTCTCACACTGTAGTGTGAGTAAAAGTAACTCATCACACTTCAGCTGGGGCTCAGCTGCGTTATCCTTAAGATCCAGACAGAACTGCACTGTCCCACATGGTAGCTACTAGCCACATGGAGCTATTGAGCCCTTGAAATGTATCTAGTCCGAATTGATAAACACTGTAAGTGTAAGATATGTACTGTATTTCAAAGGCTGAGTATAAAAGTGTAAAATATCTCCTTAATAGTTTTTCGTGTTGATTGCATGTTGAAATAATAGTTTGGGTATATTGGATAAATAAAATTCATTATTAAAATTAATTTTGCCTGTGTTTAACATTTTTTAAATGCAACTTACAGAACATTTAAAATTAAATAACAGCTTAGATTGTATTTTTTACTAGGCAGTGCTGGTCAAGAACACCACTAGTCACAACAGCAAGTGAAAAGAGAAAGATGAAGCATGTGTCACCTCTTAAAGCATTTGCCTGGGAGTGACATATGGGACATGAGTTTATGTCTCCTTGACCAAAGGCAATCATACTGGCAACCTGAATTTAGTAGAGTGGGACGCTCCCATCCTACTGTGTTCCCAGAGAGAGAGAGACAGACAGAGAGAGAGAGAGAGAGAGAGAGAGAGAGAGAGAGAGAGAGAGAGAACTAGGACATTGGATAGGACATTGGAGAGCAGCCCTCCTATCAACCATGCTGTGGACACAAGGGATTAAAATAATGTTAGGTCTCTACATGTTAATGTGAAAAGAGTCCAAGACAAATCATTGAGTAAAAAGGCAAGTTATTTAACAATACATATTATATCACACTGTTTACAAAACACACGCCCACACAGGCAGAACAAAATTGCACCTATTATGAGGACATATATGATACAGGTAACAAACTAGAAAAATGTCTGGAAGATGTATGCTAAATTTAAAGAATGGTTACCCCTTTGTAGGGGAGAGGTTGCTTTATCTTTAATGTTCGAATATCAGACAATGAAAGCGAAGTGTGTTTGGGCTGTTTGGGCTGGATATCTTCTGTTTGCCCCTCTGGTTGAACTCTTTACCCTCCCTGACCCTGTCCTATGCCCAGGGGTGTAGGCTGCATAAATGGGCTGCAGCCTTGATTGCTGGTTTCTGATGTATCTGGTCAGAGGAAGCCACTGGTAGGGAAGGGGAAGAGTGAGGATGAGGCATGTATTCTCCTTCCAGTGATGTTGCACCACCTCCTCTCACTGTCAGGATGTGGTCCCTACACAGTTCTCTCTGTCTTGGGTTCTGACCATTGTCTTCTCCCACTCAGGCTCCAGTTGGCAATGTCATCACCACTAAAACCAAACCCTAGGTGCTGCACTATCTCTTGTGGTTTCCTTACATTCCATCCACTCTCTTATAAATAGGAAGTTTACTAAACTCTCTTCAAGTTGCTCAACTTTAATATATCCTGTACTCTTGCTGGGACTGTGAGTAATGCATTTCAAAATGAAGAAAAAAATCACAGAAGAAAAAAATAACCTTGACTAAATTATGACCAAAAATGACAAAATTGTTTGCCTCACCATTTTTGGCATCAGGATTATCTGTATTTCCTGTGCTGTTGTACTTCTTTGTGGTTACTAAGTATCTCTATAATAAATATTACCTTTACAGTTCATTTAAAAAGTAAAAGTCTAAAATGAAAAAAAGACAAAAAAAACACAAGTAAATGAAGTTACTCTAAAATTGAATTTGAGGTCCTAATAAATTCTTTGCTTACGCCAGTGTCCAGAAGAGTTTTTCCTGAGCTTTCTTCTAGGAATTTATAGTTTGAGGTTTTAAGTTTAAGTCTTTAATCCATCTGCATATGGCAGATGGATTAAATAGTCATCTGCATATGGCTAGCCAGTTTTTTCAACATCACTCATTGAATAGGGAGTCCTTTCCAATGCTTATTTTGGTCGACTTTGTCAAAGATCAGTCAGTTGTAGGTGTGTGGCTTTATTTGTGGTTCTCTATTCTGTTCCATTAATCTCAGTGTCTATTTCTGTATCAGCACAGTGCTGTTTTGGTTACTATAGCCTTGTAGTACGGTTTGAAGTTGGGTAATGTGATGCCTCTGGCTTTTTTTCTTTTTGCTGAGGATTGCTTTGGCTACTCATGGTTCCATATGAATTATAGAATTCATTTTTTATGATTCTGTGAAAGCTGACCTTGGTAATCTATTAGGAATTGCATTGAATCTGTATATTGTTTTGGGCAATATAGACATCTTAATGATATTGATTCTTCTAATCCATGAGCATGGAATATTTTTTCCATTTGTTTGTTTTATCTCTGACTTCTTTAAGGAGTGTTTTGTAGTTCTCCTTGTAAAGATCTTTCACCTCCTTGGTAGATGTATTCCTAGGTTTTTGTTTGTCTGTTTTTTTTGAGATGGAGTCTTGCTCTGTCACCCAGGCTGGAGTGCAGTGGCAAGATCTCAGCTCACTGCAAGCTCTGCCTCCTGGATTCACGCCATTCTCCTGCCTCAGCCTCCCAAGTAGCTGGGACTACAGGCACCCGCCACCACACCTGGGTAATTTTTTGCATTTTTAGTAGAGACGGGGTTTCACTGTGTTGGCCAGGATGGTCTCGATTTCCTGACCTTGTGATCCGCCCTCCTCGGCCTCCCAAAGTGCTGGGATTATAGGCGTGAGCCACCGCTCCCAGCTGCTTTTTTTTTTTTTTTTTTTTTTTTTTTATGTGGCTTTTGTAAATGGAATTGAGTTCTTGATTTGGTTCTCAGCTTGAACATTATTGGTGTATAGAAATGCTATTAATTTTGTACATTGATTTTATATCCTGAAACTTTATTGAAGTCATTTATCTGGTCTAGGAGTCTTTTCGAGGAATCTTTAGGGTTTTCTCGGTAAAGTATCATATCATCAGCAAACAGATTATTTGACTTCATTATTTCCTATTTGGATGTCTTCTATTTGTTTATTTTGCCCGATTGCCGTGGTTAGGACTTCCAGTACTACGCTGAATAGAAGTGGTGAGAGTGGACATCCTTGTCTTGTTCCCGTTCTTTGGGAGAATGCTTCCAGTTTTTGCCCATTTGGTACGACATTAGCTGTGTATTTGTCATAGATGGCTCTCATTATTTTGAGGCCTCAAAAGCAAACACAACAAAAATAAAAATTGACAATTGGGACTTCATTGAACTAAAGGACTTCTGCACAGCAAAAGAAACTATCACCAGAGTAAACAATCTACAGAATGGAAGAAAACATTTGTAAATTATGCATCCAACAAAGGACTAATTTACAGAATCTATAAGAAACTTAAACAAATCAACAAGAAAAAATAAATAACCCCATTAAAAAGTGGACAAAACACATAAGCAGACACTTGAAGACATACATATGGCTAAAGCACATGAAAAAACGCTCAGCGTCACTAAAGTATCAGAGAGATACAAATTAAAACATGGTGAGATACCATCTTACACCAGCCAGAATGGCTATTAATAAAAGAAAAAAAACAACAGCAGACACTGGCAAGGATGCGGAGAAAAGGGCTTATACACTGTTTATAGTTTAGCCCCGGTGGAAAGCAGTATGGAGATTTATCAAATAACTAAAAATAGAATGCCATTTAACTCAGCAATCCCACCACTGGTTATGTGCCCAAAGGAAAAGAAACTGTTCTACCAAAAAGACATCTGCACTCAAGTGTTTATCACAGCACTATTCATAATAGCATAGTCATAGAATCAACATAGGTGACTATCAGTGGTGGAATGGATAAAGAAAATGTGGTACATATACACCATGGAATACTACGCAGCCATAAAAAAGAATGGAGTCATGTCTTTTGCAGAAACATGGATGCAGCTAGAAGCCATTATCCTAAGTGAAATAACTCAGAAACAGAAAATCAACTACTGCATGTTTTAACTTACAAGTGGGAGCTAAACAATGGGCACATATGGACATAAACATGGAAATAATTGACACTGGGAACTATGGGGAGAGACAGGGGAGGAGAGGGGCAAGGGTAGAAAAGCTACGTATTGGGTACTGTGTTCACTATTCAGGCAACGGGTTCAATAGAAGCCCCAACCCTAGTGTCATATAATGCATCCATGGAACAAAGCTACACCTGTACTCCCTGACTCTATCCTCTGCTTGTGACCTTACAACCCATTGCTAACAGCACCACTGCTTTGCTCTCATTGTGGCAGGGCAGCTTCCTGACTTGTGAGCAGACTCTGATACATCATCCCACGAGGACAGGCTGAGGAGTCCCAGTGTGAGAGATCTCAGATCTCAGCGTAAGTAATGACAGAGCACTACTTCCCATGGCACACGGAGCCAGAACACACCTGCCAAGTCCCTCTGTTGAGACAGTTAGATTTTTCAAGAACCAGAACCACAAAAATTACCTTTACTGGCCTATGTGAAGCTAGGGTTCTTCCCACCCACTAGTAACATTTGTTTAATTTCTTCACTCACTTACATTGCTGAGGCATGCACTGCCAATGTCTACCAGAGCACACATGGTGATTTCCACATGCAATAAGACAAAGAAGCAAGGCAAACCAGGGATAGGCATTGTTCCTTTCTTTAATTCTGTGTGTTCCATTCCTTAATTATAGCCTCCATAGTACATGAGGTTGGCAGGGGCCAGGAGAAGAGAACTAGCACACCAAGGAGGGCAAAATGACTGAATTAATTAATCCATCCCCAAATAAATGTTATCTTATAGTAGTGGTTCTCTACCAGGCACAATTTTTCCTCTCTAACATATGGCAATGTCTGGAGACATTTTTTGTTGTCTCGACTGGGAGAGGGGCTTCAGCTGGCATCTAGTGGGTAGAGGTCAGAGATGTTGTTAACCATCTTTTGTTTATTTTTTTTTTTGAGACGGAGTCTCACTCTGTTGCCCAGTCTGAAGTGCAGTGGTATGATCTCCACTCACTGCAACCTCCGCCTCCCAGGTTCAAGTGATCCTCCTGCCTCAGCCCCCCTAGTAGCTGGGATTACAGGCAAGCGCCACCATGCCTGGCTAATTTTTGTATTTTTTTTTTATAGACGGGGTTTTGCCATGTTGGCCAGGCTGGTCTCAAACTCCTGACCTCAGGTGATCCACCCACCTCGACCTCCCAAAGTGCTGGGATTATAAGTGTGAGCCACCGCACCCAGCCTGTTGCTAACCATCTTGCAATGCACAGGACAGTCCCCACAAGAAAATTCCTAGCCCAAATGTCAGTAGTACCCAGGTTGAGAAACCCTGCCTTAGGGCAATGGATAGACACTACTGGTTAGTCTCCTAGGAGCACTCGAGGTTTCAGAAGAAATTGGAGCTGTCCAGGACAAGGCCCAGCCTCATGCACTCACCTGATTTTCTGGGACGGGTATTGGTACAGCTTAGGGTTAGATATTTTGATAAAAGCTAGTCTTCCTCCTTAGCTCAAGAAAGCCAATTTTGTGTGCATTATTATTTGAATGGAACTCTTATTAGCAGAAGATCTGATTGGCCCAGATAATGTTTGATGTGATTAGAACTTTTCTGTTATCTTAATTGTAACTGCTTCCAAACCAAACACAGACTTCAGGTCCAGGGGACCTTTGAATCTCACCAAAGCTCATCTTCGAATGACAGCTTTTAGTCCACCCAAATGAGGATGTGGCCTGGACTGAGGGTGATTTCTGAGGAGGAGTCTCTGGAAGCAGGGTCTGCTGGGATAGTTATATTAGGGACATGGGTGCAAGTCTAGACTCTCCTTCTTACTGGCTGTGTAGCCAAGAGCAATACACTCTCTGAGCTACGGTTTTATTTTTTATAAAAAGGAAATAACAGCTTCTGTATTGGGTAGTAGTACAGTACACAGAGTAGTATCTCCATACATGGGAGTATGCTATTATTATTAGTGGTGAGAGTGATATAATCAGTTAATCAGCCACTTGACTCCTATAGGTATGTCCACCTCAGACTATTTCTTAGCTTTTGTAACAAAGCAGGTTTGCCAGGATGTTCTAAGTCAAGTCAATGTAATTGAATTCCAGCTCCTTCTTTGTGTCAAATGCTAAGAGTAAAGTAGTGAACCTGCTGGGCTTGGCCCTGCTACATGGAACTTGTTCTTTCTTGATGTGGCCTTACCTCCGTGCCTCCTCATCACAGTCAGAGGCAGCAGATGCAGAGCTCAATCCCTCTCCTTTTGTCTCCAAATCCAAATCCATTTCCCTCAACCATGCCATGTACTAAGTACCGTACATTTGACTTGGTATTTTCTATACATTCTCTTTTCACCTGTTTGGGCTTTAGAGTGAGGCAGATATGGGTGTGGTATGAATCTCTAGCTCTGCTACCCAATGTTTTATCTTCAA
Source organism: Rhinopithecus roxellana (assembly GCF_007565055.1). NCBI lineage: Eukaryota > Metazoa > Chordata > Mammalia > Primates > Cercopithecidae > Rhinopithecus > Rhinopithecus roxellana. Next base: position 153,394,045 of record NC_044551.1, on the reverse strand, counting down.
ACAATGGTTGAAACCTGTTAAACACAGTGTCTGGCACATGGCAAGCCCTCATAAATATGAGCCATGCTTCTGTTCCTTCATCAAGTGCCCATCGTCCAGATGTGACCCTGTGGCACCATGAAGGCAGGGACCATGCTTGTTTTGTTACCGTAAGAGTCCCCAGTCCCAGCATGGTGCCTGGTGGTCAGTGTTTACTGAGTGAGGGCAAAGCCAAGACCCATGAGCTGGGCTGTGACTCCAGGGTCTGAGTTTTTGTGATTCCACACTGTCTCTCTGGGAGTCCCCAAGTAACCCCATGGGGAGACAGATGATCCAACAAACTATAGCAACTAAATATGTCGCTAGCCACTCTTTCAGCCCATGGGCTTCTAAGATACAATCTCAGAGTTTAGGTGGGAGAGGAGTTCACAATATTGCCTTGGCTCTGTTGATGAAGGGGCTTTTATATTATTGATCCTGTGCTGCCATTAACTTCAGCACTGGTTTAAGAGAAGAGGAGCTTCTGAAATGTTAAGATCAGAAAGAAGGGAAAGAGAATGAACCAGCCAGAGAGACAGGAAAGGAGTCCAAGTGGGAGGACACAGAGTAGGATGCTATTTGATAATTTCTGACCTGTCTTTGCCTCTACCATGTTTCTGCTGTATAGCTCTTTGCTTTAGCATCGAAATGCCTCAGGCTCCTCACCTGGAGGATGTAAAACACAATTTCTACTTTATCATTCCAAATAATGTTTACAAGTTTGCAGGGCACTCCATAGATGTGAAGGTGGAAGATCCAAAAGTGCTTGAAAAAGGAATGATGAAGGCATATTAATGTATGTGATAAGCATTTAATGATCACCTACTATGTGTCAGGTGCTATGCCAGGCACACAGAGACTAGTAAGATATTGTCCTTGCCCTCAAAGGACTTCCTGTTGAACAGTTTTCATTTAAAATGCAGACATTGACAGCAGAGATTACTGTGTACAACCTCAACATCCTCTCTGCAAACTGCCACCAGGAAAGATAATGAACATCACACTGAAGTCACAGCTGAAAAGTTCCAGAACCAACCATCCCAATAGAGAAGTTTGGGATGTGCTGCAAGACAGCTGAACAGTTCCTTGCCTTTTCATAAAAAATATTTTAATTCTACAGAAAAAGTAACAATAAAATGGGTGACAACTAGGAGTACCAAGATCTGCTCAGCTTGATTTCTTTGGGCTTTTCTACTTCAGTCACTTAGAGAGTGAGAGTGCCCTGGAAGTACCAGCCTTGTACTTTGCAGAGAGGGCTGAGAGGCAAGCAGGGGTCAGGCAGTGGAAGTGTGGCCTGGTGCAGCAGGGCAGGGCCCTGTCCTACTGGACTCCAAGGGAGAACAGTGCTTTGAGGCTACCAGGCTATGAAAATCAAGTCCATCCACTCTATCTACAGAACTTCACTTTCTGAAGGAAAGGTAGTCCAGTCTAAATTAACAATATTGTCTAAAGGAGGAGATGAGCCAATGGAAAAAGAAAAATACCAGGCTATGAAAATCAAGTCCATCCACTGTATCTACAGAACTTCACTTTCTGAAGGAAAGGTAGTCCAGTCTAAATTAACAATATTATCTAAAGGAGGAGATGAGCCAATTGAAAAAGAAAAATTAGTTTCGTGTAGAAAGATGTAGATTCTGATCTGACCCTAGTAATTAGCAGATGTATACTTGAGCAAATTATGTAACCATTTAGAAATCTCAGGGTGCCTGTAAATGGGATTATCAGTAACAACAGATCTCAAAGGATTGTAAAAGGATGACCCAGTACCTGATCAAGGTACATACTCAATCAGAAGTACTTTTTTCTTTTTCCCTTCACTTTTAATTCATAAATAAAAATTGTACACATCATGTACAAAGTGATGTTTCGAAATATACATACATTGTGGGAAGATTAAATCAAGCTAATTCACATATGCATTACCTCACATATTTATCATTCTTTTGTGGTGAGAACAGTTAAAACCTACTCTCTTAGCAATTTTCAAGAATGCAGTATGTTGTTATTAACTATAGTCAGCATGTGTACAACATATCTCTTGAACTTATTCCTCCTATGTAACGGAAATTTTGTGTCCTCGCATCAACATATCCCCAACTCCAAAGAAGTTATTTCTTAAAAGATATTCAACTTTATTATGTCTAAATTCCTACCTATGAAAATTTAAGTTGATGACTAGATATCAATAGCGTAAAGTTTTATTAAACAAACAGATAAGCGTATGTTTAGTGAGAGAATTGTCTACAGCAAAGGAAGGGCTCCCAAATTACTTCATAACAGAGTCCTATCTTGCAAGTTCCAATCCTGCCTGTACAAACACAATCACCTTCACATTATTACTCCATTTGGTAGGCACATATTTCTGAAAATGAAAAACAAACAGAAACTCTGACAGAGCTGTAGTTATCATATTTTGCACATTAGTGATGTACAAATTCAGAATTCATGTGGTTAAAAATAGTCAGTGACTACTTTGACATGATCCACAGAAGCATCATTGGATTTACACCTGGTCACCTCTGAGATACCCCAATACTCCCACTCATTGCTGCTTCTCATGGGAATCTGTTCCAGAAAATCATTTTTCTTGGAAAAGCTATATACCAGCAACCTGTCCCCAGATGCAAGAGATCTCTTGAATCACAAGATTAGAGTGGCCAGAGAAGAATAACATAACTTACCAGATCGTTCAAGCCACCTAAATGTGAAATATAACAGAGGAGATACTGTACAGTAGCACCCTATCCCTGCTCCCCTTTCCCCATATCCATGCCACTTACAAGGACCCTCAGGCCCCTGCTCTTAAAAGAGCACCAGCCTAGGAGTCAGCAAATATGCTTAGATAGTGTGTCGTTACTAGAGGAAAGTTATAACTTAAGATAATAATAAACCTAAAAATTAAAATCACTTATTTTTTCCACTCAGAAAAAATAAAAAGAATTTTGCTGAATATAATCCAACAATTTATTTAATGTAATTAGAATCTGGAAAGAAATGCTGTTGATAACTTAAAAAAACATTTTTTTAAATGAAATCTCCCTCTATTACGCAGGCTGGCATGCAGTGGTGTGATCTTGGCTCACCGCAGCCTCTGCCTCCTGGGTTCAGGCGATTCTCCTTCCTTCACCTCCTGAGTAGCTGGGATTACAGGCGTGCACCACCACACTGGCTAATTTTGGTACTTTTAGTAGAGAGGGGGTTTCACCATGTTGGCCAGGCTGGTCTTGAACTCCTGACCTCAGATGACCTGCCCACCTCAGCCTCCTAAAGTGTTGGGATTACAGGAATGAGCCACTGTGCCCAGCCAATAACTTGAAATTTTTGACCTAATAAACTGTTTATAGCTTTTCAAGTCTATACATTTACTTTTTAATTTTATAATACTGTTTTCTAATATATTACAGTTTAGCAAACCATTTTTTGTTAGACAGTAAGGCAATTTCTAGGTTTTCACTATTGTATACAATGCTATCTTGAACACTTTTTTTGTAGCTAAATCTTTTTACTTTTTTACACATTCTTAAGCATTTTGTTAGGATAAGTTACTGGAAGTAGAATTCCTGGGCCAAAGACTATGTAAATGTTGATGAGTTTTAATGCAGATTAGCACTTTGTTCTTCAGAAACTGATTGCATGAGTTTATGCCCAATCTTCTCCATCCTTATTGTTTAAATAAAAGCTTTGTTGTAGTACAACATACATGCAAAAAAGTGAGCAAATCTTAAATGTACATTTTGTCAAAAAGTGAACTCAACTGTGAAACAGGAACACAGATTATTAATGGAGACAGAACATCACCAGCAACTCAGAAGCCCCCTTATGTTCCTCTGTCATTACCCTCTTCTTCTACCAGCATAAAACCACTATTCTGACTTCTAAGATTATAGGTAAGATAGGTAAATTTGGCTGGGCGTGGTGGCTCATGCCTGTAATCCCAGCACTTTGGGAAGCCGAGACAGGTGGATCACTAGGTTACGAGTTTGACACCAGCCTGGCCAAGATGGTGAAACTCCATGTCTACTAAAAATACAAAAATTATCTGGGCGTGGTGGCATGCACCTGTAATTCCACCTACTCAGGAGGCTGAGGCAGAAGAATCACTTGAACCCGGGAGGTAGAGGTTGCAGTGAGTCGAGATCATGCCACTGCACCTCTAGCCTGGGCAACAGAGCAAGACTCTGTCTAAAAAAAAAAAACACAAAACAAAAAGGTAAATTTTCCTGTTTTTTCCGCTTTATAGACTTGGAATCACGTAGTATGCATTTTTTGACCTGGCTTCTTTTGCTCAATATTTTTGTTTTTGAGATTCATCCTTGTGTTGCATATAATTGTTCATATGAATTTTCTTAGTTGTCTAGACTCCATTGTGTGAAAATGCTAATACGCCATCAATTATCCATTGTATTATTAGTAGACATTGTTGGTGGGTTATTTATGCTTTTTGGCTCTTAAGAATAATGTGGCTGTATGTACATTCTTGCATGTTTTTGGTGAAGATATTTCACATTTTTTCTGTATATACAAAAAAATGTATAGGTACTGTTAAAGAGTTTTTCTAAAGAGTCATTCCAATCTAGACTTCCACCTTCAGCATGTGAGAGTTCAGTGGTTCCTGTCCTTGCTAAGATTTGATATAATCAGTCATTTTTATTTCAAGCATTCTGGTAGGTATGTAGTAAAACCACATTGTAATTTTAATTTTCGTTTCCCTGATAAGTAATGAGGTTAATAATCTTTAAATATATGTTTTGGCCATTTGTCATATTGCTGTAAATGACAGGATTTTATTCTTTTTATGGTTGAATAGTATTCCATTGTGTGTACACACCACATTTTCTTTATGCATTCATCTGTTGGTGGATACTTAGGTTGGTTTCATATCTTGGCTACTGTGAACAGTGCTGTGATATTGTGAATAGTGCTACAATAAATAAGGGAGCACAAATAGATATCTCTTCAATATACCAATTTCTTTTCTTTTGGCTCTGTACCAAGCAGTAGGATTCCTGGATCATATATTAGTTCTATTTTTAGTTTTCTGGGGAACCTCCATACTGTTTTCCATAATGGTTGTATTAATTTACATCCCCACAGTGTGTGAGTTCCCCTTTCTCTGAATCTTCACAGACATCTGGTTTTGTGTGTGTGTGTGTGTGTGTGTCTTTTTTATAATAGCCAATTTAATTGAGGTGAGACAATACCTCATTGTGGTTTTGATTTGCATTTTCTGGATGATTAATAATGTTGAATATTTTTTAATATACCTGTTGGCCATTTGTATGTCTTCCTTTAATAAATGCCTATTTTGATTCTTTGTCCATTTTAAAAATTGGATATTTTGGGTTTTGCTATTGAGTTGAGTTCCTTAAATATTCTGATTATTAATCCCTTGACAAATGGAGAATTTGCAAATATTTTCCCACAGCTGCATAACATTCCATAGTGTTAATATAATACCATTTATTTTTATTGATTTTTGTAAGTTTATTATGTGCTTAGGTGTTGCTTTCTTTGTACTTACTTTGGGTTTGTAGAGCTTCTGGTGTATGTGGCTTAATTTCTTTCATGAATTTTGGAAAATTCTCAGACATTGACTCTTCAAATACTACTTTCGATCCATCCTTTTCATCTCAACTTCTCAGACTCAAAAAGTATGTATATATTCTATGCTCTTTTCTGTATTTTGCATTATTTTATTTCTCTGTGCTTCAGTCTAGATATGTTTTGATCTATATTCCAGTTTATTAACTCTCTCTTTAACTACATCACATTTTGAGGGGTATTTTTCACTTCTAAAATTTCTGTTGAATTCTTTCTCATGTTTTAAAGTTATTCACTCTAAGTCTTCATTTGGTCTCTTAACTCTTTGAATACATTAATAATGACTGTTAACATCCCTATCTCATAACTCCAATATCTGGATCTCCCATGGAACTATTTCTATTGTTTGGTTGACTTTTGGGGTCATATCTCATATTCTGTTTTGTCTGGTTAATCTTGATTGAGTATGAAGCTTGTGTTCAAAAACTTTAGCGATCACGTGAGGATCTGTATAATGTTCTTCTTCAGAGAGGATTTACTATTACTTATGACAGGCCGATAGCCTAGATGCACATTAACCTAGTGTAATTATGGATTGAGCTTCATTCTTGGCAAAGACTAGACTAATCTAGTGTAAGACCTTGAGGGTAGGGATCTCAGTTGAAACTCTGGGGGGGGCGGAGCAAGATGGCCGAATAGGAACAGCTCCAGTCTCCAACTCCCAGCGCGAGCGACACAGAAGACCGGTGATTTCTGCATTTTCAACTGAGGTACTGGGGTCATCTCACTAGGGAGTGCCGGACGATCGGTGCTGGTCAGCTGCTGCAGCCTGACCAGCGAGAGCTGAAGCAGGGCGAGGCATCGCCTCACCTGGAAGCGCAAGGGGGAAGGGGATCCGTTTTCCTAGCCAGGGGAACTGAGACACACAACACCTGGAAAATTGGGTAACTCCCACCCCAATACTGCGCTTTAAGCAGACAGGCACACCAGGAGAATATATCCCACACCTGGCCGGGAGGGTCCCACGCCCACGAAGCCTCCCTCACTGCTAACACAGCAGTCTGCCGCGATCTATCCGCAAGGCAGCAGCAAGGCTGGGGGAGGGGCACCCGCCATTGCTGAGGCTTAAGTAGGTAAACAAAGCCGCTGGGAAGCTCGAACTGGGTGGAGCTCACAGCAGCTCAAGGAAGCCTGCCTGTCTCTGTAGTCTCCACCTCTGGGGACAGCACACAGCTGAAGACCAACAGGGGAAGTAGTGGGAGCCGGTGCAGACGCGAACGACTCTGTCTGACAGCTTTGGGGAGAGCCGTGGATCTCCCAACGCGGAGGTTGAGATCTGAGAACGGACAGACTGCCTGTTCAGGTGTGTCCCTGACCCCTGAGTAGCCTAGCTGGGAGAAATCACCCACTAGGAGCAGTCTGACACCCCACACCTCACAGGGTGGAGTACACCCCTGAGAGGAAACTTCCAAAGGAAGAATCAGACAGGTACACTCGCTGTTCAGCAATATTCTATCTTCGGCAACCTCTGCTGCTGATACCCAGGCAAACAGGGTCTGAAGTGGACCTCAAACAATCTCCAACAGACCAACAGACAGTCCTTCTGACTGTCAGAAGGAAAACTATCAAACAGGAAGGACACCTATACCAAAACCCCATCAGTACGTCACCACCATCAAAGACCAGAGACAGATAAAACCACAAAGATGGGGAAGAAGCAGGGCAGAAAAGCTGGAAATTCAAAAAATAAGAGCGCATATCCCCCTGCAAAGGAGCGCAGCCCATCGCCAGCAACGGATCAAAGCTGGTCAGAGAATGACTTGGACGAGAGGAGAGAAGAAGGCTTCAGTCCATCAAACTTCTCAGAGCTAAAGGAGGAATTACGTACCCAACGCAAAGAAACTAAAAATCTTGAAAAAAGAGTGGAAGAATTGACAGCTAGACTAATTAATGCAGAGAAGATCATAAACGAAATGACAGAGATGAAAACCATGACACGAGAAATACGTGACAAATGCACAAACTTCAGTAACCGACTCGATCAACTGGAAGAAAGAGTATCAGCGATTGAAGATCAAATGAATGAAATGAAGCGAGAAGAGAAACCAAAAGAAAAAAGAAGAAAAAGAAATGAGCAAAGCCTGCAAGAAGTATGGGATTACGTAAAAAGACCAAATCTACGTCTGATTGGGGTGCCTGAAAGTGAGGGGGAAAATGGAACCAAGTTGGAAAACACTCTTCAGGATATCATCCAGGAGAACTTCCCCAACCTAGTAGGGCAGGCCAACATTCAAATTCAGGAAATACAGAGAACGCCACAAAGATACTCCTCCAGAAGAGCAACTCCAAGACACATAATTGCCAGATTCACCAAAGTTGAAATGAAGGAAAAAATCTTAAGGGCAGCCAGAGAGAAAGGTCGGGTTACCCACAAAGGGAAGCCCATCAGACTAACAGCAGATCTCTCGGCAGAAACTCTACAAGCCAGAAGAGAGTGGGGGCCAATATTCAACGTTCTTAAAGAAAAGAATTTTAAACCCAGGATTTCATATCCAGCCAAACTAAGTTTCATAAGTGAAGGAGAAATAAAATCCTTTACAGATAAGCAAATGCTTAGAGATTTTGTCACCACCAGGCCTGCCTTACAAGAGACCCTGAAGGAAGCCCTAAACATGGAAAGGAACAACCGGTACCAGCCATCGCAAAAACATGCCAAAATGTAAAGACCATCGAGGCTAGGAAGAAACTGCATCAACTAACGAGCAAAATAACCAGTTAATATCATAATGGCAGGATCAAGTTCACACATAACAATATTAACCTTAAATGTTAATGGACTAAATGGTCCAATTAAAAGACACAGACTGGCAAACTGGATAAAGAGTCAAGACCCATCAGTCTGCTGTATTCAGGAGACCCATCTCACATGCAGAGACATACATAGGCTCAAAATAAAGGGATGGAGGAAGATCTACCAAGCAAATGGAGAACAAAAAAAAGCAGGGGTTGCAATCCTTGTCTCTGATAAAACAGACTTTAAACCATCAAAGATCAAAAGAGACAAAGAAGGCCATTACATAATGGTAAAGGGATCAATTCAACAGGAAGAGCTAACTCTCCTAAATATATATGCACCCAATACAGGAGCACCCAGATTCATAAAGCAAGTCCTTAGAGACTTACAAAGAGACTTAGACTCCCATACAATAATAATGGGAGACTTCAACACTCCACTGTCAACATTAGACAGATCAATGAGACACAAAGTTAACAAGGATATCCAGGAATTGAACTCATCTCTGCACCAAGCGGACCTAATAGACATCTATAGAACTCTCCACCCCAAATCAACAGAATATACATTCTTCTCAGCACCACATCGCACTTATTCCAAAATTGACCACATAATTGGAAGTAAAGCACTCCTCAGCAAATGTAAAAGAACAGAAATTATAACAAACTGTCTCTCAGACCACAGTGCAATCAAACTAGAACTCAGGACTAAGAAACTCAATCAAAACCGCTCAACTACATGGAAACTGAACAACCTGCTCCTGAATGACTACTGGGTACATAATGAAATGAAAGCGGAAATAAAGATGTTCTTTGAAACCAATGAGAACAAAGATACAACATACCAGAATCTCTGGGACACATTTAAAGCAGTGTGTAGAGGGAAATTTATAGCACTAAATGCCCACAAGAGAAAGCAGGAAAGATCTAAAATTGACACTCTAACATCACAATTAAAAGAACTAGAGAGGCAAGAGCAAACACATTCAAAAGCTAGCAGAAGGCAAGAAATAACTAAGATCAGAGCCGAACTGAAGGAGTTAGAGACACAAAAAACCCTCCAAAAAATCAATGAATCCAGGAGTTGGTTTTTTGAAAAGATCAACAAAATTGACAGACCGCTAGCAAGGCTAATAAAGAAGAAAAGAGAGAGGAATCAAATAGATGCAATAAAAAATGATAAAGGGGATATCACCACTGACCCCACAGAAATACAAACTACCATCAGAGAATACTATAAACGCCTCTACGCAAATCAACTAGAAAATCTAGAAGAAATGGATAATTTCCTGGACACTTACACTCTCCCAAGGCTAAACCAGGAAGAAGTTGAATCCCTGAATAGACCAATAGCAAGCTCTGAAATTGAGGCAACAATTAATAGCCTACCCACCAAAAAAAGTCCAGGACCAGATGGATTCACAGCTGAATTCTACCAGAGGTACAAGGAGGAGCTGGTACCATTCCTTCTGAAACTATTCCAATCAATAGAAAAAGAGGGAATCCTCCCTAACTCATTTTATGAGGCCAACATCATCCTGATACCAAAGCCTGGCAGAGACACAACAAAAAAAGAGAATTTTAGACCAATATCCCTGATGAACATCGATGCAAAAATTCTCAATAAAATACTGGCAAACCGGATTCAGCAGCACATCAAAAAGCTTATCCACCATGATCAAGTGGGCTTCATCCCTGGGATGCAAGGCTGGTTCAACATTCGCAAATCAATAAATGTAATCCAGCATATAAACAGAACCAAAGACAAGAACCACATGATTGTCTCAATAGATGCAGAAAAGGCTTTTGACAAAATTCAACAGCCCTTCATGCTAAAAACGCTCAATAAATTCGGTATTGATGGAACGTACCTCAAAATAATAAGAGCTATTTATGACAAACCCACAGCTAATATCATACTGAATGGGCAAAAACTGGAAAAATTCCCTTTGAAAACTGGCACAAGACAGGGATGCCCTCTCTCACCACTCCTATTCAACATAGTGTTGGAAGTTCTGGCTAGGGCAATCAGGCAAGAGAAAGAAATCAAGGGTATCCAGTTAGGAAAAGAAGAAGTCAAATTGTCCCTGTTTGCAGATGACATGATTGTATATTTAGAAAACCCCATCGTCTCAGCCCAAAATCTCCTTAAGCTGATAAGCAACTTCAGCAAAGTCTCAGGATACAAAATTAATGTGCAAAAATCACAAGCATTCTTATACACTAGTAACAGACAAGCAGAGAGCCAAATCAGGAATGAACTTCCATTCACAATTGCTTCAAAGAGAATAAAATACCTAGGAATCCAGCTTACAAGGGATGTAAAGGACCTCTTCAAGGAGAACTACAAACCACTGCTCAGTGAAATCAAAGAGGACACAAACAAATGGAAGAACATACCATGCTCATGGATAGGAAGAATCAATATCGTGAAAATGGCCATACTGCCCAAGGTTATTTATAGATTCAATGCCATCCCCATCAAGCTACCAATGACTCTCTTCACAGAATTGGAAAAAACTGCTTTAAAGTTCATATGGAACCAAAAAAGAGCCCACATTGCCAAGACAATCCTAAGTCAAAAGGACAAAGCTGGAGGCGTCACGCTACCTGACTTCAAACTATACTACAAGGCTACAGTAACCAAAACAGCATGGTACTGGTACCAAAACAGAGATATAGACCAATGGAACAGAACAGAGTCCTCAGAAATAATACCGCACATCTACAGCCATCTGATCTTTGACAAACCTGAGAGAAACAAGAAATGGGGAAAGGATTCCCTATTTAATAAATGGTGCTGGGAAAATTGGCTAGCCATAAGTAGAAAGCTGAAACTGGATCCTTTCCTTACCCCTTATACGAAGATTAATTCAAGATGGATTAGAGACTTAAATGTTAGACCTAATACCATAAAAACCCTAGAAGAAAATCTAGGTAGTACCATTCAGGACATAGGCATGGGCAAGGACTTCATGTCTAAAACACCAAAAGCAACGGCAGCAAAAGCAAAAATTAACAAATGGGATCTAATTAAACTAAAGAGCTTTTGCACAGCAAAAGAAACTACCATCAGAGTGAACAGGCAACCTACAGAATGGGAGAAAATTTTTGCAACCTACTCATCCGACAAAGGGCTAATATCCAGAATCTACAAAGAACTCAAACAAATATACGAGAAAAAAACAAACAACCCCATCAAAAAGTGGGGAAAGGATATGAACAGACATTTCTCAAAAGAAGATATTCATACAGCCAACAGACACATGAAAAAATGCTCATCATCACTCGCCATCAGAGAAATGCAAATCAAAACCACAATGAGATACCATCTCACACCAGTTAGAATGGCAATCATTAAGAAGTCAGGAAACAACAGGTGTTGGAGAGGATGTGGAGAAATAGGAACACTTTTACACTGTTGGTGGGATTGTAAACTAGTTCAACCATTATGGAAAACAGTATGGCAATTCCTCAAGGATCTAGAACTAGAAGTACCATATGACCCAGCCATCCCACTACTGGGTATATACCCAAAGGATTATAAATTATTCTACTACAAAGACACGTGTACACGTATGTTTATTGCGGCACTATTCACAATAGCAAAGACTTGGAATCAACCCAAATGTCCATCTGTGACAGACTGGATTAAGAAAATGTGGCACATATACACCATGGAATACTATGCAGCCATAAAAAAGGATGAGTTTGCATCCTTTGTGGGGACATGGATGCAGCTGGAAACCATCATTCTTAGCAAACTATCACAAGAACAGAAAACCAAACACCGCATGTTCTCACTCATAGGTGGGAACTGAACAATGAGATCACTTGGACTCGGGAAGGGGAACATCACGCACTGGGGCCTATCATGGGGAGGGGGGAGGGGGGAGGAGGGAGGGATTGCATTGGGGAGTTATACATGATATAAATGATGAATTGATGGGTGCTGACGAGTTGATGGGTGCAGCACACCAACATGGCATAAGTATACATATGTAACAAACCTGCACGTTATGCACATGTACCCTAGAACTTAAAGTATAATAAAAAAAAAAATGAAAAAAAATAAAAAAATAAAAAAAAAAAAAGAAACTCTGGAATATTTGTCAGGGTTGGTCCTCCTTGTCAGGCTCTGAAATAAGATGTTCCCCCCATCTCATGACACTGATGAATATCTCTGCTCAGGTTCTCAGCTTCTCATTTCTGGCTCTCTGCTCATCTCTTCATCTTTGCCACTGCTTTCCAGTCTCCAAATGTTTCAGAGAGGATGCCTTGGCAAGTGTTGTGATTATGTCTCTAGGCTTCCAGTCTCTTGGAAATCTTAGGTTTCTGAAGTTTTCATTACCTCTATAACTCTCTGATACCTTCAGATGGATTAATTTTCAAGTACTTTTTGCAACTTTTGGAGATTAAAAAAAAAATATCTGCAAGTTTAAATAAATTAGCCAGTGTTGTATGGCCGGAAGTGTACAATGGGATTAGAACTCACACCTGTAAAACAGGATAATGATAGGAACTGCCTCAGAGGTCATGCAACAGATATTTACTGAGCACATTTTGTGTGCTAAGTAGGGTAAGTTTACAGGCATATCATTCGATACATCCATCCCCTCAAGCCATTCACCACCTAGAGCAGAGAGAGATAGAACAGCAAATATAACAAAATGTGGTGAATGTGATAGAGACTGTACCAGGGAGAGCTAGAAGCTTGTGGACTCATGCGTTTGCGTTTGTGTGTGTGTGTGCACACGTGCACGCACGTGTGTGTGTGTGTGTGTTTTGGGGGTGGGAGAGAAAGTTTCCTGGAGGGGATGTTGCAAATAAATTTTGAAGATTGAGTAAGAGTGAGGTCAAGTGTTTCTCAATTCTGGCTGCCCATGAGGAAACACCTGGGAGTCAGGGCTTCACCCTGACCAATTAAATTAGAATCACAGAGTAGGGGTTGAGGGGTGGGTTGGAAGGATACCAGGTATTAGTGTATTTTTAAGACATCCTGTGTGATTCTAATGTGCAGGCAAGGTAGGAAACAATTTGTGATGATAATACTGAGTGTCAATTTGATTGGGTTGAAAGATGCAAAATATTGATCCTAGGTGTGTCTGTGAGGGTGTTGCCAAAGATTAACATTTGTGTCAGTGGGTTGGAAAAGACAGACCCACCCTTAGTCTGGGTGGGCACCTTCTAATCAGCTGCCAGTGCAGCCAGGATATTAAGCAGGCAGAAAACTGTGAAAAGGCTAGACTGGCTTAGCCTTCCAGACTACATCTTTCTCCCATACTGGATGCTTCCTGCCCTTGAACTACCGGACTCCAAGTTCTTCAGCTTTGGGACTTGGATATATATATATATATATAGGATATATATATATATATATCTCCTATTAGTTCTGTCCCTCTAGAGAACCTTAAAACACAACTGAAGTAGCCAAAGGAGGAGTGGAGAAGAGAAAGTGAATCCTACCAGAAAGAGTGGCATGTGTGAAATCTCAGAGAGGCAAGAGGAAAAGATGCAAAGGTACTGCAGAAATCAGTTTAGTATACGTTTTACAAACTGAAGTTCATGGTTTCTTAGTGAGTCATGAAACCCATTTTGTATGTCATGACCAGCTTTAAAGAATATTTAGAATGAATAGAATTGGAAATATCAGGGCATGTGGTTCACAGTAAAGATCACGATTTCCAGAAACTTTTGTTTCACAAACACATGTGAGTGTGTGCCCTGGGTCCTGCAAAACATACTTCTTGCTGTGGACATGGTTGCATGCCCACAAAGTTTCTGAGAAACTTGTGTGTGTAGGGGGGAAAAGCAACTAGCCCACTAAGCAGTTATGAAAGGGCAGTAATTGGGACAGAATTGCTTTGTGACTACACCCTATTGAATTCTGCTCTTTCAACAGCATGTGTGCATACCTATAGCAATGAGATAAATATACAATAACCAAAAACCCATGATTAATATTTCAACAAATTACCCTGCTATTTACTCATTGATTGGTTTATTCAACAAATAGTGACTTAACACCTAACATGTGTCAAACTCTATCCAAAGCACTTGGAATACAGTTGTAAGCGAGAGGGACCTTGTTTTTTCCTCTCTCCTGGAGGATATAAAGGAGCTTAGGCACAGAGTTTGAATTAAGAACCCTGGCTGTGAAGTCAGAGGTGCAATTTTCTGCCCTCAGGGACCTCAGAGAAAAGGATCTAACTTAGGGAACAAATAGTGTAAGTTGTTTTCTCTGATATTTTACAATGAAATGAATGAGGTGATTAATCATTGCTGTGCTGTTTCTAATTTTGGCTGACTGAGCAATCCTTTTACTCTCTCATCTTCAGTTTGACACCTATACAAAAGTCATTGATGTTCACTAGATTATCTGTTTTTAAAATTATTATTAAGTGGTAATATTTTGGAATCTGTGACTCTATAATTAGTGGTAAGAAGGCATTTCCAGGTTCAACACATTCTTAACACTCTGAGACACTAGAGGGCAGTAAAACCACATACATGAAACAATGCACGCTTCGGGGCTTATCACCATGAAAAGGTTTCTGCTAAGTTGCATGCTTTCTTGCTGTTCAGGTTGATTCTGCTGTGAATAGCAGGCATGGATTTTCTTCATCACTTATATCTCTGACACAGGTCAATTTCACAACCATCTTACTGCTCTCAATCCTCATTGCAGTGAGTGTTTTCATACTTAAAATTTAGAACTCTTGATTTGAAAATAGAATGTATAGTCAGTCCTTTATGTCCATGGTTCTGCATCTGCAGATTCTACTAATGAAGGATCTAAAATATCTGGAAAAAAACAATGAAAAATAACCATATAGCAATAAATGTAACACAAATAAAAACAACACAGTATAACAACTATTTCTATCATTTACATTGTATTAGGTATCATAAGTAATCTAGGACTGATTTAAAAGATATGGGAGAATGTGCGTAGGTTATATGTAGCATCCCCAGATTTTGGTATCTGCTCATGGAGGTTCCGAGAACCAATACCCCACAGATATGAAAGGAGGCCTGTAATATCTGAAATTGTGACTATCCTGCAAAATTCTTGCCGTGAGATTGTTATAACTAAGAACTTTTTGTATTTGACCAAAGCCCCTTCTGATTCAACTCATGTACCAACCAAGTCAGATCGGAAATAAGCAAACTTTCATATTGTGCACCAGATATTTGTTTGTGTCGAGGTGATGGGGAGAGCGCACGGAATAAAAACATCCTTTGCTGATATCAGGATGATCTGACGTGCTGCATTGTGCTGTCAGCCAGCACCCTGGTCATCACAGAGCTGAGGCTGGGGACCTCAGTGCAAGTATGAAGCAAGAAATCAGAAACCAGAGGAAGTCCTGGGAGTTCGGAACCATGAGAAGCTCTTTTTTCCTCTGTTGAAAGAACAGGGAGTGCAGGAGCAGACTTCAAATACAACTGACACGATTTTTATTTCATAACAAGGGAAACAGTCCCTGATCCTGAGGCATGAATTGCCAGTCAGAGGCTTGTATCATTGATCAATAGGATGCAACTTTGGGGAGGGCCCTGAGACTTTCCAAACCCAGCCTACTCAGTTTGTAGATCGGTTTATATATGGAGCTCAGAGAGGGGTGGTCTCGCATAAAGTCTCACAGCAAACCTATCACAAGGCCATTCCTATTGCAAGTCTTGGTCTAAGATGATAATTCCTTAGACTGAAAATTTAGGTTTAAGGAATAAGTAATTTGGGGCCCTCAGCTGGTGTCCAGATTGTTGTTGGCATTGTTCCCAGAATGTGTTAAAGTGGTACAGTCAAATGTAGGATAGTACAATTTCTGACTGACTATGATTTTGAGACTGGGAAATCATGATGCTCCTAGAACATATCGTCAGACAAGGGTCTTTGCCCAGTAGGCCAGCTTCTTTTCTTGTGTATTCCAATTCTTCCAACACTCCAGAAAATTTGGTGGTCATTGAGAGAGGCTGTTAGGCTTCTATGTGACCAAGTCCTAACCCTTTGCTTTGTTAAAGGACTAAATGCTATCTTACCCTGCCTAATATTCCCACCTTTTTGTCTTACTAAAGAGAACCTGCTTTTTCCTCTCTTCTACTAGTGAAAATGAGCTTTTCAATTCATTGAGATTACTCAGGGAAATGGAAGGGAATTGACAGAGCTTATATTCATTATGAATCAGATAATAAAGAAGCTACTTTGAGCATATGACTTTATTTGATCTCCCAAAACACCCTCATTAGGGAGAGATGATCATTCCCATTTAACAGGTGCATAAAATGAGTCTCAGAAATGAAAGAAACCAGTTAAGTGTTCAAAGAAACTATAAGCCACAAAGTCAAAATTCAAAACCAGGTGTGTTTGATTCTAAAATGCATTTTTCTCCAGATAGAATGAAAATCTTGATTGTGGAAGTCAGGTACTGAATTATAATATACCCAAAGCAGGGCAAGAGAATCAGAAAAGAAAGTGTTCCCAGATAAAGAGAGGATCTCTCCAGGTTGACTTAAGGCTAAGCCCAGGCTCTGTGATATAAATGTAGGTAGATGGGGTTGTGCTTGTAAAGTGGAGGCATGCTGATTTACTGATGTTAGATTCTAATGTTGCACGATGTTTTGTGCTTTATGGAGCACTTTTATGTATATTATCTCATTTGTTTTCTCACTGCAGTCCCACAAAACAGGAGGAAATAGTGTTGATAACATTGGCTATGTTGGATAGATTTTTATGGAATTTAATATAGTTTGATAATTTTTCAGCAGGAAAGAAACACCAAGCCTGTTGTACAGTCTCTCTGTGTTCAAGATGGGAAAATTTGGGCTCATAAGAATATATTTCACCCCTGTGATGGGAGAAGGCATTTGACAAATCAAGGGATCTTTGGATGTCAGCCTAAGAGAAGAAAAATAAAGTTGAACAATGCCTAGGGGACTCTATTTTTCCATGTATGGGGTGACACTGTGCAATATTATAAAATGGGAGCCCTTGCACGTATCAATCTCATTCATTTGCCCATTCATTCATCTACACATGGGCATTAAGCATCTACTAGTTGTTTGGCATTGTGCTAAGCTTACAAATAAAATGGTGAGCAAAAATGCATATTGTCT
Source organism: Rhinopithecus roxellana (assembly GCF_007565055.1). NCBI lineage: Eukaryota > Metazoa > Chordata > Mammalia > Primates > Cercopithecidae > Rhinopithecus > Rhinopithecus roxellana. The sequence goes on along the minus strand of NC_044551.1, from coordinate 153,376,579 downwards.
CTACCCTCATGAAGCTGCAACCTTACATTTTTGCCAATATGATAGGTATGTGCTGATCCTTAATTGTGGTTTTAATTTTAATTTCCCAGGTTATTAATGAAGTTGACACATTGTCATATTGGCAGCCATGAAAATGTCTCATGTGAAGGGAGGAAACCAATAGATTTGTGTTTCCATAAGGTCTGTCTGGCTCTGGTATAGAGAGTGAACTGAGAGAAGCCCGTCAGGAGGCTTGTGCAGCAATCCAGTCCAAGGCAGATGACAGCTTACGTTGGAGGCAGTCATAAAGGCACCAAACTAAGAAATTTAGGAGTTGTAGTTGACAGCAGTGTTTCCAAATTTCTGAGGGTCTTTAGAATTTGGAAATTGGAAATTGGAATCCTGGGGATTTTCAGGAATTTCCAAAATCATATGTTTTTTTTAAAAAAACTTTGAACATTTCTCATATTTCTTAATTATTATTATGGATGGCAGAAAACATTGTTTCAATAAATAAGAAGTAAAAAGAAGGTTTAGAGACTTTACAAAGAATTGTAGCCTATAGATTTAAACACTTGAAAATGCTGGCACATTTTTGGATGGTACTGCGGTAATGTAGTGTTCAGATCTCCTAGGGAGATAAATGATACTTCACAGAATCACATGTCAAAATTGCCCACTTGAGGATGTAATTTCTTTGCAAAACTTGCTGTTTCTTGAAACACCACTCATAAGACTATGTGTATAAGCTTATTAATATTCATTTTACTTGAAAGAATAACTCACTGTTAGCAACAGAGAGGGCCAGGGACACACACTCATAAACATATCCATAGCCACAGAGGAAACATTAATTAGATTCTGACTGTCTTTGGGCTAATGTCTGGTTCCTAGAAATGTCCACCTTAACCTTTGATTTTTCTTGCCAAATTTTCCTGCTCTTGCTTTGAACTTCAAGCCAGGAGTGTCTTTGTGTTACTCGTTAAGTTTTAACTCTCAAAGGAAATTTATATTATTTGTTTTTCATTTTCCTGATTTCTTGACTGATTTTTCTCAAAATTGAGGAATTCAGAAAGGTATAAATTTTCCAAGAAATACTGGAAAGGAATTTCCACATGGAAACACAGGGCTCCTGGTAGATTGGCATGGTGAAACACTCTGGCTGAAAGGGGGCAGATGAATCTTGTGCCTGTTTTTATGTGTTTTCTCCAAATCGATTAGTTTCCCTAAGATTGGTCATCATGGGAGAAAGCTGAGGCAGGTCAACAGCTAACACACCAAATAGACATTTGAACATCAACAACTAACACACCACTCTATTATCCACAATGAAAATGAAATTTCCAAACAGAGCTCTCTTACTCCTCTTTTAGAAAGTAATACACCCATTCAGACTGGACAATGTTATTTGCATGAGAACCAAGAGATCCACCAACAACAGAGGCCCAGCAGAGGAACAACCGAGAGGAAAGGGAGACAGCTGCAAGCACACAAGAGGCACTACTTTCTCTCCTAAATTACTTCTTTTTAACGTACAAATGGTGAGGTTTTTCTTATTACTGGGGGAAAATGTTAATTTGTAAAAAATTGGGACTTTTTTTCCACAATAAAAGCAAGAAGAAGAAATTGGAATCATTCACAATTCCAACTCTCAAAGATAACCACTGTTTATACGGAAAAGGAATTCTATGTATGAGTACACACTGACATGTAAAACTGGTCCTGTTTTGTTTCCTGTTTTTTTCTACTAAGTACGTTGTAAAAATGTTTCTGTGCTGAATCAAAGACTGCTATTTGTGCTCATTTGCTCTTTAGTAACAGAATCCATCAAAATGTTTTATGATTGTCCACAATTATTTTAAAAACCCTACTTCCCAGCCTCCTTTCCATCTACATGTAGCCATGAGACCAAGTTCTAGCCAGTGGAAGGGATGGGAGTACTGCACTGAAGGAAAGGGATATGCCCTCCATTGCCCACTCTTGCTACTTTCATCTAAAGGGAATGAAGACAAAGTGTGGACTGTCTTGGATCATGCTCTACAAGATAATAGGATAGAAGAAGACTGATAACAAGATAGATAGACTGATAACAAAATAGACTGATAATGATACAGAAGGCTGGTATGACAAAATAGACTGTTAACAAGATAGATGGCAGAGGAACAAAATATAAAGAGACTGGGGCCCTGAGTGACCTCATGGAGCAGAGCTACTGCAAGCCCTGGACTGACCGTCTTCCTTATTCCTGTGAATAAGGAAGAAACTCCCATTTTCTTTGCTTTATTATAAACTGAGTCTTCTTAATAGTAGCTGAATCTATATCCTAATACATGTCTCCAAGTCTCCCTCTACAATACAGTTTGAATGACTGTGTATTTTTCATTATATTGATGTTCAATATCAAAATTTACTGAATTCAACTAAGTATAAATTGTTGACCATTTCTGTTGCTTTTAAACATTTCTTTATAATCAATTCCACTGCAATGAATATCCTCGTACATTAAAGCAAGTAATATACCCATTCAAAGGGCAGAGAGCAGGCTGAAACACAAGTCTTCCTAAAATCTGGGCTCTTCCCATGGGATCAGATACTCTGGACTTGGTATGGGGACAAGATGGGTCAACTAGAGATTTGCACATGATTCCTGGCGGTTGATTCTCTTTTAGGCACCTTACCAAATTATTCCTTGATTCAAATCCTGGAAAAAAAACACGATTTTTACATAGTCATTATCTACTCCTGAAGATTAGGTGATTGATAAATTGTAAACCATGGCTGTGTCATAATGAAATATGCATGGTTTAAAAGATAGAATATAGACAAAAACATGAATGTAGAAATAAGACAAATTAATTGAAATTAAAAAATAAAAAATAATCTGATTATCTCAAGTATCCAAACAAAGTCCAAAGTCATCAAATAATCTCAATCCTTTTCCTTTGTGTTTGAATACAGGCAGTGTTCACCAAGATGCATGAGGGAGTCTGAGCAGAGATGAAAGTAGAGGTTGGATTCTTCTATCTACTGGTTTGTGATAATGACCCTTGTTAGAGCTTCTCATAGCACAGTCTTCTCCAGGTGCTTTCTCAGAATTGTGACATGTATAATCATCTAGGATTGTATAGCTATTGGTAGTGCTGAAGTTTATATGTGAACTTCACTTATAAACTTGGCACAGTCCCCCTTTTTTGAAGCGTTGTTATAGCTTTCTCCACAGGGAATATTTTTCAGGCTGTGTAGGAATAAGAAAATTGGGAGGAAAATGAATGCTATGGAGAGCCAGGAATACAGTGTTCTAGAAGAATCTTAAAAATCCACAGCTATGTATATATCTTGAAATAAATGGCCTCCCTTTGATTGGAAGAGGCACTTCTAAAAGAACTTTTTAAAAAAAATGAACAACAGCATGATGGTAAAGTGAGAGAAAAAATGATCTAAGACCTGTCTGTCTGGTATAAGTTTTTCTTAGGACAAAAATCAGAATGACCACATTATCACACAACATGAAGGAAAAAGAAAAGTTATTTGAAGAGGTAGATGGCAGATCTTCCACAAAGTCTTTTGTGAGGCAAAGGATAAAATCAAGGAACTGATTGACAATGGGAGAAGAAATCTTTGGCTTGCTAGTGTGTTTTTAAGAATTGAGTTTATTTTGTAAAGGCATTTGTGGCTAATGAAACTGGATGGGATGTTATTGTGTTCTTAGAAGACATTTTATACTGAGAGGATTGGTATATACTTTCACTGTTTTATTCTGTTGTTTTTTAAAGCATCAATTAATTGCTCGACTTTCGTTCATGCCCATTGTGAGGTAATCAATGCAAGATTAGGATATAAGGATGCAGAGTGTCAGGAATGGGCACTGAGGTGGATTTGTGGCCAGATCTTAACTGACCACGTGGATGACGGCATAAAGTAGATTATCAAAATCTGCCAAAAAATCCAGAAAATTCAACATTAAGTCAAAGAGTATTCTAGAGCAGTGTCTCTCAGCCTGACCACTGACCCACTGAAATATTTTTTAGAAACTTTGATGCCTGGTTCTTACCAATTCTTATTTAATTAGTCTGAGGAGTGACCTGACATTAAGATGTTAACTGCTCCCCAGGTAACTCTGATGTTCAGACTACGCTGAGAACCACAGATCTAAAAGGCTGGCCAGGGCAATGAATTAGTGGTATCTCTGTCTCTTCACTATCTCTTGCAAGTCTAGGGAATCTAGAAAGCAGACTTTCCTTTTGGACAGTAGTTAAGCCAGACAGGGAAGACTACTGAGTAAGGTGGTATCTCTCCCCTCTGCACCTCAACCCTTTGTGCGGGGTTTAAAACTGTGTCTTTGTTCTTGTTCACACCAGTGTTTCCCCTTCATCTGGGCAATCAAACCCTATGTTTAGAATCAGAGCAGTTGGTGGTACAACTCCGGATTTATACAATCAATTCTTTCTTTTCCTTTGCATTCTTTGTTTTGTTTTGTTTGTGCTTTGTATTTACCTTGTTTTTAAATATTTGTGAATTTTATACCAACATAAAACAAAAGGAACTGTCACTTGTGCTTCCTAAACGACATAGCTGGTTTCATGTAAGGGCATGTTTTACTTTTTAAATTTTTACATTCATCAAATATTAAAGCATGTTTTTAAAAATTATTTATGATTTTCTTTTGGATATTGCCCTGAGACTCACCAAGGGCTCATAATTGCTCTGCTTATATTTGACATTCATTATCAAAGGACCCTGGCAGCCCTAGAACTGTAATATCTGACTGCTGCAGAGCAACGAATTTTCAACTTAGGTTTTCAGAGCTTCTACAAATTACCTGCTTCTTTTTTAATGCCCTATTAATGAAGATCCAAAGTGTGGCATCATTAGAAAGTGCATTTTCCAGCTGGACAACCCATCGTACATGCAGTATATCTGCATTTGGACTGTCTGTCCATGTTAGGAGTCTAGGGTCAGCCTGACCTGAAGCACAGCAGAGATGCAACCACACAGACAAACATGAGAACCATGCGTTTACTATGAATTTGAATCTCTTGCTCCCACCTGCAACTAGACCTTGGCTAGGACTCAGCTGAGAGGGGCAGCACGTCCTGGGACACGAAGAGGTAGGGTCTTCTGAGTTCCTCTATTCACCACCCCCTAGCTACTGTATTTCCCATCTCCCTTTTCACCTCCAGCTGTCATCTTTTATTGTTGGGCTGTGTGGGGAGTAGAGGTGGGAGGGACTGTGTGCCCTTGGAGCAGCAGACAAGGCAAGTGTGTCTGCTTCTTGATCTTGAAATGCTAAAACCAAACCTCCAGAGATGCACACTTCAGATGTTTGTGGTTTGGACAAAATAAAGAGTAAGACTGGGCTGCCTAGCTGGGCTCATGGCTGGTGGCTCAGGCTCCAGCACTTGCAGACTTTCAAAGTCCCTGGAGCCTCCCACAGTAGTGCTGTCCTTGTGTGATGGATTAGCCCCCTGGGGCCTCTTTCAAGGCTCAACAGTGCAGTGCCCACCTCTGTGCTCCGCTCCACATTAGACAACAATGAGGGAGAGGATCTGGCTCAGTGCTGGTTACTGCTACAGCTAAGAAGTGCGTCGGCATCACCAGGCCAGTTTACCCCCAAATGCAAGATGATACTCATCCCTTTTGCCATTGAACTTGGGTTGATCTTGAGTAAATTATTTATTAGCCATCCAACTTCTAGAACAATCATTTTCAAGCTTCTGAGTCATCTGGTAACTTGCCAAAAATGCAAATTTTCAGGCCATACCCCAGACCTGTTAAATCAGAAACTCTTGAAGGTGAGGCCTTCAAGGTAATTTGATAGAATACCTCAGGGGAGTATTGTATCAAACAGTGATTATGGGCAGAGGGGAGGGAATCAGTCTCACCGGATTAGGAACCCTTGAGCAAGTTACCTAAGCTTCCTGAGCCTCCATTTTCTCATCTGTCAAATGGAACCATGAGAATTCTGGCCTCACTGGGTAGTTATGGTGCTCATTTGGAATGGAGCAGCCCAGTCCTTAGCACATAAATCCCAGTAAACATGAGCCCTTGTTCCGATCTTGTGTGGAATCTGCCTTTGTGCTTCTCTTGCATTTCTGTCACTTGTCATCCTGTAATCTACCCTCAGGTAGTGAGAATCATTGCCACCACACCTTGGGATGTGTGTCTTGCCTTCCTACATCATTCCCATTGCTGGGAGCTGCTTCTTCCATCCAGGCAATCCCTCTAGTTGCAGAGAAGTTGTCCCCCACATATTTTCAGCTCTAAGGGAAAGGGTTCTCAGGATAAATGGCAGGGAAGTCTTTTAACAAAATATGTCTGTATCACCCCTTCACCCATTCTGACTCCCCAGACTATGGCTTTAGATTTAGGGGCAGTCATGCAATCTCGGGGATATTTGTTCCTAGTTGTGCCCCATCCCAGAACCTGAGCATGGAGCCATTCAAGGGCAGCAGTAACAAAACTAACAGATCAACCACATCTGCTAATGAGAGGCGGGAACTTTGCCTGGTGGTCAGGGTCCTTGGAATGTGTGCCTCTGACTTCCTGTGACACGGCATGGGAGGGGGCTTAGGTGAGACCGAACGGGCTGGGAGGCAGTTTTTGTGGGAAAACTCTCAGTCTCCAGACTTTCATGGAAGGAGGTGACACATAACAGTATCACCGTGGAGTTGTGGAAGGGTCTAGGTTACCAGACACACTGGTGTTTGAATTTTAAATCTTAGCCTAGCCACCTACTACATAATGAGTCATGGGGCATATTATTTCTTGGAGATTTTATTTTCTCTCCTGTAAAATAGAAATAATACCTCCAGCTTCCTGGGGTTAATATGATGATTAAATTAAATAAAGCATATGAAAGCACATCTACAGATTATACCCCCACATTAACTTCAACTGTGATTTTTAGAAAGAACATGGTTGTGGAATCACAGATGGGCTTGAAGTTCTGCTTGGCTTCTTCCTACCTATGTGACCTTATGCTTCACCTCTTTGGGCCCTGGCTTTTCCATTTGTGAAAAAGGGAACAGGCCTCCCACAGGAGCCCACGTGGGGCTTAAATAAGATAGCAGGTGATTCGACACCTGCATGGATCAGGCATATGGCAGGGGCTTAGTGAGTGCCAGAGCCTCCTCTTCTCCACAGATGGACGAGATCCTTCAAAGACTGGGCCCACTGGCTCTCTAGGTGCCTCTGCTGTGCTTGTTACTCCTGGAGCCTGTTGTGTCCACTCAGCCCCATACTTGGGTGTCAGATTCATCTTTTTTGAGAGCCTTGGTATTTAAAGGAAAAAGGCCCTTTCAAGGTGCTCCATAACTTGGGAGGAGTTGGCTGGGGTCTCTCTTGCTCTCCCCACTGGAAGAGAAGCTATTTCTCTTCTGGGACCTTGGCTCCAGCCCATGCATATGGCTTCATTTCCTTCCTCTCTGACTTCTTGCAGGTCTTTCCTCACCCACTGTTTACCCATGTCGTCCCTCCTTCCTGGAGTCCTTTCCCAGCCTCTCCACATACCCCATGCTTAAAGGCGTGCTATGGCTTCGGTCTTTTTGAGCCTTTCCTTCTCCTATCTTATTTGCTTTCATTGTTTCATTGAGGGTGTACCTTAATCTCTTGGGGAGATTATACTTTTTTTAGGACAGGCACTGCGTCCCTTGCAGGTCTAGTGAGGGTGGCAGGCGAATAGTAGGAAAGCAGTGTCTATCATGTTCAAGGGAAACAGGAAATAGTCAGCTCAGCGAGCAGTGAGCCAAGACAGCCACTGGGGGGCGAGGAAGGACCAGACTGTGAGTGGGCTGGAGCATCTGAAGGAGGAGCCCAGGCCAGGCACTCAGGAAGCAGAGGCTGTCACATCACAGCAGCAGGATGACCCAGAGAAAAGTTCTCCAAGGAGGGTCAGAGGGCCGAAAACCCAGCAGAGGAAACGGCCCAGAGCCAGGCCCCTTCAAACGTCCCACACTTGTTAATATGCCTCCAGTCATCCCAGAAGGGCCTGGGGCTGCCTCTGGAGTGGCCAGAAATCTGAGAGCCCGACAGTTCTTCCGAGGGAGCATGTTCCTTCTGTATCAGACACAGTGCTGATGTAGGGGGCTCCTGACCTTCAGGGCAGCCAGGTTAACCCTGGCACAGACCAGGGTCGTGGAGGATGGGTGGAGATCATACTTTCTGTGGCCTCAAGAAGCCAAGAAAAATACCCCAGAGCAGAGAAATCCATAGGTCCCACCACACTGTGCTCTGAAAGCTGCTGCTGACACAGCCTTGGCTTCTTAGCAGCCAGTGCCAATCGATTTGGGGAAATTCGGCAAATGGGCTTTATCCTGGTTGGTGCTCCCAGCCAGCCTAGCTTTGCTGCCCCACCATGGGCCCCTGCTCCTCGCTCTGAGCTGACAAGAACTACCTCCTTCCCTTAGTGATGTGCGATTGTCACCCTCCTTGGCCTCACCCACACAGCCTCAGGGACACCTCCCAGGTTCAAGCAGGAGTAGCTCTAGGGTGCATAGGGGTTTCATTATTTTTCAGCAGCCATATTTCCTTTAGGCCTTGGCCTTCGTGGGACTTGTGAGGAGGGTTTGCCTCTGCCCTGTGTTCGAGGTGAAGGTTGTTGAGGTCATGGTTTGTTGGAGAGAAGCTTTGGCCGCAGTTGCAGAGGTAAAGCAGTGGTTGGTGGGGTGAGAACACGCTGTGCGCTGGCCTGGGTGGCCCAGTGGGGTTTCTTTCCCCTGGTGTCTGGATGAATGACCTGGGGAATTGCCCTTTGCATGACAGCTGCAGTTAATTCTGATTTACGGCCTCTGAGCCTCCCTCCACCACCTGGAGAAGGAGCTGTTGAAATGGCTTTGTGGCGGATGTTGCTGGTATTTTTATTCTGGTGCTCCCTGCCCTGGTCCTGGTGCAGCCTGTGCACCCTCCGTCTGCCAGCTGTGTGGAGAGAAGGCCAGCTAAGTCTTTCCCTGCCTGTCTTGGCCCACTGGACCCAGGTCTGGCTGGCCATGCCCTCTCCTTCCTGCTCAGCTCATCTTCCCTTGACTGGCCTTGCTGATGATGCCCTCCCTGGCAGATCCTCTCCCTATCCCTGCCCCTGCCCTGTCCCTTGGCTGCTAGGTGTTCCTTTGGTCCTGTCTGCATTTGCTCTTTCTCACCTGTGACTAATGTTTAGTGACATATCCTTGTCATTCTGGCTGTGAGCCCCTGGAGTATAGAACCATGGTTGCTAGTCTCTGTTAAATCAATTTAATAAATATTAACTGAGTGTCCTCCATGTGCCAGGCACTAGCTAGGTGCCAGTGATGCTCATGGAGCTAGATGAGCAGAGAATCATACAACACAAAGGTCATGGGTAGTGACAAATGCTACAAAAAAAGCAAACAGTGCATGCGATTGGGATCTACTTTCAACACATTAGAGGGAAGTGACAGCCATATTGAAACCTGCAAAAAAACAGGTGCCCATGGGTGACAGCCCTGTCTGTCTCTCAGACGGCTGCACCCCACTGCCTATGTAGACAGGAAGAGCATCTGGCTGAGGGTACAGCAAGTGCAAAGGCCAGGAGGTAAAACTAGCTTACATTTCTAGAAACTGATGAATGAGCAGTATGAATTCAGCGGTTGATGGGAGATGAAATATTGCCAAATTTCCCATGTCCAAGCTGAACTCATTTCCCTATAAAACCTGCCCCTCCTCTTATCTTTCACATCTCCATTCTTCTACTGCTCAGGGGCCAAACTTTGCAGCTATCCTTGACCCTCTCTCACACTCTGTAGCCACTCTCTCAGCAAGTCCAGTTAGCTTCATTGTGCATGATGACCATCCTAGTTCAACTCCACCTGGAGTGAGCAGAAGCCTTATACCTGATTTCTACGCCTAAGAAGCCAGAAGGAAACTTTGAAAATGTAAGTTAGATGACAGTGCTGTGCTGCTTAAATTCTTCCGTAGCTTCCATCTCATTCAGAGCATAACCTGCAAGTGTGTACGGTGACCCACGAGGCCCAGCATGCACTCTGTCTCTCCTATCCGCTGTGCTCCAGCACCAGCCTTCATTTCTTCATACACATGAAGCACACACCCTACCTCAGGGCCTTTGCACCTGCTCTTCTCTCAGCTGGAGAACTCCTTATTGCCTCCCCTCATACACACATATTCACATGGCTTTTTATGTCTCTACTGGAATATCAACTTATTATGGAGGCTTCTCACCAACCTGTTTACTCCTCCTCAATGTCTCCATCACCTACCCTGAGCACTTTCTTTCTTTCTTTTTTTTCTTTATTTCTTTATTTTATTATAATTATTTTTTTTTGAGACAGAGTCTTGCTCTGTCACTGGGCTGGAGTGCAGTGGCACGACCTCAGCTCACTGCAACCTCTGACTCCCAGGTGCAAGCAATTCTCCTGCCTCAGCCTCCTGAGTAGCAACCTCCACCTCCAAGGTTCAAGTGATTCTCCTGCCTCAGCCTCCCGAGCAGCTGAAACTACAGGCACGTGCAACCACCCCCAGCTAATTTTTGTATTTTTAGTAGAGATGGGGTTTCACCATGTTGGCCAGGATGCTTTCAATCTCCTGACTTTGTGATCTGCCTGCCTCGGCCTCCCAAAGTGCTGGGATTACAGGCATGAGCCACTGTTCCCGTCGAGCACTTTCTTTTTTCTCCCTGACGCTTATCACTCTTTGATGCATTCATTGTTTGTTTGTTGTCTGTTCCCCGTAGGATGGAAGCTCATTGGATGTAGGGACTTCATTCTGTACATTGCTGTATCTCCAGCACCTGCCTGGCATGTGGCGGATCCCCCAAAATATTTTGGAGGTCTGAAACATACATGGGTTGGACAATGGAAAATGTAATAGACAGATTGAAGCACTAGAGGTTTTATTCTAAAAGCAGTGAGAAGCCATCGGGAAGTTTTGTTTTCGTTTTTGTTTTTCTGAGACAGAATCTTGCTCTGTCACCAAGGCTGAGTGCAGTGGTGCAATCTTGGCCCACTGCAACCTCCACCTCCTGGGCTCAAGCGATCCTCCCACCTCAGCCTCCTGAGTAGCTGGGACTACAGGCATGTGCCATCATTCCTGGCTAATTTTTGTATTTTTTGTAGAGACAGGGTTTTGACATGTTGCCCAGGCTGGTCTTGAACACCCAGGCTCAAGCAATACACCTTCCTTGGCCTCCCAAAGTGCTGAGATTACAGATGTGAGCCATCATGCCTGGCCCCACTGGGAAGTTTTAAGCAGTAGGGAATGTGATCTGCTTTGCATTTTGAGTTTACTGTGGATATATTGTAGAGAACGACTGGAAGTAGGGGGTCAGAGATGGAACTCAGGGAATGTGCTGGTGGCTTGCATCAGGATGATCAGTGGATGTGTAAAGAATGTGAGCAAAGTAATTGGCAGATGAGCTGGAAATAAGCTGGTGCCCAGGGCCACAGACTCCTCATATGGCCCCAGGCCTCCGTGACTCACCCTCAGCCAGGCTGGGCACCGAGGAGGGCCCACTGTGCTGGCACTCAGGCAGATGCAGGAAGTTTAGACTCTGAATTCTTCTGCAGATGGGAGTCTGAACTGAACCATCTACACTTCTCCCTTCATGCCCAGTGATGAACATCTTGAGAGCAAGGCTGTGTCTGTTTGCAACACTCTTCATTCCACTCCTCACACATACACACTGCTGAAGATGTTCAACACTGCTGGAGGTTGGAGTCTCTGACAGCAAATGCCAAGACAAACTGGAGTGCAAGATGCCTGTAATCCCAGCACTCTGGGAGGCCGAGGCGGGTGGATCACCTGAGGTCAAGTGTTCGAGACCAGCCTGACCAACGTGGAGAAACCCATCTCTACTAAAAACACAAAATTAGCTGGATATGGTGGCGGGTGCCTGTAGTCCCAGCTACTCAGGAGGCTGAGGAAGGAGAATCACTTGAAACTGGGAGGCGGAGTTTGCAGTGAGCCAAGATCATGCCACTGCACTCCAGTCTAGGCAACAAGAGCAAAACTCCCTCTCAAAAAACAAAACAAAACAAACAAGATGTCTATTAGGAATGAACACCTGTGGAAGGAAGGGGAGGAAGCAGGATGGGTCAGAGGGAAAAGTCAAAATACAATGTAGACCTGATAAAGCCTTGGCCCACTTGATAAGGAGCATGAGAGTAAAGATCACCCATCAGTGTTGGGCTGGGCTGAAATGGCTGGCCCTATGCCACTGAATACAGGCTGCCCAGGAAGGTGTGACCCAGGCTCTCTGCAACTGAGCCAGATCCTAGAGGAGCTGACAGCTGGAGGTGCCTGCTTTATTCCCCCAGCAGCTGGGGAGCAAGTCCTTCCTTGAAGGGGATTTGGGTGGCTTGTCTCTGAGTCTACTATGGAGGATATGCAATTGCTGAGAGCAACTTGAGTGAAACCCACTGTTCCTCCCACTATGATATAAACTGGTCCCCAAGAAGAGTTAGCAACAGCTTGGGATCTTTCTAGGCCTCTGGCCTGAGCTAACTGGCCTGAGTTGAGTACATAAACTAGACACTAGTCTTGTATCAAAGCATCTCTTCAGACTCCAAAGAATACTTACAGATGAGATTCATTGAGAGGGCAATTCAGAGTCATTTCAGCCTCTGTTACATTGGGAAAAGATATAGGCCTTGTGATCCCAGACAGTCTAGTGTTCCAATCTGATTCTGCCAAACACCAGCTCATGAGCCCAGGCAAGTTGACAAGCTGTCTGGAGGTATTTTCCCTCTTCTGTAGAATGTGTGTAATGATATTCAAGAGATACGGCTGTCTCACTAATCTTGTCTTTTCGTTGACCTGCAGGTTTTGTTGAATGAATGAGTACCATTTGTTGTCAGACTTGCACCCTGGTCTCAGGCAGGTCACAGCAGTCATAAGCTTCTGGAGGGCAAGGGCTTCTATTGACACACAGAGGTGTGAACAGGAGCCACCCCTATTTTATCACTTCTCAGTGCATGAGATTTCTTTGTCTAATTGCCACTTCTCCAGCTTGTGTTCACTGCCAATTTCATGACTGAAAATGTAGGGCCTGGCCCAGAGTTGGCCCCCAAAACACATTAGTTGGAATGATTGACACTGGCCATAACACCCTGGGGTTTCAACATCACCCCAACAGTCAGCTCATGACATCCTCTGAGAACAAGTCCCAATTTTACCCTGATCTCAGCCCATCTTTCTGGAATCTCATTTGCATGGCAGGATGTATGCTGCCCCAGCTGGATTGTAAAGTTGATCAAGAGTGGAGCATTTGCCATAGCTCACTGGTTCGGAGGCAGTTTAATGTCACCCTGATAAGCCTGTCTAAATTCCTTCCTGTCAGCTTTCTTTCACCTAGAAATTTATTTTTCTCTAGGTTTTGAGATAAAAGATTGAATATCCACAGAGGAAAACATAGCCTTTGATAGGACTCCAAAGAACTTATGTTTGGCCATTTCAGCAAATTGCCCCCTGGTTGTTCAAAGCACAGTCCTTCACTTTGCTCCATAAAGCCTGGTGTAGTAGGATAAGCACCTGCTATGGACCTAGAAAGACCTGAATTCAAGTCCTATGAGGTCTTGAACAAGTCTGCCCAACTTCTGAGAACTTTGATTCCTATATCTGTGATGCTTATCTTGCAGGTTGGTTGACAGTTTAGAAAAGTAATTGCCTGATACACTACCCCTGCTCAACAGCATGCACTTACCATTTCCTTTTGGCAAGGGAAGGGGACAGAGGGTAGGCAGTGCTGATATCTGTTTTGTTTAATGCTGTGTGATTTGCACTCAATGTGGGGACATGGAAAGTCCTGGCATCTGTTGCACTGACTCAGGACTGAGGAGGTCAGCAGGAGTGCAGGCACCTGAAAGAGTGAAAAGCCATAGTATAGGCCCTGAGGGGTATGGTCACAGAAAGTAGGAGCCTCTGAATGGATTGAGCTTCTTTCCCATCAGTACCATCTGCACTTACATTACTCTTGTGGCAGATAGAACTGAGAATATGACTGAGACCCCTGCTCCATCCTCTGCCTTCAAGAGAGCCTGGATGTATCCTAAACACTGAGAAGCAGGCTCTTAGGTAGACTTTTTCAGGGAGGGAGAAGGAAAAGGGTTGGGGCTTGTAAACTTATAAACCAGACTGGAAGCTCCTTAAAGGCAGGAACTATGTCTGTATGGTCACCATTGAATTCTTAGCACTGAGTCTGACACATAGGAGACATTCAATATTTGTTTAATCCAAGTCAAGTTGTACAATGATTTTTTTTTTCCATCCATCCATCCATTTGACACCCATTTGCTGAGGGCATACTCTGTCCTTGGTACTGGATTGGGTTGGGTTTATAGAGACAAAGTCAGCGTCTTATAGCTCACAGACTAAGCAAGGGAGACAGTCATGGGTAACCAATAGTACCAGTGGAGACCAAATTTTCTGATAGAGAGGAGCCCTGGGAGCATGAGGTAGGCATTCAACTTGCAGGAGGTAGAGAAGGACAAACAAAAATATTCTGGAGGAAGGGCAGGCAAATCAAATAAAGACATGGGTCATCTAGTTCAAAGCTGTGGTTTTCCATTGTCCTTTATAAAGTTTCTTTGGATAGTAACATAAGGATATCTGTAAAATAGCTGGCACTTGGTGTTTGCTCTCCAAAACACTGCAGTTATCATCATTATCATCATTATCATCATCCTCACTGTTGTCAACACTGTTTGCTCTGCAGGGAAGGTAGAGGACAGTACCTGTGTCTTCCTAGTTTGTGTTGTACATTTACACCATTCTGTCCCATCTATGCTTAGGGCCAGGCATCTTAGTTCCCTCAAAGTTTAGAAGGTCTGGGAGAAAGGAGTGACCTGAGTAAGGTGGGGGCAAACTTCCAGGGTTCACAGGGGATCCTGAGGCTCTAGAGGAGTTGAGAGGATAGTGAGGCAATTTGCTTGACTTTTGACCTTTCTTCCTGGGTCTTCCCCTCCTCAGTGACAGTTGGGCCTTGTGCCACCCACCAGGTGAGAATACAGCATTTCTCTCCTCTGGAGGACACAGCATCAAAGTACCATCTTGGAAGCAGAGACCAGCCCTCACCGGACAACCAAACCTCCTGAATTCTTGATCTTGAACTTCTCAGCCTCCAGAACTGTGAGAAAATAAATGGTTGTTCTTTATAAATTACCCAGTCTCAGTTATTTTGTTATACCTGCACAAAATGAACTAAGATAGAAATTAATCTTAGCATACTTGAGAGAAGTGAAGAGGGAGTTCAGCTCTGGTGTGGACCTAAGTTTTCATGGAGGGGTGCTAGCGGGCACCAGTTGTGGCTTTGGGAAGCACACTTTGTTCAGGGCATGGGACACATGCCCATCAATCCAGGCTCTCCTGAAGGCTCTTGATTATGAGTCCTGTCCTCATAGTAGATAGGAGACGCTGTAGGCATTCATATGTGGGAAGACTGATAGGGAGCTCCAGCATTCAGTTTTCCATCAAACCACACATCCTCAACCTCAACGTGGTATGAACCAGCCCATGGCCAACACACCACTGTTTCTTTTTGTTGCAAGGTGGCCAGTTTAGATTGACACTGAGAAGGGGAGGTTTCTAACTGAACCAAATGCCAACCAACAATGCTCAACCTTCTAATCAGGAGACAATTTAGTGGTGAGTGAGTACTCCCAGGTCTGGCTGTATGCTAGTTACATGCAAAATAAAATCTAATAGATCTAATCAAATAATTCAAATACATTTACTTGTGCTTAATTAGGAACAAAAGGGCTATAGTGTTCAACACCTCTATTCTCTTGGCATTTGGCTTCTAAAAATCACTGCTATGGCCTATGCAACTCCAAAACATGATTTTTTCCTACAAATTTGATCTCTCTCTCTCTCTCTCTCTCTCTCTCTCTCTCTCTCTCTCTCTCTCTCTCTCTCTCTCTCTCTCTCTCTCTTGTGTGTGTGTGTGTGTGTGTGTGTGTGTGTGTGTGTGTGTTACAAATTATTTGGGGGTTTATAACCACATTTGATAATAAATTAACACATTGCTAGAATTTATACTTCTGGTCTAAGAAGCATAGAAGGAAGTGATCCAACACCCAACTTCTTTGCAGTGTAGGAAATTATTGAGTGAAAAGGGTCTGGATGATTGGAAATTATATACTCCTAACAAAAATCCACTATGTTTCTCTGTTTCATATGCATGTGAACCCATGTTCTCTCATGTTCTCTTGCTGTCTCTCACACATGTGGTAGGAGGCAAAAGAAAAGGGTTTTCTGGAATGTTCTGGAGCTTATGGAACTTGTTTCCATTTTTCAGACTTTTAGAGGTGGTAACAATGCAAAATACTGCTTGGTTTTCAATGTGGCTCTGATAGACAGACACTGATTGTATCTTGTAAATGAATCTTGTCCAGACCTATATGGCCTAGTGAGTGTTATTGATTTCTAAGTAGTCAAACTGGAAGACTGTGCACCTGTTCCACAGGTGCTTTGGTTGCTCTAAACAAGTCATTCAGTAACTTTCACTCTTCTTTTAAGATGGTCTTCAGGGTCATTTTACAAATCATACAAGAAATTTATTCTCATTATCCTCCCATCATTGTGCAGGAGAGCAAGCAGAGTGGTGAGACAGTATAGTTCAAGGTACTCACCGATCAGGCTAAACTCGCAATGACCTTGGGATATTTTCTAACATTTAAAACCCTCCTCCCAAGACAACAATTTGATCTCATTAAGGAGATATGAAAAGAATGTGGCATAAGCTTGGGACGTAACTTTTGTTTGTTTGGTTGGTTTTCTTTCCAACTTTTATTTTAGGTTCAAGGAATAAATGTGCAGGTTCATTACATGGGTAAATTGCATGTAGTAGGGGCTTGGTATACAGATAATTTTGTCACTCAGGTAATCAGCATAATACCCAATTGGTAGTTTTTCAATCCTCATCCTCCTCCTACCCTCCACCCTCAAGTAGGCCTCCTTCTGTCCACGTATACTCAATGTTTAGCTCCCACTTATAAGTGAAAAAATGTAGTATTTTGTTTTATGTTCCTATATTAATTCACTTAAGATAATGACCTCCAGCTTCATCCATGTTGCTGCCAAGAGCATGATTTCGTTCATTTTTATGGCTGCATAGTATTCTGTGGTGTATATGCACCACATTTTCTTTTTTTTTGAGACAGAGTCTGGCTGTGTTGCCCAGGCTGGAGTGCAGTGGCCGGATCTCAGCTCACTGCAAGCTCCGCCTCCCGGGTTTACCCCATTTTCCTGCCTCAGCCTCCCGAGTAGCTGGGATTACAGGCGCCCGCCACCTGGCCTGGCTAGCTTTTTTGTATTTTTTAGTAGAGACGGGGTTTCACTGTGTTAGCCAGGATGGTCTCGATCTCCTGACCTCATGATCCGCTCGTCTCGGCCTCCCAAAGTGCCGGGATTTATCCAATCCATTATTGATGGGCATTTAGATTGATTCCATGTCTTTGGTATTGTGACTAGTGCTGTGATGAACATGCATGTGTGTGTCTCTTTATGATAGAATGACTTATATTCCTTCGGGTATGTACCCACTAATGGGATTGCTGGGTCAAATTGTAATTCTAAGTTCTCTCAGAAATCTCTAGACTGCTTTCCACTGAATTAATTTACTAATGACTGAAACTAATAACCGAACTAATTGACGTTCCCACCCGTAGTATATAAGCATTCCCTTTTCTCCACAACCTCGCCAGCACATATTATTTATTGATTTTTTTAATAATAGTTATTCTGACTGGTGTGAGATGGCATCTCATTGTGGTTTTGATTTGCGTTTCCCTAATGATTAGTGATATTGAGCATTTTTTTATATGCTTGTTGGCCATGTGTATGTCTTCTTTGGAGAAGTGTCTGCTCATGTCCTTTCCCCTTCTTTAAATGGGGCTGTTTGGTTTTTGCTTGTTGATTTATTTAAGTTCCTTATAGATTCTGGATATTAGACAATTGTTGGGGTCTTCTGTAGCTCCACATGAATTTAAGGATTGTTTTGGCCATTTCTTAAAAAATGACATTGGAATTTCGACAGGAAATTACATTGAATCTGTAGATTGTTTTGGATAGTTGGGCATTTTCACAACATTAATTCTTCCAATTCATGAACATGCAATATCTTCCCATTTATTTATGTTTTCTTCCATTTCTTTCATCAGTATTTTACAGTTTCAGTACACAGATCTTTTATCTCCTTGATTAAATTTAGACCTAAGTATTTAATTTTTTTGGTTGCTATCGTAAGTGGGATTACCTAATTTGCTATTCAGATAGCTTGTTATTAGTATAAGGAAATGTTCCTCATTTTTGTATGTTGATATTGTAATCTGAAACTTTACTGATTTTCTGTCTAGATAATATGCCAATTGTCCAAAGTGGGGTATTGAGGCACCATACTGTAACAGTAATTCGTTCTATCTCTTCCTTCAGATTATTTAATAATTGCTTTACGAATTTAGGTGCTCCAATGTTGGGGGCATATATATTTACAATGTTACATCTTCTTGGTGAATTAACTTCTTTACTGTTATGTAATGATGTTTGTCTCTTTTTATAGTTTTTGGCTTAAAGTGTATTTTGTCGATAAAAGCATAGCTACACTTGCTCCTTTTAGTTTCCATTTGCATGGAATATCTTTTTCCATTCCTTTACTTTCAGCCTACGTGTGTCCTTACTAGTAAAGCAAGTTTTTTCTTGTTTTTTTTTTTTTTTTTTTTTTTTTTTTTTTTCATCTATTCAGCCACTCTTTTATTAGAGGATTTAATTCATCTACATTCAATGTAATTATTGATAGTTTGGTAGGTCCCCTGTTTCTTTCTTCGTCTTTTACTGTTTTCCTTTGTCGTTTGATGATTTTCTGTGGGGGTACACTTTGAAAGCTTTTATTTTATATTTTGTGCAACTACTATAGGTTTTTGCTTTGTGGTTACTGTCAGGCTTACACAAAACATGTTATCCTTAAAACGGATTACTTTAAGCTGACAGTAATTTGCTTTTAATTGCATACAAAAACTCTACACTTTCACTCCCTTTCTCCCATCTTTTGTTTTTAATGTCAAAATTTACATTTGTTCTTTTATTTATATTTTTAAAAATTTACTGTATCCACAGTTATTTTTAATAAGTTTGTCTTACAACCTTCCTAGTAGGAATAAATTTACTTCACACCATCCTTTCAGAATTAGAGAATTCAGGGCTTAATTGAATCCTTATCTTACACCATTAAAAATCAACTCAAAAGGGATTAAAGACTTAAAAATAAGACCCAAAACTGTGAAAATGCTATAAGAAAACATAGGGGAAATCTCCCTAACAGTGGTCTAAGCAATGATATTTTTGGGTGTAACCCTGAAAACACAAAAAAATCTGAAACTTTACTGAGTTTATCAGTTTTAACAGATTTTTGGTGAAGCATTTATGGTTTTCTATACGTAAGATCATGTCATCAGCAAACAGAGATAATTTTACTTCTTCCTTTTCTGTAATTATGTCTCTTATTTCTTTCTCTTTCTTAATTGTTCTGGCTAGAATATCCAATACTATGTTGAAAAGAAGTAGTGAGAGTGGCATCCTTGTCTTGTCCCTGATCATAGATGAACAGCTTTCAAATTTTCATCATTGAGAATGATGTTAGCTATGGGTTTGTCATGTATGGGTTTTGTTTTGTTCAGATAATTCTTTCTATACCTAATCTGTTGAGAGTTTTTTCTTAATCATGAAAGAGTGTTGAATTTTGTCAAATAGTTTTTATGTATCTGTTGAGATGATCATATAACGTTTATCCTTCATTTCATTAATGTGGTATATTTCATTTACTGATTTGCATATGTTGAACCATCCTTGCATCCCGGGGATAAATCCTACTTGTTCTTGGTAAATTATTCTTTCAATGTGCTCTTGAATTTAGTTTGCTAATATTTTATTGAGGATTTTACATCTATGTTAACCAGGGGTATTGGCTTGTAATTTTCTTTTCTTGTAGTGTCCTTATCTGGCCTTGGTAAAAAGGTAATGTCAAAGGTAATGTAAAACAAGTTCAGAAGTATTCTTTCCTCTATGATTTTTTGGGAAGGATTTGTGAAGAACTTCAATTAATTCTTCTTTAAGTGTTGGGAAGAATCAGTAGTTAAGCTGTCTGAATCTGGGCTTTTCTTTGGTGAGAGATTTTTTTTTTTTTAAACTACTGATTCAATCCCTTACTCATGGTTGGTCAAATCAGATTTTCTATTTCTTCATTCTTCATTCTTGACAGGTTGTATGTATCTAGGAATTTATCCATTTCTTCTTGGTCATGCAATTTGTTGGCATATAATTGTTCACATTAGTTGCTTATGATCTATTGTATTTTGGTGGTGCAAGTTGTAACGTCTCCTCTTCCGTTTCTGATGTTATTTATTTGAGTAATTACTCTTTTTTTCCTAGTTGGTCTAGCTAAGGGTTTGTCTTTTCTTTTTTAACCTTTTCAAAAAACTAACTTTCAGTTTTATCAATGTTTCTATTATTTTTCGAGTCTCTATTTCGTTTATTTCTACTCTGATCTTTGTTATGTCCTTCTGCTAACTTTGGGCTTAATTTGTGATTTTACTAATTTATTGAGGTGTAACAGTAGATTGTGATTTTTATATATACGTAGGTATTTGTTGCTATAAATTTTCCTCTTAGGGCTGCTTTTCCTAAGTTTTTGTATGTTGTGTTTTCATTTTTGTTTGTCTCAAGGTATTTTTTATTTCCTTTTTTATTTCTTCTGTGACCTATTTGTTAGACATATGTTGTTTAATAGCCACATATTTCTGTATTTTCCAAGATTTATCCTGTTATTGATATGATATGACCTCATTCCTCTTACATGTGTTGAAATTTGTTTTGTGGCCTAAAATATGATCTACCTTGGGAGATGTTCCATGTGTACTTCAGAAGAGTGTATTTTGTTGTTGGATGGAATGTGCTGTATATGTCTGTCAGGTCCATTTGGTCTAAGGTATAATTCAAGTCCAATGTTTCTAGCCAGAGCAATTAAGAAAGAGAAAGAAATAAGAGACATAATTACAGAAAGGGAAGAAGTAAAATTATCTCTATTTGCTGATGACATGATCTTATGTATAGAAAACCATAAATGCTTCACCAAAAAAACTGTTAAAACTGATAAGTAAAATAAACCAGGCACAGAAAGACAAATACTGCATGATCTCACTTACATGTAAAAACCTAACAAAGTTGAACTCATAGAAATAGAGAGTAGAAAGAGGCTGAGAGTGGGCTGGGAGGGAGGGAATGAGGAGTTGCTGATCAAAGGGTACAATGTTTCAGATTGAGTTGGGAATGGGAGTTGTTAATCAAAGGGTACAAAGTTTCAGAAAGACAGTAGCGATAGATTTTGAGATATATTGCACACCAGGGTGACTACAGTCAATAATACTGTATTGTATATTTCAAAACAACTAAGAGTAAATTTCAAATCCTCACCATAAAAAAAGATAGGTAAGCAAGGTGATAGATGTGTTAATTAGCTTGATTTAATCACACTGATTGTGTATATATATGTTAAAACATCCATTGTTTTAACACAGCTATGATTTGACAATAAAACAATTTAACAGCCCACAGAACCATGTCCTAAATAAATAGTTGTTATAAATTAAAATGAATAAAAGCAAAAAAAAGACCTATGTGTGGTTGTGAATATGCTTGGTCTATGCCTGCCAGTGATGCTCTGGGGCAAGAGGCTGAGAGAGTTGAGGTTTCTCAGAGGTTCTGTTGGGGCTTCCCTGCTTTCTTTGGCAGGGTCAGGCATTGCTGGCAAGTCAGGCTTTGATATACACTGCTCTTTGAGACCTGTTGTCTCCTCCTGGCCCTTGTCAAGAGGGCTAAGTCAAGCAGGGAAGGGCAAAATCATAATTTAAAAAATGCCACAGAAAGTTATTGTTGGCAGTTCCCTATGTAGAGCTAGTTCAAGAACACTCCAAAAATCTTCCCTCTGGTTACATGTCACTTTCACATATCTCAAGAAGACTTCTGTTAGAACAGGAATACATTATCTGGTCAGGAGACTACATTAATCAATAGTAGCTACTGATAGTTTTGCAAGAAGTAGCTTACCTCCTCACCAGAAAGCTGCTTCAAGGTTCTATGGACACTGAAGCCAGGATGAGTCTTTCTCAAGAGTGAAGGTTAGGAGGAAGGTAGAAAGGATGGGAAGATGGCAGAGGTCTAGCATAAAAGACTCTCCCAGCAAGGCATTTGTGGTAGTAATGTTGGGACAATGAGAATCTTGAGGCTTGAGCCTGGGAAAGGAGACCTCTGACAAACGATATCTTCTTGTTTTATTAGGGTGCAATCTTGTCCCATTTTCTACAGCACTGTTTCCCTTTCCTACCCATCTACTTTGGAGAGATGCAGAGGAGACAAATACAAAGAGGGGATTAAGTCTGAAAGAATTCTACTTTCTATTTTTTTCTGAGATGAACCCAAGGGGATTAAGTTCGAAAAAATTCTACTTTCTATTTTTTTCTGAGATGAACCCAAGGTGATATTTCTCAAAGGGGTGATAAAAAACATATTATTTGAAATTGCAGTGTAGTGTCACTAAGAGACTATTTCCTATTCAAACCAAGAGGTGTCTGGAACCAAAGGAAACTACTTTGTGCTTTTTCAGCTTGGTCTTGTGATTTCTGGCAGTGCCATGGGCCCAGGCAAGCTGCCTTTTGGCACAGTGACCCTTTAAATGTTAACTAACTGCTGTGCTAGAAAGAAGAGAGAAAGACAATTAGCCTGGGCATGGCATTTGGGACTCCCTTTGCCAATATTTCTATGTATTTTGAATGCCCTTATTTATAGATAAAATTTTCTAAGTCACCCAGGTGTGCAGGATGTGAACTATAGTTTTTCATCAAAAGTTTACTCTCAGAATCCAGTCTTATTCCCTTCAAGAGAGTACTTCCCACAGAAATACAAACTACCATCAGAGAATACTCTGACACCTCTATGCAAATAAACTAGAAAATCTAGAAAAAAATGGATAAATTCCTGAACATATACACCCTCCCAAGACTAAACCAGGAAGAAGTTGAATCTCTGAATAGATCAATAACAGGCCCTATAATTGAAGCATTAATTAATAGCCTACCAACAAAAAAAAGTCCAGGACCAGACGGATTCACAGCCAAATTCTACCAGAGGTATAAGGAGGAGTTGGTACCATTCCTTCTGAAACTATTCCAATCAATAGAAAAAGAGGGAATCCTCCCTAACTCATTTTATGAGGCCAACGGCATCCTGATACCAAAGCCTGGAAGAGACACAACAAAAAAAGAGAATTTTAGACCAATATCCCTGATGAACATCGATGCAAAAATCCTTAATAAAATACTGGCAAACTGAATCCAGCAGCACATCAAAAAGCTTATCCACCATGATCAAATTGGCTTCTTCTCTGAGATGCAAGTCGGGTTCAACATACGCAAATCAATAAACATAATCCATCACATAAACAGAACCAATGACAAGAACCACATGATTATCTCAATAGATGCAGAAAAGGCCTTTGACAAAATTCAACAGCCCTTCATGCTAAAAACTGTCAATAAACTAGGTATTGATGGAACGTATCTCAAAATAATAAGAGTTATTTATGACAAATCCACAGCCAATAACATACAATGGGCAATAACTAGAGGCATTCCCTTTGAAAACTGGCACAAGACAGGGATGCCCTCTCTTACCACTCCTATTCAACATAGTGTTGGAAGTTCTGGCGAGGGCAATCAGGCAAAAGAAATAAATAAAGGGTATTCAATTAGGAAAAGAGAAAGTCAAGTTGTACCTGTTTGCATATGACATGATTGTATATTTAGAAAACCCCATTGTCTCAGCTCAAAATTTCCTTAAGCTGATAAGCAACTTCAGCAAATCTCAGGACACAATATCAATGTGCAAAAATCACAAGCATTCTTATACACCAATAACAGACACACAGACAGCCAAATCATGAGTGAACTCCCATTCACAAGATGAAGAGAATAAAATACCTAGGAATCTAACTTACAAGGGATGTGAAGGACCTCTTAAAGGAGAACTACAAACCACTGCTCAACAAAATAAAAGAGGACACAAATGGAAGAACATCCCGTGCTCACGGATAGGAAGAATCAATATCATGAAAATGGCCATACTGCCCAAGGTAATTTATAGATTCAATGCCATCCCCATCAAGCTACCAATGACTTTCTTCACAGAATTGGAAGAAAACTGCTTTAAATTTCATATGGAGCCAAAGAAGAGCCCACATTGCCAATACAATACTAAGCCAAAAGAACAAAGCTGGGGGCATCACGCTACCTGACTTCAAACTATACTACAAGGCTAAAGTAACCAAAACAGCATGGTACTGGTACCAAAACAGAGATACAGATCAATGGAACAGAACAGAGCCCTCAGAAATAACACCACACAACTACAACCATCTGATCTTTGACAAACCTGACGAAAACAAGAAATGGGGAAAGGATTCGCTATTTAATAAATGGTGCTGGGAAAACTGGCTAGCCATATGTAGAAAGCTGAAACTGGATCCCTTCCTTACACCTTATTCAAAAGTAATTCAAGATGGATTAACGACTTAAATGTTAGACCTAAAACCATAAAAACCCTAGAAGAAAACCTAGGCAATACCATTCAGGACATAGGCATGGGCAAAGACTTCATGACTAAAACATCAAAAGCAATGGCAACAAAAGCCAAAATTGATAAATTGGATCTAATTAAACTAAAGAGCTTCTGCACAGCAAAAGAAACTACCATCAGAGTGAACAGGCAAAGTATAGAATGGGAGAACATTTTTGCAATCTACTCGTCTGACAAAGGGCTATTATCCAGAATCTACAAAGAACTCAAACAAATTTACAAGAAAAAAACAACCCCATCAAAAAGTGGGCAAAGGATATGAACAGACACTTCTCAAAAGAAGACATTTATGCAGCCAACAGACACATGAAAAAATGCTCATTATCACTGGTCATCAGAGAAATGCAAATCAAAACCACAATGAGATACCATCTCACACCAGTTAGATTGGCAATCATTAAAAAGTTAGGAAACAACAGATGCTGGAGAGGATGTGGAGGAATAGGAACGCTTTTACACTGTTGGTGGGAGTGTAAACTAGTTCAACCACTGTGGAAGACAGTGTGGCAATTCCTCAAGGATCTAGAACTCGAAATACCATTTGACCCAGCTATACCATTACTGGGTATATACCCAAAGGATTATAAATCATGCTACTGTAAAGACACATGCACACGTATGTTTATTGCAGCACTATTCACAATAGCAAAGACTTGGAACTAACCCAAATGTCCATCAATGATAGACTGGATTAAGAAAATGTGGCACATATACACCATGGAATACAAAGCAGCCATAAACAAGGATGAGTTCATGTCCTTTGCAGGGACATGGATGAAGCTGGAAACCGTAATTCTGAGCAAACTATCACAAGGACAGAAAACCAAACACCACATGTTCTCATTCATGGGTGGGAATTGAACAATGAGAACACTTGGACACAGGGTGGGGAACATCACAACCCAGGGCCTGTCGTGGGGTAGGGGGCAGGGGGAGGGATAGCATTAGAAGAAATACCTAATGTAAATGACGAGTTAATGGGTGCAGCACACCAACATGGCACATGTATATGTAACAAACCTGCACGTTGTGCACATTTACCCTAGAACTTAAGGTATAATAATAAAACAAACAAACAAACCAAAAAAAAAGCATAAGTTCTAATATTCACTCACCTCTTTTATTAGCTGTGGAGTTTTCAGGTAAAAACTAAATGTTTAATTGGCAAAAAAAAAAAAAAAGTGCTTCCTTGTTAGTGGGTTAATAGCATCCAACTGGTAGATTGTTGTATGGATCATATGTTGTAATCTCCCTACAAATCTGAACTCAAGAGTCTGGTCTCTGTGCCTATTGTGCTATATAGCCTTTCACATTTTGTGTAACCTCTTCTGGCTCACTTTTCTCAATGGCAAAATAGTAATAATAATTCAGGCATGTACTGTCTAGTTTTATTTTATGTTTATTTGGTGTTTTCTGCTCTTTAGTGATAGGAAAAATAAAATCATACATTGGCAAACAATGTAAAACCTTATTCAATAACAGATGGAAACTAGGAGGATGTGGACAATCATCCTCCTGCACAGGAGGCTCCTGCACAGCTCTTTTGAATGCAGTCCACACAGGTCCAATATGTGATAAGACTGGGCCTTTAAAAATTCATACCAAATCTCACAGTTTCTATCCATGTACAAATTCCATGCTGGCTCAGGGTAATTTCTGCAAAGTGACTGTGCCTTTCACATAATTTATGTTCTCTTTTCACTCTGTGGGGGCTGTAGGCAGATGCCTGCAGGAGTGTGAATTTGATGAAGTCATCAGCCAGCTCTGTGCTGTTCCTGACTGAGCTGGTGCTTCCGGACCCTGCTGGGCAGAAAGACTGTGGAAAGCTCTCAATCTGTGCACCAAAAGGGGTGTAATGACTCAGCTAGGAACCCCAATAACCAAAGAGGGAAGGCATGGCACTGCATTCCCTCAGCCAAAGACAACTCTTATTTTCCCTCAAGAGTCATCCTGGGCCTGAACAAACTCTTAGAATTATAAAGGCTGATTCCCAGGGTCAGCATAATGGGTCTAAAGACCACAGGAGAATTTCCTGATCCAGGAAGTTTGGGGTGGGATGGAGGGAGCGGTGTGTATGTGTGTGCACATGTGTTTATGTGTATTAGGGAGTTAGGGATGGAAAGGGTCTACTGTTACTGAGAATCCACAGTCTTTTTGGGAATAGGCTTCTTGCATCTGTTATGTAATGAGGTATTGAGTCAACAGGCCCCTCCAGGGAGCACCAGGACCGGTACTTTGGTTTCCAGATATTTGGGGTGGGGGTGAGTTGGAGGATCCCTCTTGCCTTTGAAGTTGAGCCTCTCTGGGTAGTTTATCTCACTGTAAAGACATTGCTCTTTTATATCCAATTATGGTCCCACAGAAGGATATTCTTTACTGGATCACAATTCTCTTCAAGTCACCAAAGGATACTGAACACTCACTCTATGTCAGGCCTTCTGTATCAGAAACTAAGGAAAAGAGTGAATAAGATGGTGGTTCTGAGTTCAAGAAGCTTACGAAACAGCAAAAGCTTCCTGTGAGCTAGCTGTATACCAGGCTCTGTCCTAAGTCCTCACAACAGCCCTATGCAGTAGTTGCATTAATATTATTGTTACTTTAGAGATGAAAAATTGAGTCATGGATTAAGTGACATAAATTAATACAGCTAGTCAATTGTAGAGCCAAGCAGTCTGACTCTAGGGTTGATGAATAAACTGTTATGGTTGCTCAGCAGTTTGAAGACCAGCCTGGGCAAAATGGTGAAATACTGTCTTTACTAAAAATACAAAAATTTAAATAAACAGCTGGGTGTGGTGGTGCAGGCCTGTGGTCCCAGCTACTTGGGAGGCTGACATGAGAAGATCACCTGAGCCTGGGGAGGTTGAGGCTGTGGTGAGCCATGATGGCACCACTGAACTCCAGCCTGGGCAACAGAGTGAGACCCTGTCTTAAAAACAAACAAACAAAAACACTATTATTGTTTGCTGCATTAGTCTATCAAGAAGAGAACATACAGAAAAATATAATGTGTTAAGTGCTATGGAGGGGTAAGTACACAGACTGTGAGAGGAAAGAGAATAATGTATGGGAAGAGGAGAGCGACCAGATGCTGCTTCCCAGAGGAAGTGACATCTGAGCTGAGCTCCAACATTGATTGCTCATTAGCCAGGCAAAATGGGGATGTGGGTTTCAGACAGAGATAAAAGAAAGTGCAAAAGTCTCACAGTGAGAGAGAGCATGGTTTATTGATATTTAAGGAATGGAAGGAATTCAGTGAGGTTGAATCATAAATTTCACAGCAGGAAATATTCAGACATGAGATTGCAGAGGTTTGTTTATCCATTTAACATTTGTTTAGCACCCACAATATGTCAGGCAATGTGTTAGACTCAAGTAAGACATCAGTTGAAAAAAATACGGTGTTTGCCCTCATGAAACTTACAGTCTATAAAATGAAATGACATCTCACCTGGCAGGAAAAAAAATTAATTAAACTTGGAAAGAAGGTAAAAAGGTGAATAGCATGTTCTTTCAATGTCATACTGGGACTTTGTTTAATGGATTAACTCAACAATAATTTAAGTATCTAGAATAATGTACCAGCTTTTGATTTTGATATTCACTTATTAACTATGAAATCATACTCTGACGTCAAATGCTTTATTATTGTTCTCATACTGCTGTAAAGGTAGTACCCAAGCATGGATAATTTACAAAGGAAAGAAGTTTAATTGACTCACAGTTCCACATAGCTGGGGAGGCCTCAAAACTTACAATCATGGTGGAAGGGGAAGCAGGTGAAAGAGATCATGTGAAAGCACAGGAAACACTACCATTTATAAAACCATCAGATCTCATGAGAATTCACTCGCCATCATGAGAACAGGGAAACTGCCCCCATTATCCAATCACTTCCTATTAGGTCTCTCTCTCAGCACCTATGGGTTACAATTCAAGATGAGATTTGGGTGGGGACACAAAACTTAACCATATCAAATGCATAATGTAGGTATCTGTGTGGTAGAAAAGATAAGTTTCAAGGTCACAGTTTTATTGTCCTGTAGGATGTTAACAAATTAAATCTCCATCCGAGTATGTTAGTTTTCTATTGTTGCTATAGCAAATTCCCACGAATGTCATGGCTTAAAACAACTCAGATTTATTATTCTATACTTCTGAATGTCAGAAGTTTGGTACAAGTCTTACCAGACTAAAATCAAGGTCTCTGCATGCTTTGCTCCTTTTTGGAGTCTCTCAGGAAAGAATCTGTTTCCTGCTCACTTGAATTATTGGAAGAATTCAGTTGCTTACAGGTATATAACTGAGGTCCCCATCCATATTCTTGCTAAGTGTAAGTTGAGGCGTATTCCCATCTTGTGGAAGTCATCATGTTTCTTGGCTCATGATCCCCTTCCTCTAACTTCAAAGCCAGCAACAGCAGGTCCTTCTCATATAGCATCCTTCTGACCTACTCTCTGCCTTCCTCTTCTATTTTTATTTTGTGATTAAACTGAGAGCACTCAAATAATCCAGGATTATCTCCCTATATAAATATCCTTAGACTAAATTAATTTTTAAAATCTTTTTTGCCATGTAAGATATTATATTCACAGGTTCTGGGGATCACAGTGTTGGGGGATCATTTTTCAGCCTACCACAATATGGTAAACACAGTCCATGTTCCTCAAAATTCTCTTTTATTTACTTACTTTTTGTGTAAAATGTAAGTTTTATTTTTCATCCTTACTATATTTTAAAGAGACTATTTTTCTTAGTTTCATAGTAAGTCTTTTTAAAAAATCTATTTTTATGT
Source organism: Rhinopithecus roxellana (assembly GCF_007565055.1). Classification (NCBI taxonomy): domain Eukaryota; kingdom Metazoa; phylum Chordata; class Mammalia; order Primates; family Cercopithecidae; genus Rhinopithecus; species Rhinopithecus roxellana. The sequence continues at coordinate 153,347,163 of NC_044551.1, read as the reverse complement.
TTTCTTTTTGTGGGTACATAGTAGATATATATATGTATGCGATACATGAAATGTTTTTATATAAGCATGCAATGTGAAATAAGCACATCATGGAGAATGGGGTATCCATCCACTCATTTATTCATTGAGTTGCAAACAACCTAATTACTCTCTTTAAGTTATTTAAAAATGTGCAGTTATTATTAATAATAGTCGCTATTTGTGCTATCAAATAGTAGGTCATTTTTATTTTTTTCTATTTCTTTTTTTTGTATCCATTAACGATCCTCACCTTACCCACCCCCTCCTACTACCCTTTCCAGCCGCTGGTAAACATCCTCCTACTCTCTATGTCTATGAGTTCAATTGTTTTGATTTTTAGATCCCACAAACAAGTGAGAACATGCAATATGTGTCTTTCTGTGCCTGGCTTATTTCACTTAACATATTGATCTCCAGTTCCATCTATGTTGTTTATGTTGTTGCAAATTACCGAATCTCATTATTTTTTATGGGTGAATAGTACTTCATTGTGTATGTGTACCACATTTTCTGTATCCATTCATCTGTTGATGGACACTCAGGTTGCTTCCAAATCTTTGCTATTGAAAACAGTGCTACAGCAAACATAGGAATCCACATATCTCGTCAATATACTGATTTCTTTTCTTTTGGGTATATATCCAGCAGTGGAGTTGCTGGATTATATGGTAGCTCAATTTTTGGTTTGTTGAGTCATCTCCAAATTGTTCTGCATACTGGTTGTACTAATTTACATTCCTACCAACAGTATACAAGGGTTCCCTTTTCCCCATATCCTTTCCGGCATTTGTTATTGCCTGTCTCTTGGATATAAGCCATTTTAACTGGGGTGAGATGATATCTCATCATAGTTTTGATTCGCATTTCTCTGATGATTAATAATGTCGAGTCCCTTTTTATATGCCTGTTTGCCATTTGTATATCTTCTTTTGAGAAATGTCAATTGAAATCTTTTGCCTGTCTTTTGATCAGATTATTTGATTTTTTTTTCCTGTAGCTTCTTATATATTCTGGTTATTAATTTCTTGCCAGATGAGTAGTTTGCAAATATTTTCTCACATTTTGTGGGTTGCCTCTTCTCTTTGTTGATTACAACCTTTTCTGGGCAGAAGCTTTTTGAGTTGATGTGATCCTATTTGTCTATTTTTGCTTTGGTTGTCTGTACTTGTAGGGTAATACTCAAGAAATGTTTGCCCATACCAATGTCCTGGAGATTTTCCCCAATGTTTTATTATAGTGTCTTCATAATTTGAGTCTTAGATTTAAGTCTTTAATCCATTTTGCCTCTATTTGTTTATATGTTGAGAGATAGGGCTCTAGTTTCATTCTTTTGTGTGTCTCTAGTCTGATTAGCTAAGACTTCTAGCACCATGTTGAGTAACAGTGGTGACAGCAGGCACCCTTGTTGTGTTCCTGATCTTAGAGGAAAACCTTTCAGTTTTTCCCCATTCAGTATATTAGCTGTGGGTCTGTTGTTTTTATTATGTTGAAGTATGTTCCTTCTATCCCCAGATTTTCAGAGTTTTTATCATGAAGGGATGTTGAATTTTATCAAATGCTTTTTCAGTGTCAGTGAAATGATCATATGATTTTTCTCCTTCATTCTGTTTATATGATATATCACACTGATTGATTTGTGTATGTGGAACCATTCTTGCATCTCAGGGATAAATCCTACTTGTCATGATGAATGATCTTTCTAATGTGCTGTTGAATTCAGCTTGCTAGTATTTCATTGAGGATTTTTGCATCAATATTCATCAGCGATACTGGTCTGTAGTTTTCTTTTTTGATGTATCTTTGACTGGTTTTGATATCAGGGTAATACTGGCCTCGTAGAATGAGTTTGGCGGTATTCCATCCTCATCTATTTTTTGGAATAGTTTGAGTAGGATTGATATTAGTTCTTCCTTAAATGTTTAGTAGAATTAGAAGAACTAATTGGTATTGGTTCTTCTTTAAATGTTTAGTAGAATTCAGTTTAGTAGAATTCAGTAAAAGCCATCAGGTCCCAGGTTTCTCTTTATTGGGAGATTTTTATTATTGTTATTATTGTGACTTCAAGCTTGTTACTTGTTATCAGTCTGTTCAGGTTTTGAATTTCTTCCTGTTTCAATCTTGGTAGGTTTTATGATCTAGGAATTTGTCCACTTTTTGCAAATTTTCCAATTTATTGGCATATGGTTGCTCATAGTAGTCACTAGTGATCCTTTGAATTTCTGCAGTATCAGTTGTAATATGTCCTTTTTTATTTCTGATTTTATTTATTTGCATATTTTCTCTTTTTCTTTTAGTCTGGCTAAAGATTTGTCAATTTTGTTAAACTCTGAAAAACTTTTTTGTTTCATTGATGTTTCGTATTGTTTTTCCACTTCTGTTTCACTTATTTCTGCTCTGATCTTTATTATTTTTTTCTTCTACTAATTTTTGGTTTTGTTTTCTCTTGCTTTTCTAGTTCTTTAAGTTGCATTAGATTGTTTATTTGATCAAAATGCTCTTTTAAATAGCTTTATCATCTTATTTCCTTACTGATGAATCAGTACATTTTGGATACATGTTGTTTCTATATTTGCATGTTTTTAAATTTTGGGGAATTGAAATAATTGTTGGTTTTTGAAGCTTTGCTGAGATTGTCAAGTGGACTAACCTGCCAGTTTTCATCAAATTCTGAGGCATGGGAAGTACATCTAGGCTGCTGCCGCTCCAATCAGTGATTTTGGCTCCTACAATGGATCTCAAATGGTAATAAACCTTCGTCTTTCCTCTCTCTCTCAAACTTTCACTTGCTCCCTCTTCTAATCATGTTTCTCTTTTTTATTTTGGCCCTTGGACAGATTTAGCCCTGGTTCTGATTTAAGCATGGCTAAGAGTCATTTGCCACTGGTGACTGCAGTGATTGAACTCTGGCTGCATAGTGTGATCATTTGGTGATCTTTACTGGAATGATGGGATATACTCTCTCGGGTGAGAAATGAGAGATAATTCTGTCAGTCTTTTCAGTTTGTTTGTTTGACCACTTGTGAGCTCAAGTAACTAAGAAAATATGTTGTGCTTCCTGGAACAAAGCACATCGCTTTGAGATCTGGATAAGTGAATGTTTGTATTTCTATCTGTTCTTGACCCGTGACTTAGTTTACAGAACTGAAACTGCAAGCTCTCTGTAGGTTTGTGTGAAATTAAGAAAAGCTTTACTTCTCATTGTGAGTGTGAAACATTTTCCTTCTCCTGAAGGATATTAATAAATTAGATTACAATGTCTCTTAAATTAAATGTTTCATAAGATATTAAGGAATTACATAGATATAATATTCTCAGGATTGCCCATATTAGTTTATTCTCACATTGCTATAAAAAGTTACCTGAGACTGGAAAGTTTATAAAGAAAAGAGGTTTAATTGGTTCACAGTTCCACAGGCCGTACAGGAGGCATGACTCGGGAGCCTTCAGAAAACTTACAATCATGGCAGAAGGCAAAGGGGAACCAAACACATCTTCATATAGTGACAGGGGAGAGGAAGTGAAAGGGGAAGCACTACACACTTTCAGACAACAACTAGATTTTGTGACAACTCACTCACTATCAGGAGAATAGCAAGGGAGAAATACACCCCCATGATCCAATCAACTCACACCAGGTTCCTCCCCTAACATTGGGAATTAAAATTTGACATGAGATTTGGGTGGGGACACAGAGTCAAACCATATCATTATGCCCCTGAACCCCCTGAAACCCCCCACCAAGATCTCATGTTCTTCTCACATTTCAAAACATAATCATACCTTCCCAACAGACCTCCAAAGTCTGAACTCATTCCGGCATTAACTCAAAAGTTCAAGTCCAAAGTCTCATCTGAGACAAGGCAAGTTGTTTCCCCCTGTGAGCCTGTAAAATCAAAAACAAGTTAGTTTTTCTATGATATAATGGGGGTATAGGCATTGTGTAAATTCTCTCATTCCAAAAGGGAGAAATTGTCCTGAACAAAGGGACCCACGCAATTCCCAAACCCAGCAGGGAAGTTATTAAATCTTAAAGCTCCCAAATAATCTCCTTTGACTCCATGTCTCACGTCCAGGCCACACTGATGCAAGGGGTAGGCTCCCAAGACCTTGGGCAGCTCTGCCTCCATGGCTTTGCAGGGTATAGCCCTCATGGCTGCTTTCACAGGCTGGCATTGAGTGCCTTTGGCTTTTCCACATGCACAGTGCAAGCTGTCAAAGGACCTACCATTCTGGGAGGTGGAGGATAGTGGCCCTCTTCTCACAGCTCCGCTAGGCAGTGCCCCATTGGGGACTCTGTGTGGCAGTTTCAGCCCCACATTTCCCCTCCACACTACCCTAGTGGAGGGTCTCCATGAGGGCTCCATCCATTCAGCAGACTTCTGTCTGAACATTCAGGCATTTCCAAACATCCTCTGAAATCTAGGCAGAGGCCCCCCAAACCTCAACTCTTGCTTTCTGTACATGCACAATCCCAACACCACTTGGAAGTCAGCAAGGGTTGGGCCTTGCATCCTCTGAAGCAATGACCCCAGCTGTACTTTGATCCATTTAGTCAGGGCTTGAGCTGGGGCAATTGGGATGCAGGGTACCATGTCCCAAGGATGCACAGAGCAGCAGGTCCCTGAGCCTGACCCACAAAACCATTTTTCCCTTTTAGGCCTGCAGGCCTGTGATTGGTGGGGCTCCTGCTAAGGTCTCTGAAATGCCCTGAAGGCATTCTCTCCACTCTCTTGGCTATTAACATTCAGCTCTTCTTTACTTATTTATGCAAATTTCTGTAGCCTTAATTTTTTTTCCCCCAGAAAATGAGTTTTTATTTTCTGTTGCATGGTCTGACTCCATGTTTTCCGAACTTTCATGCTCTACTTCTTTTTAAATATAAGATCTAGTTTTAGGTCATTTCTTTGTTTACAGAAATGAGCATAGGCTTTTAGATGCAGCCAGGCCATATCTTGAACACTTTTCTGCTTAGAAATTTCTTCCACCAGATACCCTAATCATGTGTCTTAAGTTCAAAGTTCCACAGATCTCTAAAGCAGGGGCACGATGCTGCCAGTCTCTTTGCTGAAGTGTAGCAAGAGGGATCTTTTATTCCAGTTCCCAACAAGTTCCTCATCTCCATGTGAGACCACTTCAGCTTGGACACTGCTGTCCATATCACTATCAGCATTTTGGTCACAACCATTCAACAAGTTTCTAGGAAGTTCCAAACTTTCCCTCATCTTCCTGTCTTCTTCTGAGCCCTCCAAACTGTTTCAACTTCTCCCCATTACACAGTTCCAAAGTTGCTTGTACATTTTCATGTACCTTTATAACAATGTCCCACTTCTCTGGTACCAATTTTCTGTATTAGTTCGTTCTCACATTTCTATAAAGAACTACCCAGTACTGGATAGTTTTTAAAGACAAGAGGTTTAATTGACTCATGGTTCCATAGGCTGTACCAAAGGCATGGCTGGGGAGGCCTCAGGAAACTTGCAATCATGTTGGAAGTAAAGGTAAAGCAAGCAAATCTTCACATGGTGACAGGAGAGAGAGGGCAAAAGGGGAAGAGCTACACAATTTTAAACAACCAGACCTTGTGAGAATTCACTAACTATCATGAGAACAGCAGGGGGAAATCCACCCCCATAATTCAATCATCTCCCACTAAGTTCTACCCCAACATAGGGAATTACAATTAAACATAAGATTTGGGTGGGGATACAGAGCCAAACCATGTTATTCCCCAAAATAAAGAAGCTAAACTAATATTTTAAATGGGCTAACCTACAAAAATTCTTTCTTACAGAAAATGCTAACTAGGAGACATTTTCATAAGAATCAAAATTCAAGTAATCAAGATTACCTAAAATAAGATTTCTCTCTGTTAAAATGATAGATTTGTCTTAGAGTATTTATTCTGCTCTTATGAGGGAGAGAAAAATGTTATTTTTTACACCCTGTGTTATCTCTCTGGAGAGCAAGGATTCAAAGTCTCACTAGAATTATTTTCTGTTCTTTGTGTCATTTTATCATGCCTTTGATTCTAAAGAGCCAAGATTCCATATACTTGTGTCATCTTTTTCAATGTTTATTTAAAATATTGTATGGTCTCTTTGATTAATAGGTAACCAAGCTATTGTTTCTATTTTAATCAAGTGCCTTAATCTCCTCTCATAACTCTTGATTTTGTCATTCCAAATGGGTATATACCCAAAGGATTATAAATTATTCTACTACAAAGACACATGCACACGTATGTTTATTGCAGCACTATTCACAATAGCAAAGACTTGGAATCAACCCAAATGTCCATCTATGACAGACTGGATTAAGAAAATGTGGAGGCTGGGCGCGGTGGCTCAAGCCTGTAATCCCAGCACTTTGGGAGGCCGAGGCGGGCGGATCACAAGGTCAGGAGATCGAGACCATCCTGGCTAACATGGTGAAACCCTGTCTCTACTGAAAAATACAAAAAACTAGCCAGGCGAGGTGGCGGGCACCTGTAGTCCCAGCTACTCGGGAGGCTGAGGCAGGAGAATGGCGTGAACCCGGGAGGCGGAGCTTGCAGTGAGCTGAGATCCGGCCACTGCACTCCAGCTTGGGCGACAGAGCGAGACTCCATCTCAAAAAAAAAAAAAAAAAAAAGAAAATGTGGCACATATACACCATGGAATACTATGCAGCCATAAAAAAGGATGAGTTTGCGTCCTTTGTAGGGACATGGATGCAGCTGGAAACCATCATTCTTAGCAAACTATCACAAGAAGAGAAAACCAAACACTGCATGTTCTCACTCATAGGTGGGAACTGAACAATGAGATCACTTGGACTCGGGAAGGGGAACATCACACACCGGGGCCTATCATGGGGAGGGGGGAGTGGGGAGGGATTGCATTGGGGAGTTATACATGATATAAATGATGAATTGATGGGTGCTGACGAGTTGATGGGTGCAGCACACCAACATGGCACAAATATACATATGTAACAAACCTGCACGTTATGCACATGTACCCTAGAACTTAAAGTATAATAAAAATTAAAAAATAAAAAAAATAAAAATAATCAACATGTCTTTTCATACCTAATATTCTTTTCTTTTTAACTTTTAGTTTAAGTTTGTTGGTACATGTGAAGGTTTATTATATAGGTAAATGCATGTCATGGGGGTTTCTTATACAGTTTATTTCATCACCCAGGTATTAAGTACAGTACCAAATAGTTATCTTCTCTGCTCCTCTCCCTCCTCCCACCCTCCACTCTCAAGTAGACCTCAGTGTCTGTTGTTTTCTTCTTTGTGTTCATAAATTGTCATCATTTAGCCCCTAATTATAAGTGAGAACATGAGGTATTCGGTTTTCTGTTCCTGCTTTAGTTTGCTAAGGATAATAGCCTCCAGCTCCATCCACGTTCCCACATAAGACATGATTTTCACTTGCGTCTGTGTGAAGAGACCACCAAACAGGCTTTGTGTGAGCAACAAGGCTGTTTATGTCACCCGGGTGCAGGCGGGCTGAGTCCCAAAAGACAGTCAGTGAAGGGAGATGGGGTGGGGCTATTTTTATAAGATTTGGGTAGGAAGTGGAAAATTACAGTCAAAGGAGGTAGTTCTCTAGTGGGCAGGGGCAGGGGTCACAAGGTGATCAGTGGGGGAGCTTCTGAGCCAGGAGAAGGAATTTCACAAGGAAATGTCATCAGTTAGGGCAGGAACAGCCCATTTTCACTTCTTTTGTGATTCTTCAGTTACTTCAGGTCATCTGGACCTGCAGGTCACAGGGGATATGATGGCTTAGTTTGGGCTCAGAGGCCTGACATTCCTGTCTTCTAATAAGAAAAATAAAACGAAATAGTGGTAAAGTGTTGTGGCAGCAAAAATCTTGGGGGGTGGTATGGAGAGATAATGGGCGATGTTTCTCAGGGCTGCTATGAGCAGGATTGGGGGCGACGTGGGAACCTAGAATGGGAGAGATTAAGCTGAAGGAAGATTTTGTGGTAAGGGGCGATATTGTGGGGTTGTTAAAAGGAGCATTTGTCATATAGAATGATTGGTGATGGCCTGGATACGGTTTTGGATGAATTGAGAAACTAAACGGAAGATACAAGATCTGAATAAAAGAAGGAGAAAAATAGGTATTAAAGGACTAAGAATTGGGAGGACCCAGGACATTAAGTTAGAGAGTGCCCAAGGGGGTTCAGCGTAATTACTTGCTTGGTTGGCAAGTTTTTGGGCTCTGTCCTTTAGTTTTTTATGTTGTCATACACCAGACCCGATTGATTTAGGTAAAAACAACACTCTTCATTTAAAAACATAGAGTCCTCCTTTTTCAGCAGTGAGTAAGTCAAGGTCTTGGCAGTTTTGGAGCACAACTGCAGCTAAAGAGTCAACTTGGGCTTGGATGACTGATAAAGTTTGTGATACATCTGTGATGCTAGCAGAGAAGTCATTAGAGAGGATATGGAAGGTCGTAACAGAGGTTGACATGTCTGCTATTCCAGTACCAACAGCAATAGTGGAGGCAGAAAGTCCTAAACTGACAAGCAAGGGAATTAGTGGAATAACTCTTTTTTGTCATGTTGGTGTCATGAGGGGAACAGGGAGCTCTTTGGTTCCATTTGCAAATTGAATTTTGGGAGTAAGGAAAACTAGTGTGCATGTGCCTGTCCAATTAGCAGGTAGACACATGTAGGTAGAGGACCCACAGAGGAAGAAGAGACCTTGTGAGAGGCAAAACTGGAGATGCAAAGTAAAAAGATGAGAAGGGGTGCTGAAAGGGGTGTCTTTTTCCCAGACTCCTAGGGATCCAGCTATGGCAGCAGCCATCAGAGGTTGTAATGGGGACTGATGGGGTAACTGCTTAGAGGGGAATGTTTGATTTTCATAGTGTATGAGAAAATGTTGAGTGTCTATGAGCAACCTTTCACTGTTATTTTCAGGGCTGGGTATAAGTAAACAAGAAGAGGGTCTGGGGGAAGAGTCTGACAAGCAAGGGTAAGGCAGCCAAGGATGGAGTGAAATACAGGGTAAGTGTCTTCCTAAGCAATAATTACTGCTAATGTTTTTAAGTTTGCCAGTATTGATAGAGGGTTTGTCTGTAATATGGAGCTGGAAGCCTCCAATTGTTTCAGTGATGTGTGTAGTTGGGCTTTGGAGATGAAGAGTGAAGGAACATCGATAAGGTGAAAGGTTACCTAGGGGAATTCCAGTGGGTCTTTGCTGAGATGTACATAAAAGAGTGGCCACAGGAATAGTAGTCTGAATTGTGAGGGGTCCAAATATCAGGGGAGTAGAGTTGATATAAGGAGAAAGGTTTTTTAAGTAAGTGAGGGGGAGGGAGGCAACTCGCTGGTGTGAAATGTCTGGGGAGGTCTTGCTGGACCTGTCTAGAAAGTAAATGAGTTCTTCAGGAGGGTAAAGGTGAGGGCTGTTAAAGGAAGTTCAGAGGTGTAGGGAGACAGGAGATGTTGCCCAGTCTGTACGTAAGGCGGGAACAGCTGTGTAGGAGCTGGAAGAAAGGGAAATGCAAAGCCAGCAATTGTTTGCTAAGGAGGGATTAGAAACGGCTAGGGGAGAGTAAGTAAGATTGATAGTGTGTGGGAGATAGCTGGGAAGAGGTAGAGGGTGGCATAAGAATGGGAATGAGAATAAGAGTGAGTATAAAAGTAAAGAATAGAACTTCATCAGGGTGAAAGTATTGGAGGGTTCCCTGCCAGCAAAGATCATCTATCCACTCTAAGAGTGAGTTAAGAGTGGTGGTTTGGGGATAGCACCAAGAGATATCAGCTGTGATGGCTTGGAGAAACAGCGTAAACCAGCAGTATAAACAAGAAGGGTATTTATGAGTAGTTCAAAATGGTGAATAGGAGTATGACTAGACAGAAGATAGTAGGGATGACTAGTTTTTGGGGTTCAGTCCAAGTAGTGGGGGTGACTTCGTAAAGCCCTGTTGCAAAAAGTAGGGTAAGGATGAACAGACCTAATAGAATGAAGGGATGTATTAGGCTCATAAGGGTTATTACTGTTCTTCAGAAATGCAAGTGAGTTTAAGGGAAGTAGGGGAGAGTACTTTCAACTTCCAGGAGAAAGAGGAGGGATTAGGATGGCTGTCTGACAGACACAGCTTTATCCTGGAACGGTGAACCCAATGGGGAGGATCCTGCAGGTGGACAGCATTTGGGGTACTATAGATGACTAAGTAGGGTCCGGTCCATTGAGGTTATAGAGTTTGAGGGGTCAGATTCTTAACAAGAACTGATCGTTCAGCTGGGATGTCTTCATATGACTGGGAATCTACAGTAGGCAAGAGAAGATTAGCAGCCTGATGAATTTCCTGTCTAGCCTGCTGGAGGACTGGAAGATAAGTTGCCTAGAGGGCTGGTGTCTGGGATGAGGTTGGGGCTGAGCAAGAAAGTGTATCCATATAAAAGTTCAAATGGACTGTACTCTGTAGCATCTCGAGGACAGGCTCTAATTCTGAGAAGGGCAAGAGGTAAAAGTACTGTCCAGTCCTTTTTAAGTTAGAAGCTGAGCTTGGTGTGGTGTGTCTTTAAAAGACCATTAGTCCATTCTGCCTTTTCTGAAGATTGAGGACAGTAAGGGATATGAAGGTTCCATTGAATACCAAGAGCCTGAGAAACTGCTTGGGTGATTTTACTAGTAAAGCCCAGTCCATTATCAGACTGTATAGAGGTGGAAAGGCCAAACCAAGGAATTATGTCTGACAGAAGGGAAGAAATGACCTCAGCGGCTTTCTCAGACCCCGTGGGAAAGGCCTCTACCCATCCAGTGAAAGTGTCTACCCAGACCAAGAGATATTTTAGTTTCCTGACTCAGGGCATGCGAGTAAAGTCAATTTGCCAGTCCTGGGCAGGAGCAAATCCCCGAGCTTGATGTGTAGGAGAGGGAGGGGGCCTGAACAATCCCTGAGGGGTGGTAGAATAGCAGATGAAACACTGAGAAGTGATTTCCTTGAGGATAGATTTCCATGATGGAAAGGAAATGAGAGGTTCTAAGAGATGGGCTAGTGGCTTATAACCCACATGAAAGAGGTTATGAAATGAAGACAGAATAGAATGGGCCTGTGAGGCTGGAAGGAGCTATTTTCCTTGGTCTAAGAATCATTTGCCTTGTGTGGGAAGAGATTGATAGGTGGAAGTTTCAGCAGGGGAGTAGGTGGGAGTGACCAATGAGAAGGAGAAAAATTGTCCATGAGGGACAGAAGTTGGAATGCTAGCTGCTTCTTTAACCACCTTATCAGCATAAGCATTGCCTAGAGCACTGGGATCTGATGCCTTTTGAGGCCCCTTGCAGTGAATGACTCCAGCTTCCTTTGGAAGTAAAGCAGCCTTGAGAAGAGTATTTATTAAAGAGGTATTAATGATAGAGGACCCTTGTGTGGTGAGGAAACCTCTTTCTGCCCACTGAAGTCTGGGCCAGGAACAATGGTAATTGTTGGAGACTCAACAAAGAGTGAGTATAGCTGAAGAAGCCAGGAGAGCAGAAAGTATATGCATCAGGTGGGAGGAAGAAAATAGATTTTGGAAATTATGAGAGCTGTAGAGAGTGAGTTGAGCATAGTTTCTGATTTTGAGGGCCTCTAAAATTATTAGGGTAGCAGCAGCCACTGCATGGAGACAAGATGGCCAGCCTAAAACAGTAAGGTGAAGTTTTTTGGACAAAAAGGCTACAGGGTGTGGTCCCAGTCCTTGTGTAAGAATTCCGACTGCACAGCCCTGCCCTTCAGCTGTGAGTAATGAAAAGGGTTGGGATGAGTCAGGGAGAGCTAGTGTGGGGGCAGTCTCTAAAGCTGTCTTCAAGGAATGGAAAGAGGAGTGGGGAAAGGATTTAGGATCTGTGGGGTCAGCTAGGTTTCCTTTGGTGAGTTTATATAATGATTTTGTCAGGATGGCAAAACCAGGTATCCAAAGGTGAAAGTATCCAACCATGCCTAGGAAGAAAAGGAGTTGTTGTTTTGTAGAAGGTGTTGGGGTTTCAGAGGTCAGTCGGATATGATCGGCAGGGACAGCACGTGTGTTTTTATGAAGAATTATGCTGAGGTAGGTAACAGATGGAGAAGAAATTTGAGCTTTGGAGGTGGATACCCAATATCCTTTGGAGAATAAATGTTGAAGGAGCAGGAGGGTGTCTTGTTGAGAAGATTCAAAGGAGGGGCTACAAAGAAGAAGGTCATCAATATATTGAATAAGATGAGAAGCGGAGGGGTGGAAAGAAAGTAAGTCATGGGAAAGAGCTTGGCTGAAGTAATGAGGGCTGTCCCTGAAGCCTTGCAGCAATACAGCCCAGGTAAGCTGCTGGGACTGATGGGTGTCAGAGTCAGTCCAGGTAAAAGCAAAGGGAGGCTGGGACGAGAGGTGCCAGGGAATAGTGAAAAGAGCATCTTTAAGATCAAGAACAGAACAGTGAGTTGTGGAGGAAGGTATTGAGGACAAAAGAGTGTATGGGTTGGGCACTATAGGGTGGATAGGCAAAACAATTTGGTTGACAAGGCACAGATCCTGAACTAACCTGTAAGGCTTGTCTGGTTTTTGGACAGGTAAAATTGGGGAATTGTAAGGAAAATTTATCGGCTTTAAAAGGCCATGCTGTAACAGGTGAGTGATAACAGGCTTTAATCCTTTTAAAGTGCGCTGTGGGATGGGATATTGGCATTGGGTGGGGTAAAGGTGATTAGGTTTTAATGGGATGGTAATGGGCATGTGATCGGTTGCCAGAGAGGGAGTGGAGGTATCCCATATTTGTGGGTTAATGTGGGGGGATATGAGAGGAAGACACAAAGGAGGCTTTGGGTTGGGAAGAAGGGCAGCAACGAGGTGTGGCTATAGCCCAGGAATAGTCAGGGAAGCAGATAATTTGATTAAAATGTCTCGGCCTTATAAGGGAACTGGGCAGGTGGGGATAACTAAAAAAGAGTGCATAGAAGAATGCTGTCCAAGTTGGCACCAGAGTGGGGGAGTTTTAAGGGGTTTTGAAGCTTGGCCATCAATACCCATAACAGTGATGGGGGCAAGGGAAACGGGCCCTTGAAAAGAAGGTAATGTGGAGTGGGTAGCCCCTGTATCGATTAATCAGGGAATGGACTTACCCTCCACTGTGAGAGTTACCTGAAGCTCGGCGTCCACGATGGTCCAGGGGGCGTCCGAGGCAATAGGACAGCGTCAGTCTTCAGCCACTAAGCTGAGCTGATCTGCGAAGGAGTCAGTCAGAGAGCCTTGGGCTAAAGCTTTAAGGGCTCTAGGAGTGGCTGCCAGGTGAGTTGGGCAGTCTGATTTCCAATGGGTCCATGCACAGATGGGACACGGCTTGGGAGGAATCTCAGGCTGCAGGCATTCCATGGCCCAGTGGCCAGATTTCTGGCACTTGAAGCAAGATCCTGATGGAGGAAGTCTTGTAGGAATGCTTGACTGCTGCAGCTTAGGCTTGTATAACTTAGGCATTTTGAAGTTCTTGTGTGCTGGATGTGTGGCTAGGTTTTGTCTCACAGCAGAGGCAAATAATTGTAACTCAGAAATGCGTTGCTGTCTGGCTGCCTCCTCTCTATTATTGTACACCTTGAAGGAGAGGTTGATTAATTCCTGTTGTGGGGTCTGAGGGCCAGATTCTAATTGTTGAGGTTTTTTCCTAATGTCAGGAGCTGACTGGGTGATAAAATGCATATTTAGGATGAGACGGCCTTCTGATACTTCGCATCTCAGGGTTGCTGTCAAATGAGCCATGAACTGGGCTGGGTTTTCGTCTTTACCTTGGGTAGTTTCTTTAAGTTTGTCACAATTAACAGCTTTGTAAGCTGCCTTTTTAAGCCCTTCAACTAGGCAGGAAATCATGTAATCTCACCTAGCTATACCTGGGGAATCTGCCTGATAGTTCCATTGGGCATCCTCTCGTGGAACTGCTCTAATGCCTTCCTGGAGGTCTGGCTTATGAAGCCGGCAGTTGTCAGCATGATATTGGGCTAGAGAAAAAACTCTTTCCTGTTCATCTGGGGAGAGGGTAGAAGTTAGGATGACATTTAAGTCACTCCAGGTTAAACTGTAGGACAGACTTAGATGTCTGAATTCCTGTATATATTTAGTGGGGTCTGAGGAGAAAGAGCCTAAATGTTGACTGATCTGAGACAGGTCTGATAGAGAAAAAGGCACATGTACCCTGACTATGCCTTCAGCTCCAGCCACCTCTCTAAGAGGAAATTGTTGGGCAGGTGGAGAAGAGCTAGTCACGGAACCAAACTGTAAGCCGGACCGGGTGTGAGGAGGGGAGGTGATAGAAGGATTATAGGGTGGAGGAGCAGAGGCTTAGGAAGAATTGGGACCTGGCTTGGCCTGATGATGAGAAGCATGGGGAGGAGGGGAGAGGTCAGATAGGTCTGTAGAAAAGAAAGATTGGAAAGACTCAGTGACGCTTGGGGTTGGGACTGAGGGGACAGGTGGGAGGGAAGGAAGGAGGATTCGGGAGGAATCACATTGGGGACAGAGACTAGGGAGGGAAGGAAGTGTGAAAAATGCCTGGATGTAAGGCACCTCAGACCATTTGCCCATTTTTCAACAAAAATTATCTAGGTCTTGTAGGATGGAGAAATCGAAAGTGCTGTTTTCTGGCCATTTAGAGCCATTGTCGAGTGTGTATTGGGGCCAAGCGGTGTTGCAGAAGAAAATAAGGCATTTAGGTTTTAGGTCAGGTGTGAGTTGAAGAAGTTTTAAGTTTTTGAGAACACAGGCTAAGGGAGAAGAGGGAGGAATGGAGGGTGGAAGGTTGCCCATAGTGAAGGAGGCAAGCCCAGAGAAAAGAGAGAGTAGAGACACGGAGAAAAGAGGTGTGGGGTGCTTGCCCCCAAGAAAAGCAGAAAAGGGGTGGAGACATGGAGAGAAGGGATCGGGGGTGCTTGCCCCCCAGAAAAGTAAAAAAGGAGTAGAGACATGGAGAGAAGGGGTCAGGACGCTCTTGCCCCCCAGAAAAGCGGTACTTGCCACTAAGGGTGAAGGACCAAGGCAGGCATCCCCGCGTGGTCAGACACCTCTGAAATGTGGGTGAATAATCAAGCAGTCATCCCCACGTGATTAAACATCAAGGGAAGACTGTCTTCCTGAGTCCGTGACCGGCGCCAGAGTTTTAGGTTCACAGATAAAATGCGTCTCCTGTCTCTACCAGAAAAGGAAAGGAACTGAAATTAAGAGAACGGAGAGATTGAAAGATGGCACCAAGATTGAAAGGAGAAAGAAGTTGAGAGATAGTGAGAGAGGTTGGAGAAGAAAGTAAAAAGAGGCCGCTTACCTGATTTAAAATTGGTGAGATGTTCCTTGGGCTGGTTGGTCTGAGGACCCGAGATGGTAGGTGGATCTTTCTCACAGAGCAAAGAGCAGGAAGACAGGAGATTGATCTCCCAAGGGACGTCCCCGATCCAAGTCACAGCACCAAATTTCACTCGTGTCTGTGTGAAGACACCATGAAACAGGCTTTGTGTGAGCAACAAGCCTGTCTATTTTACCTGGGTGCAGGCGGGCTGAGTCCAAAAAGAGAGTCAGCGAAGGGAGCTGGGGGTGGGGCTGTTTTGTAAGATTTGGGTAGGTAGTGGAAAATTACAGTCAAAGCGGGTAGTTCTCTGGCAGGCAGAGGCGGGGGTCACAAGGTGCTCAGTGGGGGAGCTTCTGAGCCAGGAGAAGGAATTTCACAAGGTAATGTCATCAGTTAAGGCAGAAACAGGACATTTTCACTTCTTTTGTGATTCTTCAGTTACTTCAGGCCATCTGGATGTATACGTGGAGGTCACAGGGGATATGATGGCTTAGCTTGGGCTCAGAGGCCTGACAATGATCTTATTTTTATGGCTGCATAGTATTCCATGGTGTATATGTATCACATTTTCTTTATCCAATCTGTCATTGATGGATTTAGGATGATTCCATATCTTTGCTATTGTGAATAGTGTCGCAATGAACATTCGCATTCATGCGTCTTTATGGTAGAATGCGTTATATTCCTCTGGGTATATACCCGGTAATGGAATTGCTGGGTTGAATGCTAGTTCTGCTTTTAGCTCTTTGAGAAATCACCATGCTGCTTTCCACAATGGTTGAACAAATTTACACTCTCACCAACAGTCTATAAGCGTTCCCTTTTCTCCACAGCCTCACCAGCATCCATTATTTTTTGACTTTTTAATAATAGCCATTGTGGCTGGTGTGAGATAATATCTCATTGTGGTTTTAATTTGCATTTCTCTAATGATCACTAATACTAAGATTTTTGTTATATGCTTGTTGGCCACATGCATGTCTTCTTTTGAAAAGTGTTTGTTCATGTTCCTTGCCTACTTTTTAATGGGGTTGTTTATCTCTTGTAAATTTTACACCTGACATCCTTTGAGATCTTTAATGTTTAACAGGATGCTAGCAATAACAAGTTCTTTTATGCATACTTCTTAATTAGCTCAACACAGTTTTAAAAACTGAATGACAAAAATATAGAGGTTCTGCATGTGAAATGTGGTGGAGTTTCTTGGGCCTAGTTCTTAGCCACAGGCTGGAAGATAGAACAATTGAGTCTTTTAAGAAGCTCTACCTGAGATTCCTTAATGAAATTTCCAGACAGAAGTTAAATTATCTGGCCTTAGTAGTTGCTTAGTACTATATGCTCATGGAGGCTTATATGGTTAATTAATACCTCTTGTTTCACTTTTGTAAATCATCAAGCTAAAACATTATGAGACTGTAACGCCAAAGGTTCTTGCCTTAGCCACGCCAAAGATTTGGTGTGGTGGCAGCCCTCAGTGAGAGACAGACACGGATTGGACCAAGAGAAAAAAAGCTGTAGGCTTTATTGGGTAGAGTGACAGAACAAAGCTTCCACAGCGTGGAAGGGGTCCAGTGTTAGATTTTTTGATCACTGGAAGGTAGCCAGTGTTAGATTTTTTGATCATCTTTTAAACTCTTTAAGGAGGGAAATACGTGAGACCATGGGAAGATGTTACCAGAATGAGAAACAAAGACAATTAACATGTCTCAGATCTTGAGGAAAACTGGAATTGCAACTTGAGTTTTATCTACTTTATGACCTTGCAGCAGCATGGCAAAGGAGACAGGATCTCACAGGATTTTACCAATTGTGTTTACAAGGACTTGCAATTGGGAGCATAGATAAGGTCTGCTGGTCTCAGAAAAATGGGCTTTTAACATTCCTTTTAATTTCAGGGAAGGGAGAGAGGGAAAGAGAGAGGACACAGGGAAGCTTACAACAAAATTTTTGCTGTTTGTAGCTTTCTTGGGGAAGAAAACACATGCACAAATTCTGATGTTAGGAATATTTTTAGCATATATCTTCAATATTATTCATCCAGGACCGAACTAAGTCCTGATGCAGAAAATGAGTGAGTTTCACAGCTTTCTGGGCTCCTGTTTGACCCAGGAAGCCCAGCTGACACCTCCTCTCAAGACCATCAGTTATTTTGTGATAGAGAATAATCTTTGCAGATTATGTATGATCAAAATAGGGGGACTGCTAGGAAAAAATCTTTTTAAACTTAGAAATAAGGCAGAAAAGTGAGCACCATGTCCTTTCAATGTCATATTGGAATAGTATTTCACAGGCTTATTCAAAGATTAATGATATATGGGGATATATCTGCTTTTAAGGGATTAGATACAATAAAGTTACATGTAACGTAGATTTCGCTCTGTTAAAGTAGATAATCCTAAAAGTTGTATTTTATCGTCCTGTATGATATTCCAATTTTCTGTCTAACAGCAAATTTATTTCAGGTTGCCTTCTTTCCTGGATTATGTAAGAGTCCCTTATTTTTAAAAATGCTCTTTGAACCAGTTTTACCATTTTACCAACTCCCTCATTATTAAATTAATAATCTTTAACACATAGTCACACTCTTAATTGTTTGGAAATTATAATTGGACATGCCTTATGTTGCAGGACGGAGAACCTGGTAGAAGCAGCCTCTCTTTCCTTCTCAGCTCTAGGATGAGCCATTGCCGTGTTTCTTAATTAGATGGCACTTCATTTATCTCCCTCTATTGGCCTTCCTACTACCCAGTCTCAGGGCAGTAGCTGTGGGTCAGCCAACCTCTCTGTGAGCCTCTTGTTAACTGTCTCAGAGTCCTAGGCCTGCATTACAATTTATGTCTCACTTCCTACGGAATAAATCAGTGGTTGTGCTCAGTTGTTCCAGACATAGAAAAACCCAGGGAAGAAGATGTTTTTGCCATCTTACCCCACTCTGGAGTGTACCCCTGACAGGCCTGTTTATTTATTTAATCAATGATTTACTTAATTATCTACTTTTTCTTTATCCAGTGATTTGTTCAGCATTCATTCATTCATTATGACCCCAGGAACTGGATCAGAACCATAGTGGATGGTTTATTGACTTAATTAGGTGAAAGCTTAAAAGCTCCCATTGAAGAAATCAATAGTGTAAATACCTTTTTTTTTTCTGTATATAGGCAGACATTTCTATATGCAGCTAATTTAGTTGCTGTGACAAAAAAACCACCTAGATTTTCTGTAGTTGAACACAAAATAAGTTGATTCTTTACTCTTGCAGAGTGTAGTCTGTGGTGGAAGACAGTCATTCAGGAACCCTGGCTGCCATCTTCAATTCAGCTGGCAGATGGGTGGCAACAGGGAATTGAGAATTAGGTGAGAGGTTTTCATGGGGTAGGTCTGGAAAAGATATCATCCACCCATATTCTGTAGGACAGAATGCCATGACAAAGTAACAACTACCTGCAAGGAAGGCCAGGAAACTTAGTCTACTTGTGTTTCTAGAAAGAGAGGGCAATGAACTTGGTAAACAGCTGCTGAGTAACCACAGCCTCCAATACCCAGAATCCCAGAGTCCAGATAATCCTCACTGACCTTGAATCTGGAGGTTGCTAGAAAGGGGCTGTCATGTCTGTTTAAAACCTCACATCACTCTGTCGAGCTACTTGCTTAGCAACAATTACTGTGGTAGAAAGTACAATGGTGAAAGTGATTACATTTCTCACCTGGGGGCAGAGACAATTCCTTTTTTTCTTTTCCTTTATCCTCATTAGTAGGAAGCTTTCGATGGTATCCACAGAATTTTGTTCAGTAGGTGTTGGGAAATGATTGACAGTTTTCAGGAAGAGATTGAGATGTTCACAGTTGACCTTCTTGAAGATAACTCAGGGCCAATGTCTCTAGCTTCACCTGTAGTACCTGGTAAATGACTTGGAAGCACATGGAAGGCACTTAGAACTACAGGGTCTTATAAAGTCTCCAATTTGATATCTTAATCCAGTTGAGCATTCTGAACCTCCAAGAGGTTAAATAATTTCCCTGAGCCACCAGGCTACTTTACAGCAAAATACAAACAAGGCAAGTTGCTTTTTATCCAGCCCACACTATTATGCCAGGCAGCATCTCATCAAGTAGTGAATGATTAACCTTTCATTCTAATGCAAAATAAAACAAAATGTTGAGTAACCAAAAATATCAGTGAATATAATGTTTTTCCAAACTGAATGTTCTGGTTAACTCTGTTTTAGCCATAGAGCCTTTTAAATTTTAACTTACGGGGTTGAAAATATTTCTAAGACATACCAACTGGTTTTCTTGCCTTAGTAACCAGTGTTCCAAACTCCATGAGCAATGTTGCCCTAATGTTCATAGGGACAATTATTATTCCAAAATGGGGAAGAAAATAATTTTCAATAGCCTAAAATTCAATTTTGATGAACTGAGTAAACTGTGAGAAACTGTTTCGGGGTATTTTTTCTCCTCAACAACCTTTAAATTTCAGAACTTGAATCAGAGTAAAAGATCCAGCTTCAATCTGAAATAAATCCTGTGATGTGTATGTCCACATTGGTAAGATTCACCAAAAAACAAAATCACCTTTAGGCTAGAAACCATGTGAAGTTTCTCCAAGTTGGGTCTGCAGATTTTCCTGAAGATCACATTGCTGACAGTCAAACAGTGGGATGATTCTGAGGTGGTTTTGTTGTATTTGTTTGGTGGTGAGGAGGGGCTTGGTGGAAATATGTGACCTGAGAGATATAAGAGATTTCTATTACCAGGAAAGTTCTTAAAACCAACTTCCACTCTTAGAGACACCTACCTTTCTTATTTTAGAAACACAACTCATTTTATTCGGTCCACTTGATCAGCATTTTCTTGAACTTGAAATGATTTGAGAAGTTGCTGTTTAATTTGATTTTCCTGGCTCATTCTCCTGGAAAGGAGGTTCTCCTATTTTAATACATAAAGTTGTGTTTAAGCACTGCTGCCAAGGAACTGAGGGTTTGCCAGGAGCAGCCTCTATGGTTTCAGGATGCTTTGCCGCTACAATTGAATTAATTTACTGAAGGAGCTTATTTCTACCTGCTGTTAAAATCACCTACATTATGTCATGCACATAACACTTACATTTTGTGGGTTTCTTTCCTTTTTTCCTTACACACCCTCACTGGGTTGTTTCTTAAGTAGTAAAATGGGAAAAGTACATATAAAATCTTAGTGAGATCTGGCAAAGTTAGACTTCTCTTAGCATGTGCATTCCCCTCTGCTCACTCACCACTGGTGATGGCCTTCTTACCTGAGTTTGCTAAGATTATTCTGTTTGATTGCACCCTGCCTTACCCAGCTGACTATGGAAGGGCAGGGATCATTGTTCATTTTTCTTTTCTGTCTCTACCCAAAGCTTAAAGTGTAAGAGGTGATTTTCCACATGCCACTCTTGACACTGTGTGCTGTTCTGAAAAATCTCTTCTGGAAGTTGAATTTTGCTAACAGTGGTTAGTTACATAACGAACATTGCATTGAACTCTTACTGGGAACATTGTATTAATGACAGAGAAAAGAAAAACCGTTCTTGCTCTCACCTTACCTGTAGAACACCAAGCCAGGGTTAGAGAAGTGTAACAAAAACAGTGCATTTCCACAAACTACAAGAACATAATATGTCTTCCGGATGGAGAATAACTCAGTGAACAATAACCATCTGTGTCTGAGGGCCTACCATGTGCCAGGGCAGAGTAATTTTTGAGATGCTGTCTCCCAATATGTGCTCTTTGGGATAAAAGACCAGTTGTTCTTGTTGATTACTCTATCCTTAGCAGTGAATGCGGCGTCTGGCACATTGCAGTCCTCGGTAACTCCTTGTAGAGGACAGGAGGAAGTTCAGAGATTGCACCTGACACTGGCCCTATCTATTTTATCCTTGAAGCTATCCTTAAGCACATTTATGATTTTGAAATTCATTTTTCCAGTTGGGGCATTCTTTCTATTAGTCATTTGATCTTTCTAACACATCAACAGATTCAGTGACACAGATGTTGTACCTAAAGGCACACATCTTTCACCTGTGAGGGGTGAATTTGATTCTGAGTCATTCTGTTACCAAATACTGCTCACCACTGTGTAGCTGTTGCCTCCCAGCAATGAATGAATGGTGTGGGGTTGCAGGTGGCTGCTCAGAGGAGGTTAGTGCTGCCCTGAAGAGAGGTTATGCTCAACAAGCATTTGAGGGCCCTTGCAGAGAACTAGAAGCAAAGTAAGGCTGGGTGGCACCTGGGCCTCACTTCATGGTGTCCCTTGCAGGTGATGATTATCACATGGCTAAGAAAGGATAATTCGGAGAGGTAAAATGTTTGTATGAAATGAAGAGAGGGTATTCGTGTATGAATACCCTCACCAGACTCACATCAGAGACTGGCAGGTTTCTGATATGATCCTCTGATGGTTCCGAGCATAGGCTGCAAACACTGAGTGATAAGAGAATCCCTTCCACAGATATTCAAGTTCAGGCATAGGGCATTACACATTAAGGCCATTAATGTTATGAGGGTGAGTCACATCTCTCAGTGGGAAGCCAGACTGCCTACCTCTTTTTCCTGTTAATCACATAACATTTTAAAGCTGGAGAATTGTATGAAAGGAACGCTAGGCAAAGAGGCATCACGGAGGGGAATAATCATAAAGTAAACAATCAGCTTAACTATCTGGCATTCTTGAGTCATGCAAATGATGAGTAGCTTGTTTTTCTGAAGACTGTTTTGACCCTAAATAAGCCCATTTTGTGGCTTTTATTTATTTATTTTGAGAAAGAGTCTTGCTCTGTCACCCAGGCTGGAGTGCAGTGGTATAATCTTGGCTCACTGCTACCTCTGCCTCCCAGGTTCAAGCAATTCTCCTGCCTCAGCCTCCAAAGTAGGTGGGATTACAAGCACCCAGGGTCACACCTGGCTAATTTTTTGTATTTTTAGTAGAGATGGGGTTTCCCCATGTTGGCCAGGCTGGTCTCAAACTCCTGGCCTCGAGCAATCCTCCTGCCTCGGCCTCCCAAAGTGCTGGAATTGCAGGCGTGAGCCACTGAACCCAGCTAATTTTGTGGCTTTTGGTTTTAACCTACAAACTAAGTATAAAATGTCGGTCAGCCCTATGTATCTTTTGGAGAGCGGGAAGCCTGGAAAGAGAATGACAGAGAGTTTTGAGAAGCTCATCTCCCAGTGTATGTTCCAAGGGGGAAGGCCATCCTGGTCCAGAAGAGGAGCTCATAAGCCCTTGCAGAGGATAGAAGGAAGGACAGAGGCTGCACAGGAACCACTCCTGCTCTTTTTATTCTCAAAGCTACCTGGATACTGCTCATGCTGGTGGTTTTCAAATTTGGTTTTATGATGCCTCAGGATGAACAATTATTTCAAAATTCATCACAGCAAATGTAGAATGTTCTTGAAATGACAGACACTTGTTAATGCATATGCCTTACACCCAAAGAAGGGTTGGAACAGCCCGCTACTGCCACTCAGTGCTGCACCACAAGGTAATGAATGTAGGGGCTCCTCATCGGAGATGTGGTCCTCTCCTGGGCTTCCCACACATGCCGATGTCTTTTGATTATTTAATGCTGAACAGCACCTCCCCCTACAACAGACATAGTTTTGGATGACTGCACTTTTAAGACCAGAGGAGGTAAAAATTTTAGAAGAAAGGGGAGAACCGAGATAAGCTTGGCCTCTCTGGTGATGCTCTGGCCTTCTATCCCCTAGAAGTGATTTTTTTCTCCCAACCAAGGCTCTGTCCTGAAACCTGGCCCTATCTTCCAAACAAGTTCTGCTTGCCCTTGGATCTGACCCCAAACTCCAATTTGCACACACTGCTCAGATTAGATGTTTTCTGCAGAGCTGACTTAGCCTCCGACTCCAGGCCCCTCCATCCTCTCGGCCCCTGCTTGGCCTCATTTCACACTCCTGCATCTGACCTTCGATCCCACTCCCCCCACACCTGCTCTGGCTTCCACCTGCTTTTGGCTTCTCCTGCTTCAGTGCTGACAGCTGGCCATGACTGCTTCCAAATGAACTGCTAAGGAACAGAGATTCCTTCCTACCGGGTTACATCTGAGTTGCTTCTTAATCAGGCCTAGGATCCTGGAAGGAGGATGGAGCATGATGAACCCTCCAAGCTGTGCTTTTGGCCTCGCCTAAAAATGGGAACAGACCAGCCTGCCACCCTGGGGCCCATACCCCTGCTATCCTGTCCAAAAATAGACCCAGAATCCTCAGCTTGGGGGGAGACCATATAGACACTTACTGATGGTTCAGAAAACAGCATCTTACAAGGCTACCTATTTCACCAAACTCTTAGATTTTCAATTTCTTATTTAATCATTTTCTAGTTCCTTTTCCTTTTTCTGCTTACCATCACAGCACCCACTGGACAGGCTGAGGTGTGTGTGGCTCTATATAAGAACATGAATTCTGTAGTAAGTCATGGCTTATGGGGATGCAGGGGCCTGTCTTTCCTAAGCAAGACCACTTCTCTGATCCTTGTCCCAGAGTGCTGAATGTGTTTTGCCTTTTTAAGAGTAGACATATCAGATTTTTGCATTTCATAAAGTCACTATGGTTTGGGATGCAGGACAGATCAGAGGCAAGATTAGAGAACTGGAGCTTTAAGAGTCATTTTAAGAGTCCTGATAAGGGGCATTGAGGACATCTATTGTCCATGACCATTTGTGATGACTTAGTTGAGCCTAAGTGGCTTTAGACAAAAGAGGCTATCAGAACAGTCTGCCTGTTCCCTACCTCCCACTTTCCCAGCACTCAATTTAAGTTTCAAACCTTATCATTATGTAAGAAAGACATCCACCAGCTGCAGGAGAGATGGAATCAAAATCATAGTCTGCCTATCCACAAGGCTCGTTTATGTCCTGAAGGCTTCCCAATCACTGGAAAACGAGGCCCTGAAATCCAACCCATCAGATTAATACCTCCCTCAGAGTGAAAGCAACAGAGTTAGAGTGAAATCCTGGTTTGAATTCCTTCCTCCAAGCAGGCTTGTCCAATCTGTGGCCCGTGGATAAGACCCAGGACAGCTTTGAATGTGGCCCAACACAAACCTTTTTTTTTTTTTTTTTGCTCATCAGCTTTCGTTAGTGCTAGTGTACTTTATGTATGGCTAAAGACAATTCTTCTTCTTCTAATGTGGCCCAGGGAAGCCAAAATATCGGACACCCCTGGTGAAGCAGAAGTCAATTCCTAAGAGCCTTTGGGCTTAACAGTAATTGCCACTTTTGCCTCTTCACTGGCAACTTCTGTGACTTCCTTCAAGGACAGAAGAGGATTAGCTGGGCATGGTAGTGCACACTCGTAGTCCCAGCTACTCAGGGAACTCAGGTAGAAGGATTAATTGAACCCAGGAGTTCAAGGTTACAGTGTGCTAGGACTGTGCCACTGCACTCCAGGCTGAGTGACAGAGTAAGATTCTTTCTTTCTCTAAAAATAGTAATAATATTTAATAAAAGGAAAGTAGAGGGATATTTGGGCCCAACCTGGGAAGCCAAGGAGCAATATGGGTGAAGTGGAGAAAGGTAGTTTTCTAAAGGAGGTAGAAAGGTTTGAGGCTTCAGTGAGAGGAATATCATTTAACAAGCATCCCAGAGACATCACGAGATGGTGGAACATAAAATATCCCTAAGACAGTAGGTGCATTTTCAGTTATGAATTAAGAGACATTGAAGTCAAAGGTGCCAGCATACTTGACACATTAGATTCTCTGTTAACGTTGAAAGAGAAGGTTTCAATTAGTCTTTGTTTAAACTTTTAAAAATTTGATTTTTTTGAAAATCGTTAGAGAGTATGAACTGGTAGGGAGAAGACCAACAAATGATAACTCAAGTAGAAGGGCATGACTCTAATCAGAGTTAGAAAAAAAAAAGAAAAAAAGCAAATGGACAAAGATCAAGCAAACACAATGCCTTCCCATCACTTGGCTGATAAGGATTAAGAAAAGAGGAAGAAAGGAGAGGAACTATATGGCAGAGCTTTAGTGACCCAAATCCAAGTATGTGGCATCTTTCTTAATAGCTTGAAATCTATGGGTATGCAGTCAAGCCTAGAATAGCAGGAGAATCCTGCAGGAAGCAGCAAGACAAGGACAGAACCAAGCAAGGGTTCATTCATCTCATGGGCCAAAAAATAGCTTATAGGCTTTGTATTTGTACAGTACTTATCCTATTAATAAAGAGTAGCTTCTTAAAACTCTGTATTGAAAAAGGGTCTGAGGCTCCGTCTGGGATCAACAGTAGAGTATGCAATTGATTAGCGGCATCTGCCATGGGCCCAGGGTTGGAGAGCAGGTTCAACTAATGTGGGAAAAAGGAGTGCTACTTGTGGCACAGTCTATCCCACTGATACTCTCTATTTTGGAGTTTAGGTTCAAACGCCCAACTAACACTGAAGTGTGTCTGTCTTTTATACTTGACCTGTATCTGATTTCTCTTGGGACTTGTAGGGAAAGTGGAAGGATCATAAGTAGAACGTGTTTCTAGATTCCTTGGCCATGATACAAATCCAAAAGGACCTGTTATTAATACCCCAAATTTTAAACACAGACTACTTTTGGAATTTGGGACCAAAATTCCAGGTAGGGATTCTAGAGGTGGCATTGGTTACTTGGGGAGTGGGGTAGGAATAGAATCTCTTGGTGGGCTTCAAGAGTCATTCCCAGTTTCCTGCCTGCCTTCCTGCCCAAGGAGGGCATGCTCATGCCTCTGGTCCCACAGTCCAGGACATCACTGAATACCATCAGCTCAGGTCAGGAGGGCCTAAGGGGATGTAAAGACTTGAGTTAAGATGATACAGTTCACCTTCGTTTAACACAGATGTATCATGAGGGGGAGGTTGACATTATCTAACTGGATCTCATCACTGCTTTTCCCTCTAACAGCCAGAGGTAGATGTTCAGGCACCCATATGAAAAGATTCTTGGTGTAAAAGTAGATTGAGCATGAATTCTCATTTATGGGTTTGGGAACCCCCTCAAGGAATTAGCACAAGAAACCTACATAGCAGCCCCAACAGCTTAACTGCAAAGATTGCCCCCCTCTCTCAGGATGACAATTCATGTTACACAGTCTGAGTACAAATAAAACAGCCCCCAATTGCCTTTGGACCAGAGCTCACATAATTTTGTTCATAAGAATATATAAATCAGGCCAGGCATGGTGGCACGAGCCTGTAATCCCAGCACTTTGGGAGGCCAAGGCAGGCAGATCATGAGATCAAGAGATCAAGACCATGCTGGCCAACATGGTGAAACCCCACCTCTACTAAAAATATAAAAATTTAGCTGGGTGTGGTGACTCATGCCTGTAGTCCCAGCTACTTGGGAGGTCGAGGCAGGAAGATAGCTTGAACCCGGGAGGTGGAGGTAACAGTGAGCTGAGATTGTGCCATTGCGCTCCAGCTTGGCGACACAGCGAGACTCCATCTCAAAAAACAAAACAAAACAAAAAACAAAAATATATAAATCAAAGCATTGGTCAAGCGCTAAGTACCAGGTCAATAAGACTTTGGTTTTCTTGTAATGTTGGCACTTTGTCATCAGGAAAATAAAATGAACAAAACAAAATAAAATAGTGATTATTTTTAAGATAACATTACAAAATTGAAAGGACCACAAAATTATTTGGGAATATGTCAGGAAACAAATTTCAATTTAACTACAGGGATATTACTATATTACATATATCATTTGAGGACAGCTTTGTGTAACTCATTTCTGTGTTCCCTAAAATGTTTGAGCAGAGTAGGTGTGCTCTATAGCATTATTAAACTGAAAAGACAGGATTGCAGTGTTGAGTAATAAAAATATCCCTGCACTCAAATTTGAATTTGTTTCCTGCCATCTTCCCAACCCCTAGAACAATACCTGGCACACAGGAGAAGCTCTTACTAGCAACACAAGTAATATGGTCACGGGCAAGCTTTTAACTTGTTGGAGCCTCAGACTTCTTATGAGTAAAATGTCAATAAACATGTCCACATTGTTTCATGCCTTTGTTCAGTGTAGCTTCCTCTTCCAGGAATGTCTTAACCCTCTCCTTTTGAGACCTTGCTCAGGGGTCAGCTTTTCTTTGAAGCTTTTCTTGACACTGTAAGGGCCAAAGGCCTTAGGCTCTTTGGAGATTTGCTGAAAATCATGGCCATGAGGCAGACTGATTAACAGGAGAAAAGGCATAGAAATTTATTTAATGTCTATTTATAGGAGCCTTCAGAATGAAGACCCAAGATACAGAGGAAATTATCCATTTTTATGCTTAGGTTCAACCAAGTATGGACAGCCATGTAGAAACATAGACAGGAAGGTATGATCTGACCTAATGGACTGGGTAAACCCAGCAAAGCCTGTCTGTCTAGATTCTTCTTGGCACACGTTCCTCCCTTCTGGGTATGGGGCAAGCCTCTCTCTGGAAGGGGATTCTATTGACATGCAGTCAAACAAGGTAAGTCATATAATTTCTTTATGGCCAGTTTTTGCATAGAATATTTTAAGTTTTATAGATGGATTTTTAGAAAAGTGGTTCTTGTTTCTATGATCTGCTTTGGGGAAGAAGGATTCTCGTTTACAGGACTAGTTTTGAGGGAGAATGGTACCAAGACACAAGACGGCAGGAGAAGGTCAGAGAAAAACAGGTTTCTGAGGCTGCTTCTGTGGCCTTCGTTTTGGGATATTGTTTTTTGAGCCTAAACAATGTCCTCTGGCCTTCTAGAAAGAAATGAAATCATTCTCCTTTAGCTGTCCTAAATCCCATCATTTCCATCAAGCTACCTACAGCTCTTTGTGACATTTGTCTGTTTACATAAAATGCAGGTCTAGCTGCCTCTGCCAGACAGTATTTTCCTAGAGGGTAAGAACTATGTCTTATTCATTTCACTTTGCCCAGAGCCAAGAACAGCAGAAACTCGATATATCATTTTGAATAAATAAATGAATGAATAATGAAGGACTATAATCAGCCAAGTGATGTGATCCATTTGGAGCTTTAGAAAAATCCCCCTGGCATAGTAGGCCAGAAAAACTTATAGTTCAGCAGGGGTTAGACTGAAAGCATCAAGATTCCCTGGGATTCAGATGCTATCTCCAGAATGCTTCTGTTAAATTTAAAGGCAACCCTGGCTTGCAAGTCATTATCAGTCACCAGTACATTATCTGAGAACAGAGTCTGTAGAGCCTAAGACATAAGCACATTTCATGAGGGTATCAAGAAAGGGGTAGGGTCCAGGCATGGTGGCTCATGCCCGTAATCTCAGCACTTTGGGAGGCCGAGGTGGGCAGATCGCGAGGTCAGGAGATCGAGACCATCCTGGCTAACGTGGTGAAACACTGTCTCTATTGAAAATACAAACTAGCTGGGCATGGTGGCATGCACCTGTAGTCCCAGCTACTTGGGAGGCTGAGGCAGGAGAATCACTTGAACCCGGGAGGTGGAGGTTGCAGTGAGCCAAGATTGCGCCACTGTACTCCAGCCTGGCGACACAGTGAGACTCTGTCTCAAAAAAAAAAAAAAAAAAAAAAAAAAAACCAGAAAAAGAAAGGGGTAGGGGTAGGAAATGTTGGAGCATGAAGCCCCTTGGGAAGGAATCAGACTTGGTGGGAGTCCTGGTACAGCAGGGCATGCCCTGCAGGGGCACTGATTGAAAAGGTGGGCACCTGCAACCTTCCACCCACTGCATGGTGTTCCCAGGGCCCTTTGGAAAGTAGGTGGTAAAATGGACCTAACTTCTTACAAGCAGGGGCAGGCCAGTCATCTATTTGGGTACTGAGAGCACCCAAAGCCAAGTGGAGTACCAGTGGCCAAAGCTGCCTGGGGAAGAGGATGAACCTGCTTGGCCTCAGCAGGTACAGAGGCAGTGTCCAGTTTTGTCCTCTGGAGCCTGGTCATAGAGGAACAAGTGTAAGCCCAGTGGGGTGAGAGGTTTCAGGAAGGGAGTAGTTTCTTTTGCAATTTTCTCTTGAGGAGCAGGTGACATAGTCATTCAGTTCTGGAGTAAGGGCTAACCTGACTTTTTAAAAAGACTGTATTAAATCTACTGGTCCAAGGTCTGGCTGTTTCTGACCTATTCTATTTTTTAAAACAACTTTATGGCTGGGCGCGGTGGCTCAAGCCTGTAATCCCAGCACTTTGGGAGGCCGAGACGGGCGGATCACGAGGTCAGGAGATCGAGACCATCCTGGCTAACACGGTGAAACCCCGTCTCTACTAAAAATACAAAAAAAAAAAAAAAAAAGAATAAACAACTTTATGAAGATCTGTTTTACCTATAATAAACTTCACTCATTTAAAGCATACAAATTCATGAGTTTTGATAGATTTATATATCCATTGCTATAGACTGAATTGTGTCCACCCAAAATCCATGTGCTGAAGCTCTAATCCCTAGTGTGACGTGTGACTGTATTTGGAGACAGGGCTACAAGGAAGAAATTAGGTTAAATGAGGTCCTAAGAGTGTGCCCTGATATGATAGAATTAGTGCTTTTATAAGAAGACACACCAGAGGGAGAAAGAAAGCAAGAGCTGTGAGGACTCACTGAGAAGTCAGCAGTCTGTAATCTGAAAGGGAGCCCTCACCAGAACCTGACCATGCTGGAACCCTGATCTTGGACTTCCAGCCTCCAGAACTGTTCAGAAATAAATTTCTGTCATTTAAAGCACGCAGTCCATGGTATTCTGTTATGGCAGTCCAAGATGACAAATACACCCATGAAATGACCACTGTAGTCAGGATACAGGACAATCCCACTGCTCCCAATTTTTTATTCTTTTCTACAATAGGCTGAAAAGCTCTACCCTTGAGAGTGGGGAGATATCTGCTGTAGGAAAAAAAAAAAAAAAAAACACAATTATTTCCAAAATACTCCTGAAATGTTTTGTTGCTTATGATGTCATTTGCCAAATTTTAATGAACAAAATAAGCCATTATGCAATTAAAGCAAAGAATGCATGGCAATTCAGCCCTGAGCATGCAATCAGGTTGGGCACCGTTGCCAGCTATGAACTGGTTGTGGTAACCTGCATACATTTCCGGCTGAAGTCTGATCAGAAACAACAGGTTGCCTGGGCATAGAGAATTCCAGAATATTTTAGAAAAGGGAAGTCTTTGATATTTTCTGGCCTCTTCATCCTCACTTCCCAGGAGCCAAATTCTCTTCTCCTCCTTCTGGAAAGATTGTCTTAGTCTTTCCCACTCTTCCTGTCCTCTCCCATCTCCAACCCCAGGCAGGTCCATGCAGCTTCCCAAACCTGTCAACCACTTGGGGGAAAAGGGCCTCCTTTGCTTCCCTGCTGTACCCCGTGGGTCTGGCATCGTGCCCAGCAAGAGAAGCTATACAAGGAATGTTTGTTAAATGAATCAATGATTAAATGAAGCAAAAAAAGTCAACGGAAAAAAAAAAAACCCAAATAGCAGCCATTTGAGGTCTTACATATTAGGACATTCTAGAATGTTGTCTAGTAAGTTACCTTGATTTTTATGGGGCTTTTGGGCAGGCAGTGCTGGCAGAACAGAGAAGTTATGATATGGCTCAGCTGCCATATCATGGCATGAGAGGCCTCCCTCCATCTGGTCTAATCAACGTTTCCAGCTCCATTTCCCACCTGCCTTATGTATGCCTAGCAGTTCTGATACCATAGCTTAAATATGTTGTGTGGGTTCTGTCTCTGATTTTACCTGTGCAGGTGCCCTTTCTCACATGCACTACCCAGCTTGCCTACTGCATCCTCCTTCCTCGTCTTCATATCCAGGCTTAAAGTCTCCTCTCCTTCACTGCCTTTCTTCATCTCAGTTCTAGCAGCATGCTACTGACTGTCTGCTCCCACACATTGCTCTCACCATCTGCCTCTTATTTATCTTTCATGCCAGACAGTGAGCCCCTTGAAGGGATGTTGTCCAGCCTTAATCATTTTGTAAACCCCCTGCTTACTCCAGGGCTATGCACAGAATTGTTCTGAATAAACACTTGTAGAATGGAATTGTCCAGCAAACCCTTCTTATCTCTCTTCCCAGATGGAAGAAGTAGAAGGCAGAGGCAACTAACTACTACAGTGGAAGGAGCGTGGCCTTTGGGTCCAGATAGTTTTATGTTCTAGCTCATCACCATCTGCATTCATGTTATATTGCTTTGTAACCAATTAACACAAACTAAGCAATTTCAAACAATAACCCCTTCTTTCCTCCTGGTTTCCATAGGTCAGAAATCCAGCACAATTGAGCTGAATCCTTTGCTCAGTTACACAAAGTACCAGCTGGGCTAAATTCATGTGGTTGTTGGTGGAATTGAGTTCCTTGTTGTTGTAGGATGTAGGCCTAACTCTATTGCTGGCTGTTAGCTGAGAATGCTCTAAACTCCTAAGGCCGCCTGCATTCCTTCTCATGTGGCTCCTTCAACTTTGAAGTCAGCTATGGAGAATCTCTCTCAGGTCTAATCCCTCCCATTCTTCAAATCTTGTACTTTTTATTTCTCTGACCTCTTCATGCAGATTTAAAGGGCTCTGGTAATCAGGTCAGGTCCACCTGGATAGCTTCTTTTCTGATAAACTCAAATGCAATTGATTATGAATCTACCTACATCTGCACAACTCTTTTGCCATATAACAAGATAAAATCATGAAAGTGATGCCCCATCCTATTCACAAGTTCTTCCCACATCCAACAAAAGGAAATTATAAAAAGGTCAGGGTCATTGAAGTTCATCACAGAGTTCTTCCTACCACATCTCCTCTGGCTGCATTACCCGCTTTGGAATACCAGTTTCCTCAGCTGAGAACAGGGATAAATAAACCCACCTCTCAGACTTGTGGTGAGGATTGAATTAAATACAAAATGTGGAAGAGCCACTCAGTGACTGCAGGTCTCTTCCCCTCCTCCTGTTATTTCTGTACTGTCTGCCTCATAACTATACCCAGATTATCCAGAGAACAGACACCAGCTGGACTGTGTTACTATGAAATACACTAAGACCCTTGGTAACAAATGCAGACTAAAAAGAAAAAACTAATTGGTAATGTCAAGTTACTGTCTTTGGAGGGTGGTAGTAGCTGAACTCACCCAAATCACTGACCCAAGTGAAAGTGATTTCATAAAGATTGAAATCCAAGCTCCTCAAGCGGAAGATTACTTCTGTAAAAGGCTTAGGTCATTATTTGTTTTGACAAAACCAAAAAGACCCTTTGTCCATGAGACTTGGGTTGTAATAAACTGGATACTATGAGCAGAAAGGAGCCCAGAGAAAAGGATGCTGTTGGCTTTTAGAATTCAGCCGATATGGAATAAGGCAAAGTTGGTCCCCATCAGCTCCCTTCTCACTCTGCCCTTGCTGCAGGGATTTTCTGCTTTTGCTGACTCCCTCCCCCAGCTGCCTGGGACCTTCCTAGCAGTGCCCCACTTGGGCAAGTTCTACTCTTAGGAATTATCTAACTCTTACCCAGAAAACTTATCACTCCCGAGTTTCC